>NW_024040485.1:21130586-21673736 GCF_014851395.1 Micropterus salmoides | reverse complement strand
GCAACCTAGTAAAGTAAAAAAGACTATTTGACTGCAGCCACAATTTGGCTCCATCTGCCAGGACTTAAAGCAAAAGCTCATTAATTAACATGTTGTATATATTTAAAACAAGAAATTCCCTGTGCACAGCAACAACAGTCAGTTGCAGGTAGTTCGCAGGATTTGATAAAGAAAACTACTGCACACTGAAATGACTCCAACACATGAAACAGACACACCACGGAGTGGTATCGATCTTCTCATGTGAGTGTTGGGACGAAAGTGACTAAGCGTATTTTCCAAGATGATTAACTACATTCTTTAAACTTGTTATAAGCATATAACCACTCTGGGCTGTAGCAGAAAAACGTGAATACGACATATTGGTTGGATATTTTTAAGTTTTACTTGACATCCTGATAATTCACTGGAAAAATGGGAGATTATTTGTGCTTCATTTGCCTCTGTGAAATTGCATCATTCTCACAGTGTAAGCTTCTGAATATGAGAGTCTAATCCATTTTGGGTTGGTTTTATTGTCACTGAGGACATGCATCAGTCAGCTGTCAGTGTGTGGAACAGTGAGGTTTTGGCAGCGAGCCTACATAACACATCCTGTTTGATGATAAGACTCACACGCGTTGTCCTACTACCCACAGATAAACAAATGAGTTCAGAGTGATGGTGTGGCTTATGAAGAATAACAATAAAATTAGGTACATTTTAATATTATATTTATGAGCCGATTTGGATGGAGAAAAGTGAGTGAATCTAAAAACAAAGCCAATTCTGTATTTCAGCAATGAGCTGTGAGAATCTATCGATAGAAACCAGAATGACAGTGGCACAGATGCTTCCTCTTTTTACAGATCCAATCAGCTCATTCAGTCAAATCTGGTTTGAATGTTGAGTTTAATTTGGCATGTGCGTACATCAACACAAACCTCAGACAAAGAAACACAAATGTCTCATGTTTTTGATTGTGATGTGCTCACTAGCTGTTGGAGTCTTCTATATCTAATGATGAACTGTTTGCACTGACATAGTGTGTTCGACATACAGGTCTTTAGTAACTTTAGGAAGGTTTTTTTTACAGTGTCACAAAACTTTTATGTTGAAATGACATGTGAAAACAGTTTGTCATCCCAGTCCACTTCCCTTTAAAGCTTCATCAGCATCAGCAGCAACACGTTGACAAGTAGTTTCCCCCCCCCGTACTGTGCCATCATGTAGTTTGCTGTAGTTGTAAAGCAGAAGTGGGCCCCTAAAGGTCTGTAAATCAGAACTCATCACCATACCAAAACACAGAGGAAGAGCTCTTTGTTCCCAACGGGCCTGAATGCAAGTGAAGCGTAATCTGAAATTGTGCTGACAGCCAAACCAGATCTGCTGTGGAGTGTCCTCTCACATGAGTGCATTTCATTACCAGCTGTGGTATTAAGTAGTGGCTTCATGTTGAAGCTGCTGCCTGTATATGGTTTTGTTTATCATCCTTGTGTGTGCCACATTTATGTATAAACAACCATCCAAGGTGAGGAAACATCCAAATAAACACACTGTCTGCAGACAGAGGTAGAGGCTGGTTGTGAACTGTGTGAGCATACCTTCAGGTTTGAACTGGATATATGGTGCAACAGGTTCTTTGCGGAGTGGTAACAAAGGGTGGGGCTGTTGTAAATAATGTGTTTGTCTGTGTGTAATGAGACAGCACTCATCAAATTGAATATTTTGCATCGTCTTTTTGGCATTTGTGGTGTCTACTGTCTATATCTCTAAAATTCACCACAATCTTCTTTAAAATCCAGACTTTTGACTAAAGTAATTTGTTTTAATTTAGCTAGTGCCATTGATTTTTCCCATGTATATCATGTTGACTCTGCATTCTAGGAAATCATCTTTTCCTCAGGGTTATTTTACAGTCACAAGATTCCTTTTAAGCCAAAGACAAAAGCCACAAGCTGTTGCATCAACTGCTGCTTCAATAAAGAAACTATGACTTCATGACCTTTGTCTCTGCCTATCTGAACACCTTTTAATCTGCCCAGCAAACAACAAGGAGCACGGAGTCAAGTTCAGTTCAACACTGAAAGGGAAAACTTGAAGAAGTGTGTTCCTGAATGACATAGACAGTTTAAATGCATCTTTGGGGAAATCTTTTCTCACACAAGCTGAAAGAAGCATATTCATCTTTGCTGTTTCTGTTGACCAATCAGTGCTTTCTCTCCTCTTAAGCCAGACACATTGACAGCCTGAACACTCCTCCTCCTCCTGTACTACACATAAACACATAAAGACTCTCCATACTCAGCTCACTCCACATCTACAACCTCCACCAGCGGTTCTGCTCCTCTCTCCCGTGTGATTCATCAAATTGTGAGTTCTCTTACTTCCAGTCGACATGCACGTACCTTTTGCTGTTTCCCGAACTCTGATATAGACTATATTCTCACAAGCTTTTATAAATCGTGCAGGATTTCTTAGATAAAGCATGCACGTTAACTATTTTGATGACCGTCGAGTTTTTGCTCGGTTGTGGCCGGTTTATTTCACGATTGTAAGGTTTGAAGTGACGGAATTTCCAGATGTGGAAAGTCTCCGTTCATTTCTCTTTCATGAGTCACAGCAGCCAGTGAGACGGCCCAAAACAGAGGAACCAACCCGTCTCGATTAGTTATGGAAGCAGAGGCGAATGCATTGCTTATTATGGAGGAAATACTCTATTGTCTATACTATTGTCTGTTATTATCTTGTGAGTGAAATGGAGCACAGAAACCTGCGTTAGAAGTTCAAGAAATAGTAGTTTGGATGTTATGTATTAGGCTAGTCCCCTCCAAAAGGGGGGCGTTATGCAAATTGTAAATATAAATCGTGGCTTCTGTTCTATTTTGTTCGTTACAGATTAAAGCCAATTAAGTAAATAAAGAGAGACACCCTACAAGCCTGGCCTCCGCTCTGACCAAAGAGCAGGGCTTGCGCAGCACTTCTTAGATGTAGTCACTCGTTAGAGATGCTCTTCCCAGCAAACATATCTGCATGTATCCCCACAGACCTGTAGTATTAGGATCTGCATTGTGTCACACCAGTGTTACTAACAATGCATCTGGCTCCAGACAGTAAACGTCCATGAATCTCAAGTGGACTGAAGATGTGTCTATGATGCAGCATTTATTGATCAGACTGTTACAGGAAGTCTACTGGGTGTTTCCTCAACACTGAAACCTGAGCCACTCATTGAAGACACAGCTGAAGAAACTCCACAATAATATTCCTCCTTCAGGGTGTGGTGGTGATTGTTTGGATTATCTCTGACTCATGTGGCTGGCTGGTTTGATGTAATCTGTCAATATTTGTCAGTAATCATACACTGTGCATAATGAGCAGGTGTGGGATGTGTGTGGATCACAGGGTAAAGTATGGAGTGTAAGCAGCAACTGAAATGAGGAAGTGGGCATTGCCAGTCTTGCGTCCTCACAGTAGACATCAGCCTCCCTGCAGTCATAATCCTGCAGCCCCACGATTTGTAATCTGGCTCTTGTGTAATAGTTGCAAACGTAAATCTACATAATCTCCCAACGTTAGTGGTGCAAAGGCTCCGCTCTCATCATGATCTAAAGTTTTTATTTTAAATCTTACTTCCTTTAATTCTGAATGCCATGTTTGTTCATACTGTGCCACAGTTAGTTCACAAGATTCATTTATTGATGCAGTCTGCAGTAGTAACACTGTAACGTTTAGTTTTGTTTTCACTCCATATCAGCTATAAAAACATAAAATATGTGAGTTAAGAATTAGGTCACACACATCGTGCTTTGTGTACAGTGGTTATCTCTCTTACGTTGGTATTATTTACTGATTAAATATCGACTGATAATGGTTCAAAATTCCTGCATCAATATGTTTGTAGTTAAAACATATTTTATTTCAATGTGATGGTTTTTATAAGCTTTATTTTCAGAAATTAAGATATTACAAAAGCTTTTTTTGTTCTCTGACACTCGTGTGATCATTTACACTGGATTTTGACATAAATATATAATCCAAGAGGCTCCAAGGTTCAAAGCAACTTGACAATTATGTATCTGTAAACGTTTTGTGAAAGCAGTAACACAGTGAACAATTTACAGAGGTGGCAGCAGCAGCTATAGATGACTAAATAGATGTAATAATAGGTTTAAGAACTAGTTTGTCTTGTTTGGGCAGCATGACATGACAAGAGGCCTCCTGTCAAGTTAACACATATATTTATAGTCTCGCTAAGCTGTTACCCACAACTCTACAAAAGCATACTGTTCAGGAAACACACGATGTTGCTGCCAAAAAATAGGTTCCTCACATTATGTTGCTATATTGCATCTCTCTGTCTTCCATTTGCAGCAACTTTGCAAGGCAAAACTATTGAAATCACTCAATGTCTGTCACCTGTCTCCCTCTGGCCTCCTGCATCTCCTTGTTTATTCCTGCCCTCCTTCTTTCTTCATCTCACTGTCCCCCATCTCTGTCTTACTCTCAGAGCCATCATGGTTTCCCATAAGGAGTTTGTGGGAGCAGGAAAGCAGCCGGGGCTGCAGGTGTGGCGTATCGAGAACTTGGACCTGAAGCCGGTTCCTAAGGCCCTGCATGGCAGCTTCTACACCGGGGACGCCTACCTGCTGCTCTTCACCACCTCAGCCCCTTCATACAACATACACATGTGGCTGGGTAAGACATAGACACATATTGTGCACCTCAAAATGGGGCAACATGTTAATAATCCCATTTAAGGCTAGTTTGAACGTAAAATATGATGACTTTTTTCTGAACAACACGCAGCAAATGGACATCTTGCTGTTTATCTTGCTTTACAAGAAGTATGTAAATTATGCATAACTTGCATTGCATTAATGAGATATAATCAACAGAACTTGGTAGCAGAAGTCATTTTACTGCAGCATGTTTCCTTAATTTATTATTTTGTTATGGCAGTAAAGTCTTGGTTCTTGAAGTGGGTATAAACATACAGTATTGTTTTAAGTTCCTGAAAGTCACTCACTAAAGTCAATTATTAATTAAAAAGTAACTTCCCCCAAAGCTGATCCACTTACCTTACATGCACGGATATTGCACAAGGAATCACCATCAACATTCATGCATTTTTATACTTACAGCCATACAAATGCCTAAACATGCACACTAAAAAATTTTAGTTATTATGAGACTAACAGAGCGACTGAAACTACCTCATGCTCAAGGGACTATAGATCACATTAGGCATCTGAAACATCCTCTGCTGTATGAATTGCTGAAAATTCTACTCTAAAAGTCATACTAGTGTGTGAGGTTCCTCTCCGCCACACAGTGCCCTCTCTGTGCTGTCTGCTCTCAGTTTAGGCTTGTGCATAGCAAACATAGACACGCAACCTTAACTACTTTAAGTCCTAAAATTAAGTCAAAGTCTTCTCATGCCCCATAAATGTTCAGTTACATAACAAAAACAGAGACCTAAAAGAAACCGCTGCATGACTCACATCTAGAATACCCCTGAAGGTACCAGTCTCTTCCAGTGCCAGCACACAGACAGTCCTTTTAGTTATCTGCTGCCACAGAAATAACACAAGGACATAATTAATCCCCCTCTCTGGGATCTAGAATTATGGAATAGTTTTATCCGTATTGTGCCATCGGACAGTAATTGAAGAATACAAATTAGCTCTGCTGCAGATGTGGTTTATGTTATTTAAAGCCTTCAGTCCTGACTCAGAGGTCCCTTAAGGTCTCTGCAGGAACTAAAGTGCTGCATTTTGCTAATGTAAAATAACTTCTTGCTTTCCTGGGAAATTCTATCCTTGAGTATCTATGTGATACAGTTAGAGTATAAAAGAACTGGGGCGGATAGTTTGACTACAAATGTCCCCTTCCTGCAGGGGACGAGTGTTCACAGATGAGAGTGGAGCGGCGGCCATCTTTGCCACACAGCTGGATGACTTCCTGGGTGGTGGGCCAGTGCAGTACAGGGAGCTGCAGAACTCCGAATCCAACACCTTTCTGGGATACTTCAAGTCAGGAATCAAGTACCAGGTGAGCTCAACTGTACGCAGAGACAACGTCAGACAGGTGATGTCACTATCTGAATGAATATAATCTAGATCAGTGGTTCACAGTGTAAATATTTTACATGCTAATCATCAGCATGTTAGTATTGTCACTATGAGCATGTAACTCAAGCCCTGCTGTCCCTAAGTACAACCTATCATGGCTGAAGTCGTATTTCTTCTTAAATACTGCACAGTTTTACCTCTTTAAACAAGAACAAACAGATGCACCATGTGATGTGTCACAAGTAGACACTGCTGTGTATTAAGGGTTTACAAGAAAAAAGGTGTTGGGACTGTTGCTCAAAAATATACACTATAAATCATAAAGTGAGCAATAAAGAGATTATTATGACAATAAACAAACAAATGGAGAAACTGTCTCAGAGCCGTCTTTGACCTCATTGTCATGGTTTAATGATTGTCAGCATCCCATGAACTTTGCCATGCAGTTTAGCTGATGAATGAAGTTTTTTGCTAAATACATCCCAGGGTGTGTCTAACTGACTGACACCAAGGCAACCAGCCTGTTCAAAGGAGGACATTTTGAAGACACAAACTAGGTCACTTTTTTTCTTTTTACCAGCCATCTGTTTCTCATTGCCATGAAAACCATCCAACCCCCCTTCTGGCTCTAGTTGGATGTAATTAGCCCCAAAGTCTTCTTTACTACTTTGCATAGTTGGATTGTGGAAACAATTCACACAACACACACACACACGGTTACACAGTGTTCTTCAGAAAAAAAGAGTTAGAAACTGAACTAAACCTCATTATCTCTTCAAAGTTTGGATAACTCCACTGTTAGGAAACAATCTTTCTATTAGAATAAACAGAGCCTGCATTGTTGCCACGGAAAATGTTACTGCCGCTCTCTCTCTAGAAAGATGAATGGCATGAATGAGGTTTCCATTTTGAGGCCTAAATAGCCATTACTCCAGATGCTAACAAGACTGTGCCTTTGTGGGTAAATGCTAAGCCCTCAATGGAAATTTAAGAACAAGGAAATCTCTCTTTGTTTTTGCCCTCATGAAGTGATAGGGCTTGATCTCAACTTTAGTTTCTACATGCTGAAAAGCCCATCATACATCGTCTATCAAAGCAGTCACATAGCTTTTCCTCCAGCAGAAAGTGCGTCTATTGCTCATTTGCAGCATTTTGTTTGCATGTCTTGTGAATACCTGTTTTGTTTAATGGCTTCACCAAGGACGGCACATTGCGAGACCATCCTGCCTCCCAGGTACACCACTGTTACATAGAACAGACATGGTCCTCTTTTACAGAAGCAGGCATCATGTTAGTTTCATTTTTCCCATTTGATAAGGTTGATTGCCTTTGTTTGCTGTGAGTGATAGAACATGTTAATCTCATTATTTGGCAGCGCAATTTAAATCCTTTTTTCCTTTGAGGTGTTACATTGCTGTGTAAAACACATTTCACCCCCACTGTGCAGCAAATGTTGAGCTCTGTGTCTCATTAAATCATCTGACTCCACACGTCCTGCCTCAGGCCTCTCAGTAGTGCATTTGTGTGGCTAACATATAGTTGTTGTAAAGTAAAACCGTGATGTAAAATGTTTGCTTTTTCTTTCCTTGACTGTACTCATGTACACATTTCAAATTAAGCTGAGAATTTAGGGATGTTTTCCCTGTTTAAAACCTCACTTGAATCATTACTTTTTGTCACAGAAAGGAGGTGTGGCCTCAGGTTTTCAGCATGTAGTGACCAATGACATGAACGTGAAGCGCCTGCTGCATATCAAGGGTCGGAGGGCCATCAGAGCAACAGAGGTGGAGATGTCTTGGTCCAGCTTCAACAAGGGAGACTGCTTCATTGTTGACCTGGGCCCGGTGAGCTGGGTTTTATCTGGGTTTTAGTATCTATGTGTGTGGGTGGCTATTCCGTACACTGTATTTATTACTAATACTATACTCTCATATAAATATCTGCACTGTATTAAAATATTTTACTGTGATAGAGTTAAGACTTTATACTTTTACAATCCCATTTTTCAGCCTATAAGTACCTCTCTAAATAATCCATTTTATTATTAGTGTCGCCATTCCCATGCTGAATTCCAATTGGATACCCAAGCATGAGGGATTCACAGAAAACGATGCAGCATAATCTATGCTGGTGATAAAACAAACCCAACATTTAATAATGAGTTTTTTCTTTGCTAAGTTTGTTTGGCTGCTCTGTTATATTTCTGACAAAATAGCTGTGTCTGCTGCCCCCAGAACTTTGGTAGTATTAAACAGCACTTGCTGTTACCACCAGTAATCAGATCTGAAATCTCAAGTCTTATTATATCTTCCCCTTCCCCAGGAAGTCTATCAGTGGTGTGGCAGTGAGTGCAACCGTTTTGAGAGGTTGAAGGCCGCTGGGGTCACCATTGACATCAGAGATAATGAAAGAAACGGCAGAGCCAAACTTCATGTAGTGGAGGAGGGGGAGGAGCCAGAAGCACTCATACAGGTGAAAACAAACACACACACACACACACACACACTACACACATTTGTCATTTTCTTTCCCTCTCCTGGCAAATCTCAGCCACACACTGGAGTTTAGTTTTCACTGAGCAGAAGCAATAATTATTGATGCATTTCATGGCTGATGAGTTTAGTCAGCGTGGGAACGAGAGGACATAATGCTGTCCTTTGTAATGTGCTGCTTACGTGCCAACTCTGTGCCAAGGCGACATTGTAAACACTTCCTTTTTTAACAAGAGAGGTGAACTTCCGAGAGGCCTAATGTGAGAGAAAGGAGAGGGGGTTTACAGCATATGTTTTAAATTCATTAATCATTAATCTGAAAAAAGCTGTAGAGCATATTCTACTAAACAAACTCACTATCAAGCTGTTGTATCTTTATCTGTGTATATAACACAATTGTTACTTTAAGCACAGGTGATAATTATGACAAAAAGAGGAGCACAAAGATTAATTTCTCTGGTTGTGTAGGCTCTGGGGCCCATAACCGCCATTGCTCCCAGTACTCCGGATGATGAGAAAGTGGACACCTCCAACAGGATGAAGGGTGCCCTCTACATGGTGAGTAATAAAATTGACAATCAAACATAGCGATATAAATGTGACTTTTATTTCTGGGTGGAAGATAAGATTTCATAACAGTGTCCTCACTGTTTTAATTTCCATATTTTAGTGAAATATCCCTTGTAGGGACCAGAAATTTAGCCTGATAATTGGGAAAAAAAGATTTTGCTGCATTCTTATGGCACTGATTTGAATTTGAAAAACAAAACTTGAATTTTATAGCCTGGATCCAGTCCCCATGATTTGCAAAGATGCTCACATATTTGAATTATCCATGGATTTATGAATCACTGAACATCCTTGAGTCCTTGTATGTAGCTCAAATTATAATGTCTACATTACATTGTACAGTTGGGAACTTAAAAAAAATAAAAATATTTACTTAAACTATTGTAACAAATGAAGATCTTTCGAGCATGTTGAAGAATTACTTCATTGGACTTTACACTTTGACAACAGAGCTAGTAGCTGATGCTATCCCTTTGCTTCATAGATCTCCGACGCATGTGGTCCAATGAAGGTGACCGCTGTGGCTCCTTCCAGTCCTTTCAAACAGGGCATGCTGTCTCCTGAGGAGTGCTACATCCTGGACAACGGGGTGGACAACAATATCTTTGTTTGGAAAGGTGAAGACTCAATAACACAGCATAAAATGGTGTTGAACAAACTCCAAACATTAGCTTTCCTCGCTGTCCTCACTGTTTTTTTCTGCATAGAATTATAAAAATACAGTACAAATGTAGTTATGCCCTCAAGTTAAAACATATGTTTCTGACTCGATTTTCTCAGTTTATTTAAAAAAAAAATAAATTGTGCCTACTATTGCATACACAATTTAGTTTTGGTACTGGCTAGAGTGGCCACATTTACAGTAATTCTGGTCAGAGATCAGTCTTAGGTGTTTTGGAGCCTCCTGGAGGTGGAAACCCAGTAAATTATTCCTTTACATACCTGCCTTCTCCAAGTTCTGTATTTGAATATTAATTTAGTTTATTACATAGGTTCTCTCTCTACGTAGCATAAGGAAGAGTCTAAATGCACCATGTTTCTGAGAATTATGACTATCTTATTGTGTCATGTCTCCAACCAGGTCCCAAGGCCAACCTGGCAGAGCGTAAAGCAGCCATGTCAGTAGGTCAGCAGTTCATCAAAGACAAGGGATACTCCGCTAAGACACAGGTAAAGCCGACATGTGCACAATCACTCTGAAAACACGAGTCTTACAGAAAAGCAGAATCTTGTTTCCACATCATTTTTGTGGCTAAAATCCCTCTCTGAACTGTTTCCCTTGCAGATCCAAGTGCTTCCTGCAGGAGCTGAGACGACTCTGTTTAAGCAGTTCTTCAGCGACTGGAGGGACAAAGAACAGACTACAGGGCCCAGTAAGGCCTACACCATTGGCCAAATTGCCAAAGTGAAGCAGGTGCCCTTTGATGCCTCCACCCTGCACTCCAACAAGGCCATGGCAGCCCAGCATGGCATGGTGGATGATGGCAAGGGCAAGGTCCAGGTACGAGTGTGCTAAAAGTTTTTTGTTTTTTTTCAAAAGGCCCAGATAAAGGGTGGTGTGGTAAGGGTGAGTAAAACAGGTTGTGATCTGGCTTTCAGATTTGGCGTGTTGAGAACGGCGAAAAGGTGCCTGTTGATCCCACCTCCTACGGTCAATTCTACGGCGGAGACTGTTACCTCATCCTCTACAGCTACAAAGTGGGAAGCCGTGAGCAACACCTCATATACACCTGGTGGGTATAAAGAAAACTCCATACAAACATGTATGTACAGTGCAATTTGTGTAATCCTATATGAATTATAAGCTGCACTAGAGCGTCCACTCACTCTACTCCCACCACACCCAGTCTAAGATCACATATACTCCAGTAAATGGCCTGTGTGTATGTTACTGTGTCAGGCAGGGGCTGAAGTGCACACAGGACGAGCTGGCAGCCTCTGCGTTCCTCACAGTGCAGCTTGATGACTCAATGGGAGGATCCCCGGTTCAGGTTAGAGCGCGACACTGATGCACTGCTCACTTTTACATAACGTATAAAAACAAGTTCAAATGAGGAGTTATTTTTCCAAGAAGCAGACATGAATAGACAATGGTGCAGAGTTCTCTGAAGATGAGAAGACAAATGTGAAAGTTGAGTAAGACGTTGCAGATAAGGTGTAAATTGAGAACTAACTTGAAATTTTCACAGTAACCTAACATTTACTTTTTTATTAAGTAGCTCATGAAATTTTGCAAGTTGTATAAAGTTATTGTCTTACGTGCTATAGTGTATGAGTTTAATAGCTCACAGAGACAGGAGAGCATAATGCCTGGCTACCTTGTGCTAATGAGGGTTGGGACTCTCTAAACTTTTTCACCTAATTATGACAGAGGATTAAGTACAGCTGACCAATGCCAAATATCTAAGCAGTAACTTCACTCTTCCCCCATGAAAAACAACCAACCTCAGATGACCAGCAGAGGGCAGTGTCACTGTAATGTTCATTTTGATGCCACTCCAATCAATCTACTACACTTCCACAGATGCCACATCACAATTTCAGGATTCACAATTTTTTTATGGCCATAACAGGGTTAAAATGTGAAACATCAACTCACAACTGGAGCAGATAGTTAAGAAAGAGTTTCATTTTTTAAATTTATTTATGTGATGTAGGAATCAATTGAATATTATAAACCCTCACCAATAATTATTAGGTGTTATTTTATAAATGTATTCCTTAAATACCATTCAGGTGGTCTTGTATGTTGTAGCCCATTTTACACAAATTACATGCACTTTAAATCACAGGTAGCATTTGTGATCCATGCTGCTTTTATTTGACTTCAACCAAAGGTGAGAGTCACTCAGGGCCAGGAGCCTCCACACCTGATGAGCCTGTTCCAGGGCAAACCCATGATCATCCACAGCGGAGGAACGTCACGCAAAGGTGGACAGTCGCAGGCCAGCAGCACTCGTCTCTTCCACATCCGGCAGAGCTCTTCCAAGGCCACCCGGGCAGTGGAGGTGAACTGACTGCTATTACACGGATTTGTGTTGTCACATCCATATAGGACACCGTGCAGAGATTTCCACCTCTAACTTGTCTAAATCGGTTTCCACAGGTCAATGCCTCTGCTTCCAGTCTGAACACCAATGATGTGTTTGTGCTGAAATCCCCGAGTGCCCTGTTTGTGTGGCGGGGACTTGGTGCCAGTGATGTGGAGGTGGAGGCTGCCAAGCATGTGGTTGGCTTCCTGGGTGGCAATCCCAGCCAGGTGTCAGAGGGAAAGGAGCCAGGTGGGTGTCCTCTGAGGACCAATATACTGTATGTAATATAACAAGAGAAAGGACAAATTATTAGTGTAGCAGTGTTGTTACTAATACTTATCCCCATGTAAAGAAACTGGGGGACCACTTATATTAAATATTCCTTAATTTATGTGCAAAAGGTGATATTTTAGGGACTATTGTAGACAATACTGGTGTGCTTTTGCCAATGATTTACTCTCCAATGGCTGTGGAGTAATTTAAAGCCAAGAGGTTGTACTTTATCTAAGTCATTGATCTAATTTTACATAAGGATTAAAAGCACCTCATGTCTGTTTTGCACTGATTGTTCTAATGAAGGTACTAGACTCTAAAATTCCTACATGCTGTATCTTGCCATACAGAAATAGTGATTGGCCCAATGACTGATTGGCCTGATGAGACATAACTGCATTTGATTAAACTTGAAAAGACGAGGATATGATTCACTTCCTGTTTAGACAAACAAAGCACCAAGTATGGGACAAACTACTTGAAGCTGATGGCTGTTGTATTTTCTTCCCTCCCAGCTGATTTCTGGACTGCTCTTGGTGGCAAGAAAGACTACCAGACCTCCAAGAGTCTGCAGAAGACGGTCCACCCCCCACGTCTGTTTGGCTGCTCCAACAAAACTGGAAGACTTATTGTAAGTCACATTGTGAAGAGGTTTATCCTGTCAACACGTGTTAATACACGGTAACATAAACTTTCACTCACAAATTTACACACAGTCGGTCTGAGTTTTCATCTTCTGTCTATCAGGTTGAAGAAGTCCCAGGGGACTTCACTCAGTCAGACCTGGCCACTGATGATGTCATGCTCCTGGATACCTGGGATCAGGTGAGAAAAACATGGTTTTAATGTGTTAAATTCAGAGACTCCATAGATGCATAATTACTCTTTAAACTCTGCATGACTGGAGACTATTTGAGTCACTGAGTGTGTTTCTCTTCCCTGTAGATCTTCCTTTGGGTTGGCAATGAGGCTAATGCTGAGGAAAAGACGGGAGCTCCCAAAATAGGTTTGTTGCACGGAAAACCACTCAGATCATCGTAATTCAGATGCTTGCTGCCAGAACGTACTATAGTGTCATAGATGTTAGGTTGAATTAAAGTAATAGTATTAGTATTAATTTGTTTACTTCTCAGTAGCTACATATTCAGCTGCAACATTTAAAGTGGAACTAATCAATATTTTTATATCATGAATGGAAAAAATAATTAGTGTAATGTGAATGGTGTCGCTCAGTGACAAAACCCACAGAAAATAATCACCGGAGTATTTTAGCCTCTTTGGGCTCATTGTTTTGGTTTTAAGGCCTGCTTTACTGTTTAATGATTCACACTCACTGGCTTCATCACCCTCTTTTTAGTTGGCAGCAGGCCCTCTACACTAGTGAAAAAATATTCAAAGTCTGTTGTCAGCAAAATTATGCTGTTAGAGTTTTACATATTCTCACTCCTGTCTCTGTCTTTCTGTCCCTTCTTCTACTTCTTGTCATGCAGCAAAAGACTATGTGGACTCAGACCCTTCTGGTCGCAAAGGACTGGCCATCACCACCATCAAACAGGGGGCAGAACCTCCAACTTTCACTGGCTGGTTCCAGGCTTGGGATCCCGCGATGTGGGAGACGGATCCATTGGACAGAATCCGTGCCAAATTCTGAACACAAAGCCCCAGGCTCTTTCTACTGATTTTTACCTATCTAGCGCTTCCTATTTCCATTTTGTTTATCTTAACTCCAATCCCTAAGTGCCAAAACCAATGTTTTCACTGTTATCAGGTTGAATGGCTGCCTCTGTGCCTTGGTCGTGGTGCAGTGCATGGGACTTCATAAACAGGAATGCATCACATCAGTAGTGTAATGACTTCCTGTAGCAACATTATCTTTAATAGATGGATGCTGTTTATTGTTATGCTGCATCCAACAGGTTGTCATCTTTGTATATTTATCCAAACCCATAATCTGAATCGGAAATAGGAAATAAAATAGCCATTTTAGACATATGGAGATATCTGCTGTTTCTCTCTGATCTCGTTCACAGCAGTACACTTGTGTTGAGAAGACACCGTCATGCTTTCCTTTCTTCCTGTCTTCACTGTCTTTTTTTCATAATAAAGTAGTATGTAAGAAATAAACAGTTTACATCATTGCTACACTTTGTCTACATGTGTTGTGTTTGATTGTCCTTACGGGAATGCTGTACTAGAAGTTGCATGCTGCATACTTGTTTTTAAATCATATTCTGTTCTTGTGAATTTTATAAGGCCTGTGGTATATACAGGTGTCAGTGATGTCAACTCTTTCTTATTTGACCCTTAAATACGCACATGGATGGGTTTTAAATAAAACTATTTTAAACCTGTGTTTTGTATTTAAAGATTTTCAGTGTGTAAAAGAGTAAATATGCACTAATACACATCCTGCACCACCAGCATTTAAATTTGAATCAAACCTACGGCAACTATGAGTAGGTTTATCAGCCAGCTCTTACTGAGTTTCTCTCTCCTCTTTCGGGAAAAGGAATGGGATCTTGTCACAGCTCAGAGCATCTGTCTACGTGGGCAGAAGACATGAAAGCTCAGTTCACAGCTGCTGCTCTTTAGGATGAAACAGCAGCAAGCATTACAGCCTGGAAAATTGTATTTCCTGCAATAATATAGATAAATGAAAAGCATGGTGTTATTTGCAGTCTAAATACAGTATATGCATAAGTACAAACTGTGGAAGCCCTATTAGCCCAACCCATCCTGTGAGGGAATAAAATGAGTCATTTTAAAGGATGTGTGCTTGACCGAATGTTCAGAGTAACAGACTGTGAAACATGAATACATCAATGCAGTTTGAGTCCATAGGAAACCAAATGCTCTGTGTAATGAAAAACACTAAAAATCACTCAAGGAGACGGATTTACCACATGCAGACCAGGGAAAAATCCATTGGGGTGAGACACCTCCAGCTTTTTCCAGTTTCAGCGTTTTAAGGATTTTTAGGGAAACACATGGTACCTATATTAGTAAAAGACTATTAAAACTATTATGAGAAATACAAACTTCTGTCGATTGACAGAAGAAAATCATGTCATATGATTGAAAGCTTCAAAGCAACTACTAAATGGACTTTGCTTGCAGTTTCCAAGGTCCAGAATGATTGCTGAATCTGCTAAATCTACAATTCCATGACAACTGGGCAATCTCCATTTGCTGATGAAGACCATGTGATTTGAGACAGTTACTCAGTGGAGCCTGAGGTGATGGTGAGACTGTATTCAAAATCCAAGAAAGGTCAACAGAGTTCTTTCTCACAACTTCACCATCTGGTACATCTTCTCACATGTGCAAGGAAAAAAACAAGAACACATCTCCTCGTTTATTACCTCAAACCAAAACTGAAGAATATTGGTAAAACCTTTGATCTTATCTCGCAGATAGCTAAAACATCAAATGTAGGCCTATTCATGATGTGAATCAAGAATAGATTTTGAAGGACAATGTGTTGACGGTAGTGAGCACTAAACATGAGACAGGACCTCCAAAACCTTCCTTTAAATAGCTCTGCAGGCTGTCCCCGCACCACAGGGGCGTTATTACAAGCATTCAATGACACGGTAACCTGCATTACCAGCCTCTATTGCAATGCGGTGGCGCTCCACACATCTCTCCCCGGTCTAGTGCTGGCTGGTCGCGGATAAAGCCGAGTGCTGTTCGGTCATGTGATTCCTGTTTTTTTTTTTTTCCTCCTCCGAAGTTGAAAGGCAGGAGCAGAGCGGCGGAGGGGACCCAGCTTTTCTTCCTACTGGCCGTTGATGCAACGTTTTCGTCCCTTTTTGCACCACATTATTTAGATATTTGTCTCTCGCTCGGTGTGATATTTTTTACTCCATCCTTTCCGTCGCAATGGCGGGGGCTATTATTGAGAATATGAGCACCAAAAAGTTGGTGATAGTGGGAGTTACTCTGCTTTTGTTCCAGGCGTTTGCCTTCATGGTCGGCGGTTTAATTGGTAAGTTTTGTCCCCACCTTTTATCCCAGACTTTTTATCATTTGTTTAGCTAACGTCTTTGTGCGTGCAAAGTTTTTAGTTGCACTGTTCGTTACTTGCCTACATAACAGCGTTAATGAATGTTTTAACAAGGAAGAAAAGACAGTGAGCGCTAACTTTTAGCCGTGTTTTACCCACCTGGGCTTGCCCGAGTGGTGCACAAACAATGTGGTGCTTTGAATCAGCCACTTTGACACCAGAGCTGCCAAAGTGCACCTCCGCTAAATCACTGCTTTGTATCAAGGTGTTTGCTGCCTGCATGTCGCAATCGCCTGCTTCATTCCCTCTGCTACAAAATAACACAGAATGCCATACTTTGTGGGTTTCATTTCAGATTTTTGACACAGGAATACGCGTAAATACATCCAACGTTTGTGTTTTTTCATTTCTTTGATCCAAACTCGAATGTTCTCTCCCCCCTTCTCTCAAATCTCCCCCTCCTCTTCGTCCTCCTCCTCACCCCCACCTCTCATATATAATGTCTGTCTGCTTGTGTGGGGCCCCAGGCAGCATCTCTACCTTCTTTTCACTCCCCCCCCCCCCCCCCCCCCGCTTGTGTGAAGCCTCCCCAAATCCCTATCGCCTGGCAGGCAGAGCATTCATGTTTCCTCTGCTTGCCTCTTCCCCTGATTTCTTTTGCACAGAGACACACAGCGGTGCACAAAAAAACACACAAGTGCACACAGCTGTCAAAGTTGTACTTCGCCTTGAGGACTGTATCGGAGTTGCTGTCAAGTTTCTTCAAATCCTCCCACCCACACATGCACAACAGCTATACACACACTTGATAGAAATTGAGTCCATGTGAAAGATGCCTCTTTCTCTTGGGCTTAATCTGGAAACCATGACACCCCCCCTCCCCCCAAACACCAGTCAGCCTGTCATTGCATACCACTCACTCACCACATGGCTGGTTGATAAATTAGCTTGTTTGGTCCATTCCTGGCTGAGATGGTTTTAATGAAGCCAGATTCCTTTGTGTTTGCTCTGTGGCCGAGGGCGGTAGGGGTAATTGAGTAGAGCGGGGGTTTTCTCCTCTTGTTTCCCGACAAACCCGAGAACACGGCATGAGGTCGACGGACTGAGGGGACGGCCATTATTTCAGACACACTGCGATGGAGACTGGAGGAGCTGGTGTTGCTGGACTCACGGGGTCACTAGATAATTAAACTCCAAGGTGTTCCAGATAACTTGGTTTAATTCAGTTTGGTGTGTCTGTATGTGTGCTTTTACACGGCTGTTGACACACTTACAAAGTCGAATGTTCCTTGAAGATAGCCTTAGTTTTATGACTGTGTGGAGTGTCTGCTACCCAAAAGGGTTGTTTGTGTTGCCCGCCCTTCTGCTCTCTGTTAGGAGTGGAAAGTTATGTTTAGATGTTCAAGGCACAAACTATTCTGATTTGGAGTATTTGCTTACTTTCACAGTTTTCTTATGGATTGTACACCTTTTTGGAAATGCCGGAATATCCTATCTAAAGTACTCAGGAGTTTGTGTTTGCTAGAAGCACTTTTTTTGACTGACATCAGCTTTGAGTCTTCTTAGGTAATGTCACTAATCTTTTTGATGAGCTGAATCTGAAACATCTGGGCTTTCATGTTCGCCCCCATGAGTCAGTACTTCCCACAAGCACCCTAAACAGTAATTACATCTTACAAAGTCCTTCTAGATGGGTCACGAACAGCTTGGCACACTCAGGATTGGAGCATTTCTCCCGTTTGGTCTTGGAGATTTGCTCAAACAAACTGAAAGCATCTGCACATTTATTTTCAAGTCATTCAGGGCCGGTCGGGCTGCACAAGGGCTTTCATGTAGTTCTTGTGAAGGGATTTCAGGGTTGTTTTGCACTCTACTTTGGCACTCTGTGATAGACCTTGTAATTTGTTGCTGTCTTAAATAAGGACCGCTGTACACGTGCATTTATGATTACATTATGATATAAAACTAGCAAGTCGCCAACTTTGTTAACACAGCCACAAGACATCGCAATATTACTTGCTAGTTCAACTGTTGACATGGAAAGTATGCAGCTTGGCATCTGTTGTATAGCCTTTTATTTCAATACTGATCTAGCTTCTTTAAATAAATAACTTTGTACATTAAGTACTTTTTGCTTCTTCTTATAGCTTGCTTGATGAAGAGTTTTGTTGAAGTGTTGTGGTGCCATAAAGCATTACGCTGTTCTCGCAATAGAAGTCCTTCCCAGGATTGTGCCATAGAAAGCTGCCCAGTCCCGTACAGGCAATGATAGTGACGTCATTCACCCTATTACAAGTCGGTGCCAAAACAATGATTTTAAAGCTTTTATTTTAGGATAAAAATACATAATGTTTCTTTAAGTTGTCCTTTCCTCAGACCGAATTATCTTTTCTCCTAGTTCAGTCTTTACGTAACTCCCAGGTACCTGACTGTTTTGTTGTACAGCAGGGCTGAACCTGATTATTAATTTCGTTGTCAATTAATCTGATTATTTTCTCCATTAATTGAATAGTTGTTGGGTCTAAAAAAATGTCAGAAAATGCCAATCAATGTTTCCCAAAGCCCAAGATGATGCTCTCAAATGTCTTTTGTCCACATCCTACAGATATTCAGTTTACTGTCATGGAGGAGTAAAGAAACCAAAAAATATTCACATTTAACAAGCTGGAGTTAGAATTTAGACTTACTAGTCTAAAGTACTCAAACCAATTATCAAAATAGTTAAGCCATTAATTTAGTTAACTTATCGATTAATCGTTGCCCCTTTAGTGTAAAATTATGACTTTAAAATGCTACAAAAACTTCTGCAGCAAGATCTCCCATCCTGGCTCTGATATTCAGTCAGGTTTCAGAATCCTCATAGACCGATTTCTTGTGCCTGCTTGCTCAGTTTGGTGAGGTGACCAGTTCTCCCTCCCTGTAAGTTTAGCTTTTTGCCTTGAGGCTACACCTAGACTTTCAGACCTCTCGGATGTCGTTCACGTCAGACCTCCAGTTTTCACAACAGGAGAGCAAAGTTTTTTTGAGTGCGCATGATAATGATCTTTTCCCAAGCACTACTAAAATCCTGTGAGCAGAGACTACAAACACCAGTCTTGTCAGGCTCATGAATCTCAATGCGTAAACAGTGTAATTGGTGCGTGAGAGCTTTCGGGAATTTTCCCTCCCCATCACTTCAGAGAGAGAGAGAGAGCCTTGCTACCAGGCGTTTTCTAAACAGTGTTAAAAGTAATTGCTGAAGTGTTTGGACTAGATTTGGCTGAAGCTCAACCTGTTGACTGTTCCTAATGGTTGCTAAGATATTCATATTGGCCATGCACAGTTAAATCCAGAGTTTAAAAAAGTTTTTTTATTTGTTGATATTTAATCAAACTTTTTGTGTGATTTATTAGTTTGACTGTAAATTTAGCGTGGCAAGGCCGTGAAACACTTTACTTGCATATTTTAATATGACACCTCGTCTAACATCTCTCTCTCCACTTTTGTGTTTCTCACCAGCTCCTAGCCCCACCACGGCAGTCCACTACTTGGCCACTAAGTGTGTGGACACAATCAAGCACCGCCAGGAAACAAAATGGTTCATGCCTTGGGGTCCTAACCAATGCGAAAAGCTCCGGACCTTTGATGAGGCCATGGCTAAGAAGATTGAGGCCAACAACATTGTGTTTGCTGTCCACATTCCTCTGCCTAACAAGGAGATGAGCCCCTGGTTCCAGTTTATGCTGGTCATCCTGCAGTTTGACATCGCATTTAAGATGTACAACCAGATCGGTGAGAACTAAGGCTTTTTATGGGTTAACCAAAAGGGTGAGGACATGCTCCTCCAGGACATGTTTTTTTCAAGCTTTAGGAGAGGGAGGAAAGTTAAACTTAATGTGCACTAGTGGGCCGATATCTGGCAGGGATGGTGAAAAGTTAGTTTTGAGCCCTTTGGGAAAGTGCTCCATACTTTGAAGCCAATTTGACTAGTGGCCAAACAAGTGGCTGTAAAATGGTGGATACATTTTGTTTGAGCATCAATATTCCCACAAAATTCCGTTCAATCGATAACATTTGGATAACATTGTCTCTCTGTCATTTCACAATCTGAAGACAAATATTTGCAGAGGCTCAGTGTGTTCAAGCTAGACCCTGTCAATAGTCACATTTATTGTCACTTCTAATCTCTCGCAGCATAAATTCAAGTGTATAGCCATTCCAATTCATGCAGCTATAAAGTAATGTTTCTTATATTACCTTCCCTGTAGACTGTTGTCTTGTGTTTTATCATGGTGAACGCATGAGGAACCCACAGGAATGTCTTTACACTGAAAGGCAGCAAACAATGATGGATGCCCTGCTGTTTGTACTCTATAGTGGCCTAGACACTTGGGGATTTTGTAGACGACTGTGTCAGACACCCTTGAGGCAGGTCTAAAGAGCGAGGAGAGAGGTAACTTGGACAGGTTTCTTGTTGGCTGCCTCAGAGCAATGAAATGTCTTATCTGATCCTGAAACCCACATCCAAATGATTTACATACCTGGGAAATGATGTCATCCCATTTTAGTGGATTTCAATTTTTCTACATTTGTGTTTTTTCACCTCTTACAAAGTGGTGCAGTAATTGCTCCCCCTTCGTATAAAAGTCCTGACCTTCCTTCAATCTTAACAGTCTTAAAGTGAAGTGACTTTAAGGCTTTGAGGAAAAATAAGAAAATCAAGCTTTAAATCTATGATACAGATTTTCTTCAACCTCTTGAGCCAGAGTGTCTAGTTTAATCATTTTAGTCTGATTTGAGGCCCTAGGCTCTGTTGGATGCCTAGTTTCTATTGTCATGACAGGAACCCACCAGCAGATTACTGCACACATTTTCCATCTCCACCCAGTGTCAAACAACACTGTCTCTAATCGAGCAGTGGCTAGACAGACCTACGGCATCTCAGTGCTTGCATGAGAGGGAATGGGGGGAGAAAACTGGTATCCTGACGAAGACAGGCAGGGATCCTGAAAGACGGGGATTAGAGAGGATAAGAGTCTAGAGAGTGACTGAATCACCAGGAGAGCCTGGGAAAGAAGTTGCTACTCTCAATGACATATTTTGCTTCAGGGTTTAGAATGTATAGCTATGCATGTTAATGCCAACTTGAGCTTACTCAAGTGTTATAAAGTCGTGTCTGGACTGACAAATGCCTCTGCACCTTGCTACAGATCCATCGTATGCCAATTTGTAATTAACAGAGGTAATATACTAATGTAGAAAGCTTCTGGTCTGGCTTGTCTAAAAAGTCATGTTGCAATGGTGGCCTAGTCATCAGCATCATTTGCTTGCTCACAGATTTGGCTTCAGCGGAAGTGTGTTAGGGGGTTGTTTACTGCCTGCCTGCCAAACAGAGGAGTCTGTGAATCCGCCTGGACCACAGACGGGTCTTTCTACCAGATGCTACAGACTCATTTTGGTCTTTGAGCTACATGAGGTGCTGTGAGAACAAGTAGATGTAGAGGGAGCGGAGTACTGTATATGTTGCATGTAGAAGAAACCAGCTAGTGTCCCCACTTTAATGATTTTCTCATATAGAACCGATTCATGTTTCATTTTTCTGTGTTGTAAGATGTACTAGAAAGGAGCACACCTTTATTGCTAAAATGTACAGGCTAGGTCAGTTCAAGCATACCCAAGCCTTTACTCTCTTGTATAGTAAGAATGCAAGTAAAAGACACATTGCTTGATGCAAGGGAGGTATAATGAGATGAGATCCAGCAGAATGAAGGAACTTAAAGCTATCCTAGCATCCATATGTAGCAAGCTGGTAGATTAAAGAAATAACTGTTGTATATCTGTTTATTGTTGGATTCTAAAAGGTGGCTTTATTTTTGTAAAATGTGCAGATTTTCTCTACTATTTAATAATAATAATAATGATGATAATGATAAAAAGCATTGACCAAAACATTCACATAGTCATTTTGCCAAATAGTAAAGCTTTATTCTCTTAGGTTAAACTTGTGGTCTTTGCGTTTTTAGTTCTTAAAAATACATTAAAGTAAATTTGTTAACTAAACAGATTTGACAGGATTCAGAATCCGTGAACTGAGTAGATACTGGATTCAGGTTTAGTAAAATGCTAATAAACTCAAAACTCCAAAAATAATTGAGTCAGGTCTTCCATAATTAACAAAATGGCGTCAGCCCGTCTGTCTAAATCCTGAACAGAGCACTCTGTGCAGTATGTAGGTGGACTCTGTTCTGCAGCTGTATGACCGATGAACACAAGGCCATCTCTTCCTCCGCTACCTTATCTGTGTGACAGTGTGCCTCTCAGAGAAGAGCTTTGTCCTTATTAACCACTCCACCCACCTGGCCCACTCCACCCCGGCACCAAGCACCTCTTGGCCAGAGTCCAGCAATAACACAGCTGTTGAGGAGGCTTAGTTTCCCTGGCGATGGCCGCTGGACTGGAGAGGAATGTTTGCATGAAGTGAGCTGACATTCGAGGGCGTCTGGCTCGACCAATGGCAGAGTGGAGGGCATTACGGAGACAGTCGACTGCCAGTTCTCATCTGCTTCCCTGTCCCCCTCCACTCCCTTTTTTTCCTTTCTCACAGCACAGGCCACTGGGTTTCTTTCTCTTCATTCCAGCTTGTTTCATAACGGCACAAGAGGTACTCTGGAGGGCTGGAGGAGAGAACACTTGGCTTTGTAATGTGATCTAAAGATGCAGTTTTAATAGCTTGGCTTTGGATGTTTTCATTGGATTCCCTGGGCTGGGCTGTTGGAGGCCAGCACAAGGTCTTGTTGGAGTTTATGTCAAGTAGGAAGTAACCTAGATTTGTGCTACCATGGAGAGCAGACTGAATCACCTAATATGTTTACATGCTGAGAAATAATCCTATTAATCTCGTTGTTTTGGACTCATTCCAGGTGACAGGACCCCACATTAACATTGAAATGATTTGGCCTTGTATAAACATGTTTTAGTTTGTAACAGTCAAAACCAGTCTAGCTGACAATACAGCGTTCTTAAATGAACAGAATGATCCCCATGACAGACACCAGTTAAAACTGCAGCCATGAAGCTCAGATTCTCAATGATTTTAAGTAAAATTTTTACATTACTAAATGAACAGTATGTTCTCGGATTGTAATGGGCAATGTCTCTGTGTCAGTGCTAGCAGTGCTATAACTTTGCTGTTCTCAGTAAAAGACAATGGCTGTCGGTCATCAGGACTTCATTTTTCCCGTCACTGGGATAATAACAGCCAGCAGAGTTGTGCAGTGAGGCGGTAGAACAGGCACTGGCATAGAGACGAACACATGTCTTCGGTGCATTTTTCCATTTTGGAAGACACACACAGTTAATGTGACAAATTGTACTTCTGATTTTATTGACATACTTGCATAATCAAAGTCTAACAAAATAAATGTCGACAAAATGTTTGAACTGACTTGAAAGTGGTAATTGTTTCCAGAGGATGGAGCATTGGCCACCATTGATGTGGGCCTGGCCTACCGAGACGACACAGTCAGCGAGTGGACTGAGATGGCTCACTCTTTCGAACAGAGGAAGCTTTCCTGCAACTTTACAACTACCAAGGTGTGTAAATGACCATCACCATTATGGTTCTTTAGTATACTGCAACAATATTATTACCTGGTATTTGTCAGTTCCTCACGAGTGTCCTGTTCATCTTGATTATCAGCTTCCACAGATGCTGTTGCTGATAATAAATCCTATAATTACAGTTAAATTTAAAAACTATTTTTAGCCTCAAATACCTGGAGGTAGAAATATTTCTTATGGTGCTTTCAAACCAGAAGCGAGCGTTTGGGGTGGTGAGTTTACATATAAAGTCAATGCAAAGACGCGTAGAGCCGCGACTTCTTGTCGTGCGACGCGAAGGGGGCGGGGCCGGTGACGCAAAGCCAATGTGAAGAAATTCGCTTTAGTTGAATATTTTCAACTCAAGCGAGAAAGTCGCATGACGCTGAGTCGCGATAGCCTATCAGTGAAAAGCAGTTGAAAATCTGCAGGCCGGCTGAGAGCTGCTAAACTTGGAGGGGAGGAGAAGGGAGCAGCGCTACAATCTTTGGACAAATAAACACCCGTAGTTGGACTGGATTCTGTTCTAATAACTACACCGTTTACTCGCGAGAAGAGCTCGGAGTAAACTGCTTTTATTAAATTAGCTTTTTACTTAAGTTTTTGGGATTTCAACGTTTTATCTTCACTGGAGCTTCTGAGCAGCTAGCTTCTGTGGACATCCGGTTCCAGTGTTGTTGTTAGTGTTGTTAGCTCTGTTGGACTACGACTTCATATTTATATAAAAACTGGACATTGCTGGGAGAAAAAGAGAGGAGGTTGAACTACCTGGTGAGTTCAGAAAACAGCTATCGTTGTACTTTACCGTGACCAAGTTGGCATAGAATAGCCCTGATCGATCCAAACTCCATTCAGAAAACAAACACTTTAGAAGTTGTTGTCTTGCTGACAGACCTGGCAAAGCATGACTGCATATGTTTAACAAATTTGGCATCAGTTTGATCCGTTTATTGCTATTTAATCACAGCACAATGTTTACGCAAATTCTCTTCATCGAGCCTTTGCTTAATCCATATAACTATGTAGTATACTGTTTCGCACGGACATAATACTGTTGCACATCATGCTTACGCTGTGTGAACACGATGTGCTGTTTGCAAAGTGGAGGAATTGAGAGAAAATGGCGATGGACGAAGAAGACAGTGTCCAAAGTATGGGATTATTTCAAGCTAAAAGAAAATAACACTGTAATATTATAGTCAGTCCACCGTAAAAAAAACAAAACTTATGTCGCCTCGGCAACAGCACGACTGCACCTGATCAGAAAGCCCCCGGTGTTACGCCATCGGACCACAGACAAGGTAACGGAATCTTTAGCATTTAACTGCAATCATGATTGATTGTTGAGTTGAAGGCTAGCCAAAGTAAGCCGCAATCCCCAGCTGAAAATGTCAACATGCGCATTTGTTGTTCTCGCCTGGTTGGGTCGTGAGTTTGAGATGCAACGTCAGTCACGAGTTAACTGGTTGTCTGGGAGCTACACCTCAGTATAACTTGTATAGCACTCGGGTGACGTTTGTGTTGGTAGAGCAGTTGTCTGGTTGTTGGTCTGTTGATGTTGCTAGTCTGATATTTGCTGACACACTATGAATTTCCAAAAAACCAAATTACCACTTGTCACTAATACCTATTCTAGCTGATTGTGGTCTGTGTCTCAACTCAGACACGTCAAGTCCGTTATCTTCAGACAAATGTGTTTTGAACCTGATATGGTGTGCTGCCGTGTGTTTCCAGACCTACGAGAACGAGGGACGTTACTACGAGTGTGACCTGCTTCCCTTCATGGAGGTTGGCAGCGTGGCCCATAAGTACTATCTTCTCAACATCCGCCTGCCTGTCAACGAGCGTAAGAAGATCAATGTGGGGATCGGAGAAATCAAAGACATTCGTCTTGTTGTAAGTTGCCATTTGATTGGGACCTGAACATTTGCAGCTTTTATTTTTCTTTTTTTTTTTTTGTACATCACTTAATGTTAACCCACACAGTCGAGGATCCTTTTTCAGCTGTGACGGTGTAAAATTTAGTCATTGATAACACTATGTTGGTTTAAAATAAACTATAAAAATAACATGCACAGTACAAACAGTTGACACTGAATGTGTTTTCTTTGTCCTTCAAGAGCATCCATCAGAACGGAGGCTTCACCAAAGTGTGGTTTGCCATGAAGACATTCCTCACACCCAGCATCCTCATCATCATGATCTGGTACTGGAGAAGGATCACCCTCATGAGCAGACCTCCTGTGCTGCTGGAGAAGTAAGAGCTCCCTCCTCATCTGTATCTAGTGGTGTTCTGAGATCACCATTGTATGTGTTAGCATCATATTTATTCTTGTTAGCGAGTGGTACCGTTTGGAATCATAATTCACATCAAATAACGCCCATGATTGAGAAGTCTGGTTTACATTTTTGGTGAATGATTTCATTATTTGCTGCGGAGGCTCTGCTTCAGTATGTCTGCTGGGTGAAGGCGTATATTAACTATGAATGAAAAGTGCAAGTAGGGCATGCTAACTCTGTTCAGTAGTAGTCAGTATCTTTAGATCACCAAGCGTCTGAGGAGGAATTGTTAGGACTTCAGTAGGGTAAGGGCTAGTGTGTGGTATAATCAAACAAATCTCTGAAAATGGTGACATGGGCCACGTAGTGTCTGATTTCAAAACAAAACAGTTCCTCTTGCCAGAATTAGTCTGAAAATGTATAAATATATCAGTGGGGGGGTAAAAAACATCATAACCTCAGATATTTGTGTTCATTCCTTAACCAAACACCATGAAGGTTAGAGCAGCAGATACAAGTAGTTCTGCCTGAAGCAGATAGTTTGACTGCCATGCTGGAGAAAGTTGAAGCTATGCTCAGATCCCAGTGTTTGTCTAACCCCCTGCCGTGCTGGGAAGACGGATCAGTAAGAGGCAGCGTTCTGCGCCACAGGAAGTGCCTGGTGAAGCGTGAAACGCGTTACAAAATCTGCAAGCTAGCACTTAACCGACACATGCTGCATGCACACATTCAGGACATACACACCAGCTCGCACACACAGTCTCTCTCCTTCCCTCTGTATTTTCCGGCTCAAGGATTTTTGTTCCCAAATGACCAGCGGGGTCTCAGGAAGTGCGACTCGTACCCTATTTGTGGACAGTGGATGATTTTTTCATGGTATAAAAGCTTTACCAGAGTCTCCTGTCATGCTAGTCTACAGAGGTGTCAGAAACGTAGAGGACAGATGTGAGTGGGAACTCTCAATGTGGAAAATGGCCTAGGATGATTTAATTTACAAAATGTGGGAACTCTGATTTTATTACACATAAACATCCATCACCTTCATATACTGACTTTAGAAGCTTTTCGTAAAATTGGAAACTGAAATGTTCTGTGCTCTGAAAAAGCAGAGATACAGCATATATTGCGACTTGTCTCAGCAGGACTTAGCGTGCACAATGGCAGCACCCTGGAACTGGCTCACCCAAATGGAACGCAGACATAATTAATGTTATTACACCTGTGCTTTTCTTGCTATCACATGTCAAAATGTCTTGTGTGTCTATTTAGGGTTAATGCATTAACTTTACAGACTTCCATACTAAGCCCTTTAGTCTTTTTACACACCGACACAAACGCACATACCGGCCTCAGCTCAGTACACATTCCCTGCATACCAGTCAAATGTGGTTTCACTCTGTTCGCTCTGTAGAACATTGCTGATGAGCTGTCTGGTCTGGAATTGCTTAGAACCTGTGTTACATTACCCACAGCACAGTGTTTGCAAAACATTTGTACCCACATGTTTTCAGGTCACCTTTATCTACTGCTGCCTGCATCTCTCACTCACTCACACACACTGTACTCTATTTTCCCATCTTTGCTGTCTATTTACGATCATCCTTTCATCTACAGGCGGCATGCAGGGACCTGCTGAAAACTCTTGGAAGACGAGCTCTATTGTCTTTCTGTAGTATGTCTGGATTCAAGGTTGAGGGAGGTTGGCTGCTATAATGAGGCTTATTTTGAAAGGCACTGAATTATGTAGAATTGGATAGGTCAGCGGGGACACTCTGTGCTTGTAGCTGAATGGATAATCAATAATGTCCCAAGATCTAATGAGCCTGCTTCAGCATACACAGATCTAGCCTTGCTCTACAACATTGATTGTGTCTGTGATAAAGACGTGGTCCGGATTCAGATGTCAAGCCTGTCAAAGTGACCATAATGTTCATCTGCCAACACTGTTCAACTACTACTATTTATTTTTATTTTTTTTCCCGTCCCCTGTAGTAGGGCTGGGCAATAAATCTATAATGATTGTAGCAATATAATTTTCCTCAATAACAATATAACAAATGTTCAATAAATGTTTCAGTTAATTCATTTGAATCAT
Source organism: Micropterus salmoides (assembly GCF_014851395.1). Lineage (NCBI taxonomy): Eukaryota > Metazoa > Chordata > Actinopteri > Centrarchiformes > Centrarchidae > Micropterus > Micropterus salmoides. Next base: position 21,645,357 of record NW_024040485.1, on the reverse strand, counting down.
GAATGAATGAAGATATTAAAGAGGTGGTATTATGCTTTTTGCATTTTTCCCTCTCCTTTTATTGAGTTATATCTTTTTTTGTATAATTGGTTTCGTCCAGTCCAAAGAGAGTTCCTATCTCCACAGAAAACACTGCTCTGAACTGCCTGAAGTTCAGCCGTTTCCCTGTCATCCCTGTGGCGTCACAGGGATGAAGGCGTCATTTAATGCTTGCCAAATGGCTAGTCCGACACGCCCTCAAACACCGGTGGAAAAGCACTGAGCTGCAGCATACGCCTCCTCTCCCTTCCAAACACTAGCTACACTCCAGGAAGTCAATGGACAAAGTTGTTACTGTGATGTAGAGACAGAGCTCAGTTAAAACTTTATGGGTGAAAGATACATTTGTTACAGATTAATAACTCGCCACTCTGAAACTCTTGCTCCTGTCTATGTTGCCAAGCTGGTCCAAGTATAGCCAGCTGTAGCCCGCAGACCTGATGGAAGTTGACGGAAGTTGAACTTCCAAATATGGTAAAGTTTTAACCTAAATCAAGATGCATCCTGGCTCGTGATGCACAGAATATTCTTGGTTTGTGAAACTTAAAATCACTTTGGAACAAATATACAACAGTATGAATTGAAACATTGCTTTATTATCATTACGCTATTATAAATAAATTTACAGTATTAATATACTATAATAATATAATTATAGTATAAAGTAAATACTAATGCGTAATGTACACTGATTGGTACGTTGATACTTATTTATCGGCTCTTTTTTTAACTGCTCTGTGTGGGCCCAAGGGCCGAGATAAACGTTAACACGTTTTGTGCACGGTGGCATGTGGGACGATCCATACACAGAAGTTCAACTTCCGTCACGTTTGTCTGCAGGCTGCAGCTAGACCCTTCTCAGCTGGTCGGCAGCATGTACAGCTGAAACGAAGCTGGTTTGTCATTGGCCCGCCCTTCTGTTTCTGATTTGCTAGTAGTCCTTAACTAGGAACTGTGCATGTGCAACTCCCAACAAAGATCATTTAGAGGCAAGATGTATCACTCAATAGCAAAAATTAAGCCTTCAACACAGGGTGAAAAGAGGAGCTGCTGCTATGTGCAGTATGACCAAAAAAATGTTATTTGAAAATTAAACCATGTAAAACTGTTGTGGTGCAACCCCTAAATAAGATTTTGAACCTGAAAATGAGCATAATACCACCTCTTTAAAATGTATTTTGTTGAGGAAAAGGGACTGAAGAAAGATTTAACTTAATTTCACTCATGCATATTTGTTGAAAAAAGATTTTATCGTCGTCTTTAATGTTCTACCTCAGATTTAAGTGATCCACTGTTTGGCATCAAGCGTTTGTGATGCTCTGACCATTAAAGAATAGTTTAATACCACATTAACCATCTGGTTTCTTCAACTTTCACTCAGGAGCCAAAATCAGCCTTTAAACTTGAAAGAAATAATGATTTAACATTTATAGTGATAATCAATTATTGAATAATATGACATTATATATCATGGGAACATTTTCGCCATATCCGCCATGTTTGTAAAGATGGTGAAAATTTTGGGTTTTTAAGATGTTTTCTTTGCTCCCTCAGGGTAATCCTTGCTCTGGGTATCTCTATGACATTCATCAATATCCCAGTGGAGTGGTTCTCCATTGGCTTCAACTGGACCTGGATGCTACTTTTTGGAGACATCCGGCAGGGCATCTTCTACTCCATGCTACTCTCCTTCTGGATCATCTTCTGTGGGGAGCACCTCATGGTACTGTGCCCGGCATCATTAACTTTAATGTTTGATGTATTGTTTTTTTCTTAGAGACGTGCAGGCTTGCTTGCTTACTGCAATCTCAATTATAGCCTTTAAGTGCTTAAGGTATTTAAATCCCATCTTAGCCATTCTGGGACTATTAAGTTAATGGTGTTGAAATAAAAAAAAAAAATTTTTCAGCGCTTGTGAGTCTGGTCCTCCTTAATCTAGGTTAATATAAAATTGTAGAGCACTAGCAGCTTGTCCTAGCAGACTGGTTTCTGGATATTTTTTTTCTTTTGTCTTAAAGACTTGAAACTTATCCACAAGTTGTGTGGAATGGCACACAGCTGAGGTATTCAATAAAAATTCAAAGTGGTCCAGTTAGAGTGAGTGTATGTATGTATGTGAGAGGGAGGGAGAGATCTATCTCCAGTTGAATCAACATATGTCTTTAGTAAACAACTGACTGTCAAATCAAATAATTCAAGTTTTAAAAAGGGTTTTTCTCTTGCCAGATCTATGAAATATTCTGGTTTTGAACTGCCCATGGGAAGAATGCACATGTAAGAATCATAGACTGTATATAAGAGGTGGACGTCGTCATCGTAATGTCACCCATTGGTTTGTGGACTGCTGTTTTGAAGCCTCGAGTTTGGCTGATAGCCGGCGTGTGGGGTTTTGTTTTTCAACCGGCGGCAAGGGACGTGACCATATTTGGATGAGACGGTGGAGCTAGTCTTAAAGAGGTGGTATTATGCTTTTTTTGCTTTTACCCTCTCCTCCTTTATTGAGTTATAACTCTTTATTTATTTATTTTTTTTTTCTTTTCTTTTTGGTGCATGAAACAGGTTTGTAAAGTGGAAAAAGCCCAAAGTCCAGCCCGAAGGGAGTTCTCATCTCTCACAGAAAGCACGGCTTTTTTTTTTTTCTTCACAACTTTATTAATCCAATAGTACTTGAGACCCAACAAAACAGGGAGCATAGGTTATAATAAACAAATGGAAAAACAAACAAGACGCATAAGTAAACCAATATAAAAATAAATGGATAGAATTTTAGTTGCTATCTATAATGTTTTAAGATATTGGATGTCTTTAAAACTTTCTTGTTTTTGTTTTTTTTGTTTGTTTTTTTAACATTCTGCCAATAGAAAAATATAGGTTTTTAAGGTCAATATAAAACAATGTCTGTTTTGAAGAAATTGCATACATTTTGCTTTATGAATATGTTTACCCAGAAGACATAATAGCTTAACCAGATCAGCAATTTCACAGTTTATAGATTCCACATTAAAAATAAGACCATACTTTCAGATAAAGGGACCGAGATATTATAAGAGATCTCGGACCAAAAGTCATATGAAAAAGTACACTCATGAAATAAATGAGAACGACTCCGTCTCTGACTCACACAAAGAGCATAAAGGCGAGACATCAGATCTAAACTTGTGAATAAATTCATTGCAAGGATATTATCTGTGTAGAATTTTTACCAGAATTTCCTTCACTTTGTTGGGGACAAAAATACGATTAAATTCTGACCAGACCGTTCTGTTATAATTTGGGAAAACTGCTTTCCTGATAAAGATAAACACAATACCTTGGTCAAACCAGTCCTTAAAAAACATGGTCTTATTTCTATATGCAACTAGTAACTTGCACAATCTGCTAAGTTGCGGTCGCAGTCTGAAGCGGCTTTGATTTGGATCCCACTACTTTGGCTGCGTTTGAAAAGTCTTTTTTTGCTCAGGAAGGTTCCTAACTGAGTGAAGTGAACCGGAAGTATTTCAGGGGCAGCCATAAGAGCTGTTCTTTAGCTTTCAGAGAATTCAAACAGCTCTATTCTCTGAAAGCCAAAGAAAGATACCTCAATGCTTCCTTTCATATCTCCTTTAGCATAGGGTACACCTGACCATCCTTTACGAAAGGAAAGGAGAGAATGCCGTCCCACAATTCCAATTAAACACAAAATTAAATTTAAAGCGGCGCACGTACTCTATAAACTACTACGATAAAATCCATTAATCACATTTAGCAAGATCCTTGTAATACAGAAGCACATTATGATACTTTAAGAAGACTCACAATTACCTTCTTTCTTTTGGTTTGTTTTCTTTTGGCTTTTTTGTAATCGAATACTGTTTCAACACTGTTTTATGTTTCGGGTTGTTGAAATAAGCCATTAAGTGTTTTCTACAATAAACAAAACAATTAACCAACCATGATGGATAAAGGAGGTTGATCACCATGTAAGTTACCATTGGCTATTAAGCCTTTTCTCTCTTATGCCATAACTTGCTAATATTCATATATCTTAAACTGATCACGTTACAAGACAGCTCACATGGGTCTCAGTTATTGTTGACAATGTGAGAATAATGTTGCAGCATGTAGCCTCACGTTATGTACTGCAGCCTTCAGCAAATCAATACTTAAGTCACAGATGCCGAAACCCTCGCCTTTATAAAGGCAAAGATCAAGTAGGCGTTTACCACACACTGATTTATTTGTGGCGGCCTGCCACATTATCAACGGTGATTTTTATATATTCTCTCAGCATCTCCTCTCGCCCCATCGCTCCCTCTCTCTCGGCACAGTTATCCTGTCATTCTGTGGGAACCACTGTATTTACATACAATTGGGATTCATGTTGATAAATACGCTTATGGGTGGGCAGGATGAGCTAGCATTCTCAATGTGACAACCCTGTCTATTATTTAGTGACCGGTAGGCTGCCTTTTTGCTATCTTGGTTATTAAGTAATCCACCGTGTTGTCCTCCTATTAGATGGCCTGCATTACAACAACATGGGCCGCAAAGGCCGTGTCAAAGATGCGCTTTTTGTAGTCCATCTTCATAACATTGTAGTTTAATCACGGCAGGTCACGTCAGTAAAATCCGCTGTCTCATAATTCCGTTGCTTAGAAAAGAGCAGTCGGATTCTCTTAGACCCGTCGTCCTCTTTACCGAATACGGATTCTCCTTCACGTATTTCCTTGACCTCATGACGTTTTCCATCGAGGTCAAAGAAAGGCGGTTAGGAAAGGAGATTTTTTTTATTTTTATTTTTGACTTTTCGGATGCAGCCTTTGATTTGGATCACATTACCTTGTTTCTTACGACCCGCCCTTCTCTGCTTCTGATTGGCTAGTAGTCCTTACCTGGGAACTGTGCATGTGCAACTCCCCACAAAGATTTTGTACAAGTAAGATGCATCACTCTGTAGCTCAAGAGCGGAGTGTTCAACACACAGGGTGAAAAGAGGAGCTGCAGCGTGTAGTATGAGGAAAAATATGGAGTTTTTTTTTTTTTTTTTTAATTAAACCATGTAAACCTGTTCTGGTACAACCCCTAATTAAGATTTTGAACCTAAAAATGAGCATAATACCACTTCCTTTAAAACTAAATGTACATAACAGAGAAAATGAGCAGCCAACTCCTAATAAGCTTTTTCAACGGCGCTGGTTAAGAGTCACTCTAGCCTGATTGACAGGTCGCCATAGTAATGACTCCTGTCGCTTTATGGTTTATTTTCCTCTAAATGGGACCATAACTTACAAAATGAACATCATATTGTATTGAAGAAGACATGAAACTAGAGATTGAGACCTTAAACTCATTAGGAAAGTGTTTACTGAGGTAATTATTCAGCTGAGAAGTAGGGTAATTTTACCATTATTTCTAATGGACTTCTTTTTGCAACCAGAAGAGTCGCCCCCGGCTGGCCATTCAGTAGAATGCAGGTTTAAGGGACTTCGCGTTTGCATCAGTTTGCTGACCGGAAGCTTCCCGCTTGGTTAAAAACCATGTAGGTCAGGGTCCGGAGAGGGCGGCGGCTGGGTCCGGATCTGGACCACGGTCCACCTATTTATCAGTTTTTCAGTCTTGGTTTTAAAACAGAAAAAAACCCTACTTTTTTGTTTTTTATTTTTGTTCTGATTCTGTTTTGAAACTGATTAATTAAAGAACGAGCCAAACACTGATTAAAAAGAGCCCCCTTTTATCTCACTATCATTTTTGTCCAAGAAACGCAGTTCTTTTCAGCATGGGTTCTGGGCAGAGGACAAGTAAAAATGTGTGAGCTGTGACTAAGCCTCAAAATTCCCTGAGCTTGACCTTCATCCCACAAATGACTTGCAGGTCATTCCTATCTGACGTCTGTTATTTGGCCTGTATAGGGGAAATCAAGGAGATGGACAAGACATTTTTCCCGCTGAATGGAGAGTCCATTAACTTGGTGGCCACTTTGACAAACTCCATGTCTGCCTCAGACAGTACGACAGTCTCTTTACCCTCCTCAGCTCTCTGGGCAGCAGCATATTCTGCACAGCAGGCTGTTTCTCTCATGTGGGTGGGCAGGCTGAGCTCTACTGCCTTGTGCAAGAAGGATTTTGTTTGCTTCTTAGCTTCAGTCTATGCATTAAGGTCTATGCAGCGATGCTTCATCTCTGTCAGGCCAACTGCCTCAACTGGTAACGCGTTCCTGACATTATCTATTCCTAAACCTGGTTGCTTGTTCTCAAGGTTCCACCTGGCACACACTCTTACATAAAATCCTGTGTATGCTTGTTTGCAGCACCTGATTTTACAGACTACCTGCTTCATATTTTGCTCCAGAGCTCCAGTATTTGTGTTAAAAAGTCTTAGTTACTAGTGGATGTAGCCACCATGACGTCACCCATTGGTATGTAGACTACCACTTTGAAGTTGGGCTGGCCTGAAGACCATTGTTTGGTTTTGTTTTTTTTTTTTTTGTTTTTTTTGGTCATCAGTGTGTGAGTCACTGCGTGTGTGAGTGTGAGAGAGAGCATTGTTTTATTTATTCCCACAGCATTTTTAAATCATTTTTCTGTAATCCAAATGATATTTGTACATTTTTAGTAACCTTTAGGTTTGTATGGAATTTCCTTTTTTGTCTTAATGATGTAGTGTCAGGAAATTGACTAACCAGCAGTTGAACCTTGGAAATACTTTGTGTAGTAGAGCTAATATCTCATGTTACACCTTGATTATGGTCACAATTTAATATATATTGAATATTTAATCAGTTGCTTTTTAAGGGTTTTTACAACTTACAATGCGGTTTTCATAGATGCATCTGTGTCATCAACTCTTCGCCTGATGTACTCATTCACATTCGGTACCTTTTTAAAACATAAACTCTTCAAAGTTCTTATTTTGGCTACAGGGCAGTAATTTATCTACAGTGTGACCTTGATCAAGAAGGATTTTACTGCTAATGGACTTGTACCATATATGATCAATGACATGTATTCCATTATATCTCATCTTTAAGTTTGTTTTGTCCTTTTCTCTCAGGACCAGACGGAAAGGAACCGTTTCTCAGTCTACTGGAAGCAGGTCGGACCAATCGTGTTTGGTTCCTTCTGTCTCTTTATCTTTGACATGTGTGAGAGGTGAGCCCAACGGACTTGTTTTACAAAAATTGGTTTAAAAATCCCAACCAATACATTATAATAAGGAATCTTGTGACATTATGTCTCCACATGCTGGTTATGTTGGCTTTTTGTAATGAAATGCTGTGACACATGCAAAAATGTTTCTCTTTTTGTGTCACCAGAGGGGTCCAGCTGACCAACCCGTTTTACAGCATCTGGGCGTCTGATGTAGGAACTGAGCTTGCTGTATCTTTTTTTTTTTTTTTATTAATTTGTCAACAGTATCAGAAAAGGAGCACTCCGTTACCGCGGCAAACCGCTTGTCTGACAGGTAGGATGTTAACGAAAACCCTCTATGTAAATGGTCAAATCATGTTTTTCCGGTTCAGCAGCCAGGAAACATGTTTATGGTTGTTGCTCTGCTCTCTGTTGTTGTTGGAACAAATTCATGTCTTTACCGGTTGTTTGTTTATTTTTTGTCTCATCTTCAGGCTCACATTATCATGACTACTAACAAGATGAAAAACAATTTGGTAACGCCATATGTGAAAGCATTGCCCAGGGTCTCAGGATGATGTGTTTGTGTGTGTTTACCTGGCTTGCCAAGCTGAGCAATGCAAGATTCATCAGAACACCTCCTCAAAAAAACAACACTCCTCCCCACTTGAGTTCCATCAAAAGGAAAAGCCAGATTAGTGTTCCTGACGCTCAGTGGTTTGAAGACATTCGGTACAGAGTCTATAACCAGGGTCATCAAATCTTTATAAGGCCCACCGCTGATATGTTTCTGCTGTACCTTCAACTTAAGTAAAGTCTTTTTAAGGTTTCATTAATGAAAACCATAACTTACAAAGTATTTAAAAGCATTTTTTATGATTTACAGATTTGAAGTTGCTGATTAAAGTGTAGATAAAAGCATTTGTGGACAGACAATTTTTAAGTAATTACATCTTCTATTTATATTATAGTATGCACCACCATTCTCCTGACAGGCTCTTTTTAAAATTTGGTTATTACCTTGACTGTTGCCTCAGATGGCATTCATAATTGTGGCAGGGATCTGTGCCTGTCTCTACTTCCTCTTCCTCTGCTTCATGGTTTTTCAAGTCTTCCGCAACATCAGTGGTAAGAGGACGTCCCTGCCTGCCATGTCCAAGGCCAGGCGCCTGCACTATGAGGTGGGGGGGGTGTGTGTGCATTTCTAATTGTTCAGCATCATGAATTTAAAAAACAAAAAAAAAAACAAAGACCAGTTTGTTCATGATTTCTAGAAAAGGATTTCTCTGCTACATGGAGTATGTTTTTAAGAAATTCTGAATCTTTATTGCCACATAGGTTTACACATGCAAGGGATTTTCTTTGGTGTTTTGTTACAAACTCATCCCCTTTATCACTCTTCAGGGTCTGATTTTCAGGTTCAAGTTCCTCATGCTGGTCACTCTGACCTGTGCTGCCATGACTGTCATCTTCTTTATCATAAGTCAGGTGAGTGCCATAATGTTAGGAAATCAGAATGTCCATTTCCTGTCCCAAAACATAGAAGCACCCTGCCATACAACCCTCTGCCTTTAAAACAATATGTGTGGTGTATTTATTGTGGTTTTTTTTTTTTTCCCTCCGTGTCCAGGTGAATGAGGGCCACTGGCACTGGGGAGAGCACACAGTGCAGGTGAACAGTGCCTTCTTCACGGGCATCTACGGCATGTGGAACCTGTATGTCTTCGCCATCATGTTCCTCTACGCACCGTCTCACAAACGCTACGGAGACGCGCAGTCGAGTGGTCAGTGCATAACTGGTAACTACATATTTCTTCTAGCTTTCTAAAGAAAAGATGGCGTGTGTTGGTTGTAAATGCTTTGTAGTAGTCTTTTAGGATGAAACATTTTCAGCCATTGTAGCAGTTAAATCTCGGATATAAGCGAGACAAAGAATTAAATATAGATAAGTATAGTGATAGATGTAGTTTAAAAAAAAATAGTTTCACATTTGCATGAAATTGTCTTAATGCTTTAATATTGATTGGTTAGATAGGTCTCAGTTAAATTCAGTCCAGATAAAAACCCTTTTGTTTCTTGTGTACTTTAAGTTTTGGTTTGAGATCTGGGAAAATATGGTGCTATAATTAAAGAAATAATTGAATAAGTATTACCGTTGGTGTTGCATAAACAAACCTTGTCATTGTCTGAAAGTTATTGGTTAAATTTCATTAGTGTCAGTAGCTCTCACTTCATTCTGATAGGGGAGTAAGTGTCTTTGCTCTGCTGTAAAGCTGCCTATTCATTCGAAGTTTGTTTTTTTGGGGGGGGGGGGATCAGTGATTCACAAGTACCCAGATTCCCAGGGGAAAGAAGGGTCTCTTTGGCCCGAGAGGGTGACTCTAATGGACACCAGGCTTCCTTCCAGACGGAAAGGAAGGGAACAGTGAAGAGAGGATGGGGGTGGGGAGGAGATCAGGAAAGTAATGAAAACCATCCATCTCCTGACGTCCGTGACGCAGGGAGAGAAAAAGAGGGTTTGAAGTTCTGAAAGCTTTCCCTGAAATGCGTCATCCAATCTCCTGGGAGGGGCGCCTCTCTCCAAGTTTCAGTCTCTGTTGATTTACTTTATCAACTCTTGAGTTTCACTTCTGTTTCGACTATGCAATTGTGCTACTGCCTGCCTTGGCCAGGACACTCTTGGAAAAAAACTGTTTTTCTGGAATAAAGGTAAAATAAAACCAAAATCTAAAACTGTAACAGAATATGCAGCTCTAAAGCCTTCTGGGTTGCTTTCAGATATGTTTCTCCTGTAGATCAACTTTTAATATTATCACTGCTGATTCAACACACACACAGGCGTGACTGATTGAGGTAACCTCTTTAAATGTGCATATGGCACCTTTTTTTTTTTTTTTTTACGTCATCAATAATATAATTTTTATTCATTTATAAACTCCTGGACTTTAATAGCTCCTGTGTTTCAGCAGGTTTTCTGCTCACGTTCAAAGTTCTGCACATTCAGAATCTAACTGGGTTCTCTGACATTTCCAGAATAAAGGAATATTTGGAGAAAAGACAATTGTAAAATTAAAAGAAAAATAATCCTCCGTCAAAGTGATCAATGCTACTTCACTAGATGTGCAAAGAATCACAAAACTCACGGTTCTGTTCAATCCATGGTTTAGGGTATTTTTATTTTTTAAATGTGCTACTTTATTGGCTCTGATGTAGCTGCCTCTCTCGTCTGTAATCACCACTCTGTAGTCTTGCTCAGTGTCCCTGGTTGGTTACACGTTACGAAATAATAATCATAATAATCAAAACTTACAAACAGAGGTGGAAAGTAAATTAAAATTACTCACGTTACTGTAAGAGTAGTTTTTTTTGTGTTCTTGTAGCCTACTTTTGCTCATGTAGTTTTTACAATGTGTAATTTTACTTTTACTTAAGTAGCCTTATTTGAAATGCGATGAATCGTCTCCCCATTTAGAAAGACGCTGTGCGCATTTACGTCCGAGGTAAAGCAGCATAACGTCATTGAGTATTTGAATCTCCCGACTCTTTTTTTTTTTTTTTTTTTTTTTTTTTTTTTTTTTGTCATCAAACATGTGCAAGCATGTAGAGGAAAGGGAGGGGGTTGCACTTCTCATGACAAAAGGTCTCCAACATTGTTTTGCACCATTGCTTGGCAAAGTAATTATCAAACGAACTAAAATCAAAAGCGCTACTTGGCAGGTATGATAAGCAGCCCAGTGTCTGTCCAGTTACACCACTGAACATGTCTGAAGTCACAGCTGGGGGTTCACTCAATGGAGGCGGAAGTGACTGCTTTTAAATCAGTCACTGTCTCCCAATCCACTCACTCTAACTTCAGAGTTTAACACAGGATGCGTCTGTCTTTTCACTGCAGCTCTGCATTGCGATGTAATGTTGCGTATTTATTAAAGAAGTAGGCCTAATAGCAGCAGTAAAACTGTTTCTCATACTGTGGTGAGAAACAGGTTAAACTTTGCAATCAATCCACGGTCCACCTGCGTGCCGCACCGTATGGAGGGGATCTATACCACGGATTCTGCGATTCGTTGCACCACTACTATCCATGGTAGTGTAAGGGGGATTTAATTCTTGCATGTTCGTGGGGTTTTTGTTTTCCTTCTTTTTTTTTGCGCGTGCAGGATCACAGCCCCTATATGTCAACATGAGGAAAGGTCAAGATAGGCTATTAGAGTAAAAATAAGTCTTGTCTAGTCTATTGCATTAGACTAGACAACTTGATGAGTTTATTTTTTAAGTAGCCCATTAAAATACAAATGCAGTGAAGAAGTTCAAGTCCACTAAAATTTGTGATTTATTTTCACTTATAAAAACATCTCAAAACATCCCAACCCTTTGTTTTTTCATAAATCGCTATTTATTAGCGTACTCATAAATGCCAACAGGGTTTATGAAGCTGCAGCTTAAAAAGGATAACCGCGTCTCGCAAAACTCTTGCATTCCAGCAGCAACCTCCTGTGAGGTCCAGTCAACACATGTATGGGCGAACATCATTTTTAAAACAAGACAGTGACCAGGTTATCTGTCTTTCAATCAAGGTTCAGTTAGTCTGGACTAATGCAAGTTTCCCCTTCTGACAGAAGCAGAACCCCATTTGGGACTCTCGCCTACTAGCTGAGACAAGGTGGTGGAACGGGAATCTAACTGAAAACACTTGTGATCAGGTGATCAACCTCACCACAAATCCACACACGTTAATTTCAGCGCCTCTGATAAAGTGCAGCTTGCAGCCACTTCAGGTGGCTCAGAGAGGACAGACAGAGCTACAGCTGTATCATCTTATTCTCCCGCTAATTTGCAGTGAAATGTTAACCGTCTGTGTAGCAAATAAACTGACTAGACACTGACGGACAACAGTGGTGTGATATATTATGGTTTGATCAAAATTATTGCTGGGGACAATCCCATAGTCGCTGATGAGCCCTAAAGCCTCGGTCTCTCGCGCTCTCTCCCTCCCGTGCATGTAACATTAGTTAAGCGGAGTAAAGTTCAATTTGCTGCCTCTTTGTTTATAAAAATCCTTTTGAGATCCGGGGCTTTTCAAAAAACATCTGGGGCCCAGGGCTTACGACGCTGCTGGTACTGACGTTCTGTAATTAATCATTTCAGTGTTGAAGATGTGTCGTGTTTATGTGTGTAGGAGATGCCGGCACAAACAGTGGAGAAGACCTACAGCTTACTACTACTATCACCCATGTTGATGGCCCCACTGAGATCTACAAGATGACTGGCAAAGAGGCCCAGGAGTAGATTTCACTGTAAGACTTTAAGACTCCCCTCCCTCTACCTACTGCTCCATTGATCACCTCTCTCATATATGTAATCAAACAGGCTTTTCTCTTTACATCCCCTGGCCCTAAAACGGCATCAACAATCCACAGTGACTGTCCTCTTCCAGCACCAAACCCTCAGCTGTGTGATTTTGTTACATGTCACCCTGTTTCCAAATGTATCTCTAAAGGCTGAATATTATCTACACTCTTATCAGTCCTTTTCATTTCATGGTGGAGTTTTTTTTTTTTTTTTTTTTTTTTTTTTTTTTTCCCCTCACATTTCATTCTGTGTAAACTATGTTGTGTTTGTAAATGTTGCACAATGCTTCTGACACCAAAAAGATATTGAAGTGTAAAGAAAACCATTTCTTGGTGTTCAGAAATTGCATTTGGCAGCCGTCACACTCCTGTTTTGAAAAGTACAGTGTGGTGAAACTAAATTGTTTGTGAAGATCTGAGCTTTTGACAAAGACGGACAAGATTTTGTGGATACATTTTAGCCACTTGGTTATGTTTTTCCACTTAATCGCCTGTTATATAGTGTCACAAATACATATTCTTCTATGGAACTTAGATCATGTTGAGTATTGCTGTCAATCTTAGTCTTTCAAGGAACAGGTTTTTTTTTTTGGTTTTTAAAAAAAATATCTTTGGGGAAAATGTACAGACAACACAGCCACTTTCGGAAATGCATACTGTACGTTCATTATGTTACATTGTAGATATCTATTTTTTATAAAGTGCTTATTTTTAACTGCACAATATATGCATCAAGCTCTATCAATGTTTTTGAAGTTGCCTGTAGCCTGGTTCTTAGTTTTGTTTTTCTTTTGTTTTCTTTTTATGCTAATTTAAATTAAAAAAATCTTTCCTGAACTTGTGTATTGTCATAGTACTTGCTCTTAATGATTCATGATTCCTTACTTTTAGTCTTATTTTCCATTAATTTAAAGACAAATCAAGGGAATGTTACTTTAATATCTTGGTCTTCTGTGTGTCTTACCTCATACCCTGTATAAGTTCTTCATACTATACTGGATAAACTAATCACAAAACTGGGACCTTGAGTGTTTTTGGTATAGTACACAGTCGAAGCACATTGGCTGAGAGGCTTTTTTGAAATAAACAAGAATACAGTACTTGAGCCAAAAGTTGAGTATGAACATGTGTTCCTGTGGGGAGAGTGCGCCTCTGCAAGGTTCAGAGCAGAACAACAAACCTGCTTTCTCTTTTCTGTACAGTCAAGTTAGCGAGAGAGCGCTATTGTGAGACAGGAAGTTGTTTCTACCTACATTTTGAATTTGTGATAGTTGTGAGATAAAGTTGACATGTCTGCATTTTCATGTGCTGTTATATAGTATTTTCTTCAAGAGATTTGGCGTTCACTCTACTACATTTCAGAGGAAAATGTTAAATCCACTGGAATATGGAAAAATGTTGTCCAATGTGTCCAGTTAACCTCCCCATTAAGCTTTTACCTTTTTTAGAAATAAAATCACTTCATACAGTATTATACATATAGTATTGCTGTTGTGAGGTAAAAAATGTCAGGAATGCCAACTTTTCAGGAACTTGTTTTTCAGTTTGTTTTTCTGCCTTGTTTCAGTTTGACAATACAACGCATACAAAATCATCATCAAGAACTTAAGCTAGTTTTCTCGGATCATAGAGAAGCGCCTAACCCTTAATTGATCTTTCAATTAAATTTTATTGTATAGCACCAATTCACAACAGAAGTTATCTCATTGCACTTTTCATATAAAGCAAGTCCAGACAGTACTCTTGTGTGATTATTATTTAGAGACCTTAAAATTCCCACCGTAAGCAAGCACTCGGCGACATCTTCATCTTCGGAGCAGTAACGTGTTATAGGTTTTTCTAAATTGGAAACACTAGCAGGGAGCTTCTTCACATTTGTATTTCCTGTCAATAAGTGTGTGTGTGTGTGTATATATATATATATATATATATATATATATATATATATATATATATATATATATATATATATATATATATATATATATATATATAATTTAAAATTATTACTTGCTCAGCGTCGTTTTATTTTGAAAATCTCCTCAGGAAGTAGTATATTGGCAGCAGGTACCTTGACGCTGGTGAACATCCGCCCGGGTTTCGGGTTGGTCCGCCTTTCTCCTCCCGACTAAACTCGACTGTTCTCGTCGCGAAACCTCCAAGTGGCGGAGGAAAAGGGAAGGAGAGGGGGGGACCAGTCGTACTGGGAAGGCAGAAAAAGTAAACGACAATTGTATATTAACACCAACCGTCAGCGGAAAGTGAAAGCGGTACGAATCAGCAGCTTTGAAGTCGCCAGTGAGGTCCACGTTGAGCTGGTTTTCCACAGTCTTTGGTGTGTCAACACATTAGTGTAGTTGTGACATTTCACCGTGAGCGACACAGCAGAGGGAAAGGTCTCCTCCCAGTCTGTTGACGGATACAGTTCAGCTTCAGTGTAAGGAGACACGGCAAGACCTGACTGTCCATTACCCCGGCCAGGTAAGACTGCCATGTGTCGATGAACTGTCACATTAACGCGCTTTTCCCTGAAGCAACCGTTGGGCTCGAGCTGTTGTACATTTTTACTGTCATTTCTGACAGCTTTTCACAGTTTCTTCATCCGTTTATGCAACACTCAGGTGACACAAGAGCGAATTTATACATATCTGTGCCTTATCTGTGACTCTTATGACCACGCACATAAATATGGGATTGCTTCATGAATATAGTATTCAACAGGTGATAGCTTGAGCTCAAGGTTTACTCAGTCAGCACAGTGCTGTCTGGGCCTTCTGCCCTGGTTATTCCCCACAGGCCCCACCTACTGTGTTTGCCACATAATGACATATTTTGGAAAGCGAATAGATTTTTCAGAATAGCACTTTATAAACATGCACACCAGCCACTTCCTTAACATTTGTCGATTATGAAATGGGCAATGGCTTGCAACATGGCAAGTGTACTCCAACACGAACCAATTACATTATGAACCCAGTTTCATGGTTGAAGTGGAGGCCCCACACAGGGAAGTGGCTGAGATGTTTACATGGAGCATCAACAGCTCTGTTGATTTCCCCTGGCCATTAGGAGGGCAGAACACAGACCAGCCATTGATAAGGCCAACTCATTAGTACTCCATTCACCGCCATCAAAGCCTCCTCTCAACGTCCATCGACCCTGAGTGGGTCGCACCACACACTGGAAGCTGAGGATCTCACGCATTTTCTCCCTTCACGCTGATGACAGGGGTTTGGTTCAGTATAACATGCACAAAGTTTTATTATGAAGACGTGAACAGCTTTATGGTAGACACTCACCGAGAGGAAGTGCCTCAGAATTCAGAGGAGATGAAGTGACAGACATACAGATTATGAACATGTGCGACAACATCTGTGCCAGTGTCTTTCTCATGAAAGGCACCCACTGGTTATATTTGATACATGAACGTGTGCTCGTGACCCACATACACTGGTATGACTGGCAAAAGCAGTAAAATGCAGCCCCATGTGTTTGGTTTTTAAAAAAATTATAAATGAAGATGGTGACGTCCACGAACAGCTGCTTTGTCTAATGCTGTCAGGTCACTTCATAAGGCTGTCTGGTGCAATTCGTTGGAACAAACACTTCTGTGCATTCACACAGATTTCTCATTTCCTCCCTTCATTTGAATGGGCAGGACAGGCCAGTTCCTTTTAGGGCAATGCTTATTGAGATGTGTGTGACCTTTGACATGAAAGACTCCCGCTTTTAAACTCGCTAGCTCCCTACCAGCTTTGGTGGCATGGGCTGCATTCGGAGTTGAGTCTGAGTAGAATAGCCCGGATTGCTGGCAGGATTTAATGTGACGTGTGATGCATGTAAATTGATTAGTACCAGTAGGAGGGGACTTGGTGGTCGAAATGGGAACAGTGTCTTGCCTAATCCTTGCATCAGTTAGGAGAAAAACAAATATATTGTATGGTTTGAGATTGAGCAGAGGATAAGTTTAACTTGTGGAACAATGGACAAACTGTTGGGAACATGTGGGAAGGTGGTACGCGCAGCTGTAACCAATGCTGTAAAAGTTTTTCAACCAACAGGCTGCTCTGGAAGCGGCGTGCATCTCCTCTGACACTGAATGTAGCCTGACTCGATTGGCAGCTCAGTTGCAAACTCCGCCTTCCAAGCCTCTCAGCAGCCAGGATCTGTTTCCTCATAGTGCCGTCTGTGGATTCCCCGCAGGTCTGTCATCGTACAGAGTTTGCTGAAGTAGGAGTTGGAGTGTGTACATGCCTGTGCGTGCACTTCCTTGCTTGGCTGAGTGATTCACACATTTTCTTGACACTACAGTGTATGTTTCTGCCTCATCAAAGAAAACATTCACAACATTTCTTCTCTCTGTTTTCACACACTCATAGTAATCTTGAAACTACATGCTCATCAAATGTGATATTTCTGTCGTTTAATTAACTTGGTATTGTTTGAATCTGTTTAGAGCAGAAGCAGTTAGTTGGTTAATCACATTAGCTTATAAGCAGAAAGTTAATCAACAACTGTTTCAATTAATCAGCTTCTCAAATTAGACGATTTGAGGCTTTTTCTTATCCTCATATATGACAGCAAACTGGATATTTGGACAGTTGGTTGGATAAAACAAGCAGTTTAAAGATCTTCTGAGAAACATGCATTTTACACTATTTTTTGACATTTTCTAGATGAAGAGTTTCATTTAGAAACATAATAACAAAAAAGGTTTGTAGTTGGAATCCTAAATGTTTCTGACATTTAAGAACTTTCAGTTAGTTGTCAATGCCAGCGTTCTGATGAGCGTGTAGTTTTAAGAAGTAAACATGTCTGAAGACAGAAAAAACATTAATAGATTCATCAATAAAATAACTGACAGAGTGATAAATGATGAAAATAATAATTAGTCACGGCCGTAGTCATGATTTTTGTACTGAACAAATGTTGAATATTAAACACTAAAATTGGCAGTTTAAAATGTCAGTAACTATATGATCAAAGAATAATTTAACTGGATTACAAATTTAAGGAGACATTTGATGCAAACTTTCGGTTCTTGACAGTAGCTTTTAGCAATAAATTGATATACCGTGGAACTATATCAATTTGAGATTACGCCAAAGTTAACAGTGTTCTTTCCGTCATCTCTGGGTGTATTGTCAGTAATCAGGAACGTATCATGGCATTACTGGATTTTTTTTTTTTTTTTTGCACCAATATGATAAAGCACCTTGATTTATCATCCATTTAATTTGCTGGGTTAGCCAAAAACAGACACTCCCATCTGTTTATTATCATCAGTAAACAGAACTTTAATCTGTAGTTCAGAGATGTGTAAAGATGTACCACAGCCTTGAAAGGCTTGCTGGAGTTGGTGTTTGGGGTGTGTGTGTCTGTGGGTGTGCTCTGCATTGTGCGTGTTGGTAGTCACAAGACCTTTAGTGCTTTGAACTTGAACTCCACCCTTCTTAGGAGCAGATGTGCTGAGAGGACTGGTGGTGACACTGCAGATACACGGTCACACCCATCTGTTGGTTTAGCAGCAGAATTTCTTGCTTTCATGAAATACCGAGCATTACTGAATCCTTATTTTATTGGTACAAAATAGACCAATTCAATAGAAAATTAGCTTTAAAGCAGACACATTTTCCAAGATATTAATATGTGTAATAACATAATTTAAATATTAATTTAAACTTCAGGGAATGAAAAGCACAGAGGTAAGAACAGTCCAGGAAGTAAGGCGCTCTCAGTGCTCACATTACTAATCTGGTCGACATGTACACATTCGCTAAACCAAGCAGGAAGTGTTGTCAGAGCAACCATCTCAGATAGGTAAGAAGGGCAGCGTAACAGACCTAATTTCCTCTCATTCCCGTAAATGTGTCAAGATCTTTTGATTCTGATGCATCGTCATTCAGCGGTCTTCGCTGTTCAGAGCTGCTGCAGTCGTGTTTGTCTGTCTGACCAGGGGAGACGGCCGACAGACAGAAAGGTGGAACTGACATCTCCATCACCCATGGAAGGAGAAACCATGCTTTGCTTTATTACCACTACTTCCTGCTCACAGCTACAGAGCTCATCTCAAAGCTCATTCAGTTATCACAGTTTTATTCTCAAGTCAGTGTATTGTGGCTCATGATGTTTTGCAAATAAATGTAGTTTGAGTTCAAGGTTTATATCAAGTTTTCTAGACCTTCGATGATTAATCAAATAATCGATTAGTTGTTGACTATTAAATTAGGCCTAATCGCCAACTATTAGGATAATCGATTAATTGGTTTGAGTCATATGATTACAACTATTTAAGTGTGACTATTTTCTGGTTTCTTTACTCCTTTATGACGGTAAATTGAATAACTTTGGGTTGTGGACAAAACAAGACATTTGAAGACATCATCTTGGGCTATGATTGACATTTTTGACCATTTTCTGACATTTTATAGACCAAACAACTGATCAATTAATCAAGAAAAAAAGTACATCTTTAAAATTGCTTCTTTTGTCAAAACCAGCAACAAATATTCTGCTAACAAAGAAAGAAAAGCAGCAAATCCTCACATCTGGGAAGCTGGACCCAATGAATGTTTAGTTATGAATACCAGTTTCAGTTGTGATGTGTTCACTGGCGTTTTTTGGGGAAAAAAGCCTGTGGTATGTTGTGACTTGCCGTGGCCTACCAAACGCTGGGGGCCTGTGATAGCATGTTGGGAGCTAACACAGAAATCCAGTATATAAAGGAAAACACACTTACATAGGAATATTTCTACAGAGTGAAACCAGTGTGTGGATTCTGAGCTGGTGCAAACCAACAGATCATGGTGGGAAACTCATCAGCGCCATCTCGATTTTTTTGTAGATTTAGCAGGTTATCTTCCTATAGGTTAAAGTAGTGTTGTTTTCTCAGCTGTGTTGTGATACTGAACTGTGCACAAGCATTATACAATATTTATTGTACATCCCAGCTGTTGTGAATTTTTGTTATACCATAGCTATCGACCAATCAGCAACCTGTTTCGCAGTACTGCATTGAATATCTAAATTTAACACATGAATAAAAGGAGTGTCAGTGACACACCATATTTAATTGTGGATGCACATCAAGAAAAATGGAATTCGTGTAAAGGAACCTTGCTTTGCAGCATAAAACCTTAACATAATTACAAACCCAAAGAAATCCACTCGGTCAGGTTGTTCAGGAGGCCTCAGTTTGCTGCCAGTGCTTAACACGGCTGTTCATCCTCAACTCTGATTGGGCGGAGAGGAGGAAGCAGATAAGATAGGTGTGTTTAGAGTGTAAACTATGTCCAAGGTTGAAGTTCCTCGTAGACACTGATCTGAGGTTAGATTGGCAACAACTGTCAAGGTTAGTAAATGAGCTGAGAAGCTGTTTGTATTTTTGAAGAATTTCCTCGGCGGAATCAGGGAGTGTTTGTAGCAGATGTGCTGATAATTAAGCCTGATAATCTGACTCAATTGTCATTTTGTTTCAGTATAGTAGTGCAGTGCCTGTTCACAGGGGCCGATGTGACGCCTCCCTGCGCATTTTAGATGCAGGTGCAGTGCTTTTTAATGCCATACGCCTCATCAAGCAAGAAGTAAGTCTGAAATATGAACTATTGGTTAACTTGAAATGGTAGGCTTCTTGTTAGTTTGCAGTTGAGCAAGGACACCGCAGGGAGTTTAACCCCATTCCAACAATGTGGAAGTACGACTACCAGTGCCTTTTATTTTTGCCTAAACACTAAAGTGCAAAATAATAAAGAACATTCGATTAAGTATCAATGAACAAAATGAGGTATATAAATAATTTAATATATAATAGATACTTTATAGAGATAAAATGAAACAGTATGAACACTGCTGCTTAGTACTCCTTAGTACAGAAGTACAGAACTTTCACCACTGGAATAATGAAAATGATGCACGCACGCACGCACACACATACACACACAGATTCCTGCCTTTTTAGAGAGATGAATTGCTGGACATTCAGAGGTATGGAGGATTAAAACTAAGCAGAGATAAAGGAAAAAAGGAGATATCTGGTTTAATGAGTATCATAGCAGTCATTTATAGATGTGTAGCGTGTGTGTGATAGAAATATTAAATCAAAATGAGATGATTACAAATATGTAATTATCTAATTGATAATGTAAATTTGAACATTCGATGTTAACTTATAATGCTGTATAATGATGTTTGCAGTTTACACAGTTTTTTCTCAAGAAACATCCGCTTGAAACCAACTGCTTTTGAAGGCACAACCAGTGATCCAAACAAAATCTGGTCAAATCAGGAGGGAAAAAGCCAGTTTTCCAATCAGTGCTGAAATGAATTGAATGAATGAATTCATTTGTCGTTCAACAGAAAATGACATGCTGGCTTTTTTTTATAATCAGTTCGTCCTAAACTTTAGTCTGTTCCAGCTTTTTAAATGTGAGCTGCTTTTCTCTTTGGGCCTTTTTTTTAACATCAACAATGACTGTTGTTTTTAAGTGTCGCAGTGAGCCATGAAAGTGTGATACTGAGGCAGCATGCACAATCGCAGGACCCTGAAACTGTGAAGCAGCAATCATTGAGTTTATAAATTTTATTTTATTGTTTATACCATGTCGAAATGTCTTCTGTAAAAAAAACCAAATGGATATTTTATGTGTCATTGTAAACTCTTTTTAAAAATAGTTGAAATGATTTATCTATATTAATTGATAAAAAAATAAGCAGCCTAATTTGACACTTCAATTTCAAACTCTAATAAAAAATTTTTGCAGTTCCTGTGCTCTCAGCTGGGAATCAACTGTTTGTGTGTGTTTCTGTTCATACGGGCTGTGAACAGACAGGAGAATAACGTGTAAATGAGTGAGAAGGACGGGACTAAAGGTTATTTATAGATGAGCGTTGACTGACAACAGAAAGTCTATTTTTAGGCCTGTTGTGATCTGCAACATGCAAGGACGTCTCCCTGGCGTCTACCTGCTGTTACATGTTACCTTGTGATTGGGGAGAGAGAGGGCACCTGCTACTGCAAACAAACAGGTTAGGTTTTAAAAGGAAAGAGATTGCTTCCAAATTATAACGGAAAACTTTTGACTGTCCTGAACATGATCAGCAGGAGGATACTTCTCCTGCTTTGTGGTCCGGTGCTCTGCTACCACCCCAGTGGTAATATCACAAGAGTGGATGATGTTTGGCAGTGTATTAACACCCAACAGCTATCTGTAGGAACAGATGAATAGTGTGTCTCACAACACAACAGGCCTTAAAGCACATTTTGTGGGTTCTGCTTTGAGAGCTGTGTGTGTGTTTTAAATACTTTACATAGTTTGAAATCAGCCCCCTTGAGTAGTTCTGAGCAAGAGGAAACACTGCTGCTGTGTATGATAAGTATACTCAGCATGAAAGCTTTGTTTGGTGTTTACATATATTATTATTAATAATGAAAGAATGTTAAAGTAGACGAAAGCAAAACACAAAATACTAGATAGATAGTACTTCTCTCTTGAAATTAAATAACATGGTTATTATAACGAACAAATGTACAGTACCTTCTTTCTGCCACACGGTGGTGCACTCTGACTGCCTCCTGCCTGCCTGTAGTTGCTGGCTGCTTAGGAAAGGTTCAGTGGTACAAAAGGCAGAACATGTGACAAGGTGCTTCAGTGTGCTTTCAGCTATGCGTGTAAGTGAAAGTGTTTACGTTAGTCGCAGTGCCCACATGGTGCCAAGCGGAAAGCCAATGTTCCTGTGTCGCCCATGTCCACCTAATGACAGTTACCCCCCTTATCTGTATTTCTGCCTCCCTTTTGCTTGTTAACACACTCTCTCTCACTCACTCACACACACACACACACACACACACACACACACACACAAACATCTGTGTCTCCAACCTTTATAGTCTGTGCTCCAAACACACAGGTTGGTTGCAGTTTGTCATTTCTGTTTATTCTCATGAGTGAGATGGAAGAGGCGAGAGAGGCCATTTCCTGCAGAGAGAGAGAGAGAGAGTTGTGTGTGTTGCACCTGTGACGTGAGTACGTTGTCAATCATTTGTCCTGTCGGACAGCTCAGATAGTGTGTGCGCACCCCTGTAGATCATGTTACTGTCTGTATTGTTTACTGGAAGGACTCTATAGTAACCAACACAAACATAGTGTCATTAACACACGTTCACTCTCTAGATGATGTGCTGTTTGTTGGAAACCTCCCTGTAGTTACAACACTTAGCGCTGTGCTGCTAATAATAATATGCATTGTTTAAATTAAAGGTGCTGTCAGACAAGACCCCAGTACAGATGAAGCCAAAAACAATTAACATGAATTCTGAAAAGAAGAAAGAAGAAAAATAAAGATCACAATTAAAGCCAATAGATGCGGACATGTCTGTGATATGATTCTAGCTAAAAATATGTTTGCCCAAAAAAACATTATTCTAGAGATAGCATATGATGTCTTGGGTATTAAAACATCTACAGAGTCTCAATCCTTAACATTTTGAAAATAATTTTCTTAAAAGTATATATTTTTTCTTCCTGTGACCTTTCAACTTTATGATTTAATGCATCCTGCATGTATGCTCTCTATTCATGCATTTAAATATAAATGAAACTCTATTAAAAGTGTTGCACATGTGATAACGGTAAAGATTGCACCCTCATATTTGTTGGAATGTCATGTAGAGGCAATTCTAGTCTGCTTGGGCTGGGCGAAGTGCTTTGAAGTACTCCCACTCAAAGAAAGTTACACCTTATTGTAAGGACACAAGCTGTCCTCACTTATGTTATTTCATTAGACGTACACAGCATTTCATAAGACCGTAGCCCAAATATGGGCATATCCTGTGAGCCAGCATAAACACGCTTCCTGTCAGGTAGTTAAGGAGGAATAGGAATGGATATGACTTCTGTTGTGTGTTAACAACAAGTCCTGAATATGTTGATAGTGTGCAGTGTTCTTTCAGTAGTATGTGCTTTTGACGTATCTGGAGGAAAGTTTAAGATGCAGCTGAAGCTTTGCATTTCACTTTGATGGATTCTTTCATTTCTTTAGTGCCCTTTATGGGTCCATGGGGAAGTTTGCTGGCATCCCAAACAAAGGCCTGTGTATGTTTGTGTGTTTCTGCACTGAAGCCTAGTTGGGACTCTGGAAAGGAGCTTGACACCTGTAGCACCGCATAAGTGTCTGCGCTCACACATGTTCGTGTTTTGAAGGAGAATCTGCACCCCTTTTTTGTCTCCTTAAAGTCCTCGGGCCCCAAAGTTTTTGTCCGACACCACACTACATGTCTTTGTTTAAAACAAGCAGAAACAGGTGTCAGAAAGATGCACAATCACCGCCTGTCTCCTTGCCCACAGTCTCAGGGTCTCTTCAGTTGCTGAAATCAGGTGGCTCATTCACCCTCTGTCAAATTGACTCAAGTTTAAAGAGCTGCAAGGCTTTGTTTAACTATGATTTATAGCTATTTTCTCTGTTCTGGTGCACCATGGAACAAGGCCTTGCATTTTGTCCAGGAACCGTTCTTGTACAGTGGCTCCTTGTGCAGTTACCTCTCTGAACTGTAACAAACAGGCAATGTTCTCTCTCCACGGGCGTCTTATTGGAAAACGAGACAGTTATCTGATTGTGTGGAAGATTTTTTTTCTCACCAGGAGCAATCTGCAGGATCTGCAACTCAGACATTTCATACTGACGCCATTTGGAAACAACGATTACATCTCGGTGTACACACATCCCTATATGTTAAAGACTTTACCACCGTAGAATTTTGTTTAACACATTCTACTTTGAACACAGTTAAGAGAGACACATTTTGGCCAAGCAGCCCTCTGTGTATTCTCCTGTATTGATTATTGATTTTAACTCCAAAGTGTCCACAGGCCCTTTTTAAAATAAACAAAACTACTTGTATGAATGAGACAGGTGGACCTAGTGACCTCAGAGATGACCTACTCGTGCTGAGAAATGAGTAGAGCATGAAGGGAGAGGATGTAAAAGGAGATGAAGGGAGGATGAGGAGGAGGCAAACGTCACTTCTGAAGGGATTCGGGTGGGCTGCAGAGGAAGTGGCCTCAGTCTGACCCACAGCGTGAGCCTCTTCTTCCACCAGACATGTCTTTGAAACTGTTAGATGAACGGAGTTGCAGTAGTTGCTGGGAGGAGCAGCCCTTCATGTGGTTTCTGATTAATAGTAACTCAGACCCCTTTGTGTGTGTGTGTGTGTGTGTGTGTGTGTGTTGAGGGGTGAGGGTTCGTAAGTCAATCTGGCTGTGTGTAAGTTAATGTGTCTGTCTGAAAGTCTGTCTGCTTCTTATCTTGATGTATTTTAAATAATTTCAACTTTCATGCCTTGCTGTCCTAAGTGTCTTGAAACAAAATGAATCTACTTAATATATCTGACTTGTTTTAATTGAATTAGTTTTCAGTTCACCTCCACTTTCCCTCTCTGTATCCTCTGTAAATCTGCAGATGTTTTAAAAACAAAAAGGAAACCAAAGGTACTTTTGACTTTGCTGTGAGTAGTATGACTGGTAAATATAATCCCAGTAGTCACATTGAATTCCCCTTCATGCAGCATCTTGATGACATCATAGTTTTGTTTCATTGCATGGGATTTTATGCAGTGATAAGATTCTTTCATGCATTCAACCTTTAATTCACTTCCCATTTATAAAGAGGTGCTCCAACGATATTACACAGGAAGTTCAGTACAACACTTGTCCAGAAATACCTCTGCCACTCCTGATATACACAGACCACAGAGGATGAATCCTAATGACTTTGGTTATCACCTGACTTTTCCTCTAGCGCATAAATGTTTGTACAGACATTAATGGACCATGAATGATGACGCTTAATGACTTTGGTTATCCCCCGTCCTTTTATCTAGTACCACTTTTGTGGCTTTGAGTGAAATATCTACAGAAGTGTCAAGTGCCGCCATGAGGTCAAAAGATTTTCTCAAAAATGTATATACAAATACTTTGATAATGACTAAATACCTGCCAAACGGATAATATTCCCCCCACCTGTGTCTGTACTAGTGTTTTGTGCTAATTAGCAAATGTTAGCATGCAAAAATGGTAAACATTATTCCTGCTAAACATCAGCATATTAGCATTTTCATGTGGACATTAGCATTTAGCTCAAAGCGCCGCTGTGGTTAAATACAGCTTCACAGAGCCGCTAGCGTGGCTGTAGTCTTTTTCTCTTATTAACAGAAAACCCGTGTTACATACTGGAAGTGTGGAGTGTGAAAGAAGCTGGCACTTAGAAGTCAGGGAGTGTCTAATGAAAGATTCTACCCTGTTGCACAATGGGAAACGTAGGATCCAGTCATTTTTTAAGCTTGACCCTTACTAGGGACAAAATGTCAGAATATTTCAGCCTTTGCTGCTTCAATTTCTTTTTTAAATACATCTCTTGTCAGTCTCCCAAATATATGAAAGTCTAACACTAAATTGCTGGAGTACTCCTTTAATTTAGTCTCATAAGTGCAAATACAGCATAAATTAATCAATGAATGACTCATAGTACCTGCATATCCATTCTCTTTCAATCTACACAGTTGTTAGGTGGAATTTTCCACATAGTAACTGAGGGGTTTGGGAAGGTTGCTGTACTTTTCCTTTCTTGAAGGTAAGAAACAGGAAAGTCAACCTTAAGCAAACTTTGACTTATTTGCAACACAAAGTTTCTTTTTGCTTTAATTCCTGTTCTTTCTGGTCTTGACCCTTTTGTCCTAGCCTCATCCCTCTTCCCGCTCAGCACTGAAGGCCTTCAACTCTGTCATAAAGCGTTCATAAAATCTGTCAACTGGCCTTGGAAACTGTAGCAGAGTAAATGCTTACAGAGTTTATTGAGAGTGTAGTCATGACCTGATAGTGCTAATAAGTTTGGAAATCATCAGTAGATATTAAATCTAACAACGCTTTAATGTTTGCACCTGAGTCAGTGCTCCAATAATGTTGTCAATGTGTATTTGTCACAGTGACTGTTGCATTTTTTCTACTTTTTTACTCGAGGGATTAGGCATCAGCGTTATACCCATTTCCCACTAACTTGTTCCTGTTTTTTGTAGTGTGTGTGTGTGTGTGTGTGTGTGCGTGTGCGCGTGCCCACAAGTTACTGCTCATGCAACTTGTCTCGAGTGGTCACTTGCAAAAATCTCATGCCTGTCATTCCTGTCCTTGTTTTTTCAGAAATGTCCCTTCTAGCTTGCAGTTAATGTTGATCTTTGGGTCCTGAAATATACGTGGCCGTTGCTACAGATAAAGACAATATGAGACCATGTGACTTATTGTTCATAAATCCTAAAGTTATCACATGCTTCCTGTAGGCTAAAGAAAGGCTGAGGTGTTTTAGAGTTGCTTCTTTCAGCATTGTGTGGCTTGTTTGAGATATGATTAAAGTAACACATTTAAGAGCCTGTACAGTACTACCATCAAGCTACAGGGGATCTGGGAGTGTCCTGTTGAAAATAGACCAATAATATGTCTTAGAGGTAGTTTATGACTCTTGAAACTAAATTGAAAGTGTTTCAGGTTTCACCTTTTCTGTATCTTATCTAAGTTCAAAGATGACACACAAGTAAAGGAAACTGCTCAGACTCAGGAAAGAAAATGATACCTACACTGTCGTAGCTGGCCTTTTGAACTTTGACCTGTGAGGTCAAGGGTCAGCAGTTTGTAGGTAAATCATTTTCACCCTCAGAGCCACACATTAGAGTAAGGAAACCTCCCCAAATATCTTTTGCAACGGGAGTTATGAGTTATGCCATGGAATGTGATTGCAGTTTCATTTGCATTCATAAGTGGTAGCTATTGTTGCAGTGCCAAACATCTAATTACATAGTAATAACACAGTTTTAAAACATAATATGTGTGTATATGAATGCAAATCTATTCTAACACACGTGCACCTATACCTACACATTTACTGACATTCAGCTACGTTTAGGTTTTATAAGATTGTCATGAGAGAGCTATGATCTGTGTTTTCGCCTAGTACAGTAGGGCTGCAACTAACGATTCATTTCATTATCGATTAAGTTGTATTTATTTTCTGATTTCAAAAGCAATTGCATTTGCTGAAATTCTCTTTATATCCTTATATCCAGGATCTGTGGCTGTCACCAGACTTTAATCAGTATGTCTAATCATTTCATTTGGCGCATCACAATTTCCCAGAGCACAATGTGACATCTTGAAATTGTTGAAAATCTATATTATATGATTATATTCCTCACAGTAACAGAGTTTACATTCGCTTTGTGATATAGAGCGACAGCAGGAAAGTTTGCTTTGTCTCATCACTAAATAGGAGAGTACTGCCTGCAAACGCCTTTTTTATATAAAGGGTTTTCTAGACTTGTGTTGCTGAAAAGGAGAAAATGACTGAGCCTTTCTTCAATGTTTTGTTCATATAACAGTTTCCACTGTCATCCAAAGCTTGTAGGAGAAAACACAAACAGGCCATGCTGACCAATCACAGTTCTTGTGGTTTCCACATGGTGTAGGCCTGACATGTATTTAGATTTAGAGGCACATGTCAGCTACACTAGCTCAATGTAGGCTCTAAAGCTATGCTGTAATCCCTTAATACAAAACTATTAATCCATTTTCCAGTGTTCTGGTGCTATAAGAGGGGTTGCTCTTAAAAATCAGCTGTTTTTATAGAAATGCTTCATTAGTGTGAGTCTGTCTCTCTATGAGCCAAGGGACTCCACAGCTTTGTGTCTCTTCTCTTAGGCAGTAGAACTGGGATCCTCCTGTGGATGTCCCAAACGGGAATTTCACCACTATGTGAAATGAAAAGTGAATTTTCGTTGAACGTTTCTGATGGTATGGAAAGCTCTGTTTACTTTCCCTCTGTCTCTCTTTCCCTCTGTCTCTCTTTCCCTCTCTCTCTTTCTCTGTCTAACCCTCCTGACAGAGGAAATCATGCTGCCTGCATTTTCCGCCACTAATCCCTTTGTCCTGTTTAACAGGGTTGGTAGCTGCTGTTGATGTCAGAGTATTTTACATGCAAATATCCACTCACCAAAATGGACTTTGCACCCACACACACACACACACACACACACACACACACACACACACACACACACACACACACACACACACACACACAGACAGTCTTTGTCACACAAATGCACACACACCTCATCCACATTTATGTCACCCTCTGACTAATCCCATTTCCTCCTTTCTTAACAAACAAACTCTCCTTTATGACCTTTACGTTGTTTTCTAATGAGCTATGTGACGTCCAGGGCATAATCAATTATTCCATCCATGCATGCTGTTGTTCAACACCTCTTACTTCAGCTCTAGGAGGAGGGGCTACAGAAATTTGGCTTTCCGTTATCCACCTTCGCTGCAGTAGGAACGTAAATGTGGTCGGACCAGTGCAGGGGTGGAGGCTGGAAAGACTGAATGCGTTTGTTTATTGTTCCATATAGGCAGGGCAGTGTTGGGTGAAAGATGGAGATCCATTGTGTAGTATCTCCCTGCCTTCGTCATGAATAGTAGCTTTCAGAGGCAAGAGGGACCGAGACGAAAGGCAAAGCACTCACAATAGCTTTAAGTTTTATGGCGTTCCTGTCGCCAGCAGCAGATTTTTGGCATGCAACCAAATGCAACATACACACAGCTGCACAGCTTGTTTTCTCCAGCTGAACTCTCTCTCTCCCTGAGACACACACACACACACACACACACACACACACACACACACTCTTATCTCCCTCTGTCGCAAGCACACATTTTTTTTTACAGCCCTCTGCCCCACCATTCATTCCTTCCCTGCATCCATTTCCAGCAAACTCCACTCGGCTTGCACTAAGCTTTCTTTTGTGCAATTTTTTGACAACAATGCTGTTTGTTTTCCGAGGGGCAGAGCGGAGAGACGCTGCCTGGCAGCCTCTCTGCCTAGGTCGCCCGTGTCTCCTGCATGTCACCCTCTGTGCGTCTGCAGTGACGTCTGAAGGGCATTATCTGCACTAGGCCTCTGTTTGTTTTGGGCTGCTCTGGGCTTGATAATGGCCCATTACTGGGGAACCAGAGGCTCATAGGCACCTCAGTGGAAACTGCAGAGACCTTGCTAATCTGTATGATACCCAGCTGGCATTTTGCTTAGTAATACTTAGCTACGGCTGGAGTCGTTTTTAGCTGAAACCAGCAACAACACTGACATGTTGGCTATTTTTAGTGCATACTCTACGCTGCTAATGATGTCACTGAGGCGCTGGCTGACCTTTGTGTCTGTTTTTGTGTTGCTCCCAGACATTTGGCATCCTGTGTGTAAAACAAGGAGTTGTATGTTGAGTTGTTGAATACTTGTTGAGTATAAACAAATCCTTTTACATAGTTGACTCATTACCTCCGGACTTTCCTGTGGAAGGAGTTCAGTTGACAGTTACATCAATGGAAAGAAGTAACATCTCACAGTCATTGTCACGCTTTGCTCTCAATTCAGTCATTCTTTCTTTGGGCCTCTTGCAGTTTCTGTTAGAAGTGCGAATTAGGTCCCTAAACATTCCATCCCAAGACTGTATTTCTTAACAACACTTAGTGTATAATGTAAAGCATTGTTTTTAATGAGGAGAGAGCTGGGAATTACATGCAACAAAGGTCACCTGCTGTATTTGAACTGGAGACGCTGCAGTTATGCATCTTCATCTGTAATGCACTGTGCTATTAAACATGCACGAATAAATATCTAGCAATGGTTTTGGGAAGAAAGGGTTCTTGGTGAATGTGTCTTTCATATTAAGTGGGCACCTCGTATGTATGTTTGAAAATCAATTTCAGGTGTTCTGTGTTATACTCTTGTCTTCCCAGGCCGACCCCCCTCTACACCTGCTGCAGGTATCCATTAGGCCTACACTACACTTACACTATATTCGCCATAACATTTAAACCACACGGCACCCACATTTAGGATTACACAACTGATAATTTGCAATCTCAACAGTAGGCTAACAGGATGGCTGACCCTGCTAGCTTAAAAAGTCTTACTCAGCATTTCAGGAGACATATTTTACCACCCAACTCACTGGTGCAGAGAGAGAGGGGAAATAAGTAAAGGACAGAATTTTTGCCACTGTTTTAATGGCGTGAAAATGCCCACACTATTTCTCCGCAAAAGCAAGTGACTGCCCATGTAATTATTAGCATGGGAAAAGGATAAAGGGACAACCGTCAAGTGCAATGAATTTTTGCTGCACCATTACTCTGCAACTCTAAATTAGTCAAGTAGATGAGTGTGTGTGAATTGTGCCCTGTGGAGAGTGGAGCCTAATTAGAGGTTGCCTGGTTAGAGATCGTCCTATTCCGCCATGTGAATTCTTGCTTCTGCTTAATCCTTACATACCAGAATGTTACTTGCCCCCTCTGTTATCACTTTTATCTGTCATTATGTCAGGCAGCCTGACACACCTGCTGCTCCTTCTCAGTAACAGCCACTGAATGTGCAGTCAGTCATGTTCCCACAATCCTGTTCTTAATATCATCGTGTTTAGGGACACTGATTAGCTTCCTCTCCTTGCTGTCTCATAGATGTGCTTACCATATCTTACTTGACATGCATAGCTTTTTGATTAGTGGCTAAGTGTTTTTGAACAGAGTTCATAATAAACTGGGTGTAATTCCCGCAGAATAGCTTGTCAGCCATCTAGTCTGTGCTTGAAACAAGGAATCATTCATAGTTTATTTAGACTAAGAATGAGCCTCAAGTAATTGCGCATGAATTTAGGATTTAGAAATCCTGCAGAAATGAGTCCAGTCTAGTCTTCTGTCTAGACACTGCAACTGTGTTGCAGTATGCCGGATTGTTTTTTTTGTTTTTTTTACCCTGTCAAGCCACAGAATTTACAGGATTGTTCAGTTTGCCAGATTCTGAAAAGCTACTGTATGGGAGTTTAAGTCTGACTGAAGTGTTTTCATCGTGATACAGTAAACGTTATTGTGTGTTCTTTGCATAACCATATGTTTAATGTACACAATTTACCATTAACCTTTACACAGTCCTGCAGCTTTTCCTGGAAATGTGTGCTTTCACCTTGGCCAATCACAGTCTAGCAGTCTAGCAGAGAGAGCGTCGAGTTTCCCAGTATTCCCTTTGTACTGAGTGTGTAGCCAGTGGCCTGGGCGGGGTCCTGTTAGCGCCACTTATCACAGCGGCCATAAACACAGCTCAGGGTGGTGCTGCAGCTCTGTGTCTCGTTATAGTTCCCCTTGAAGCACACAATCTAGTTTTGTGCTTCTCTCAGCTGTATATTCTGCACTGTGGGCTGTACGTGCATGCAGCTGATTAACCTAATGCTCTTCTATACATAGCCTTTACTACTCTTACTGTAAACTTAGGGCCAAAACTAAACTCTAAATCATAGAAAATTCTGAGAGTCCAAGGTGACATCTTAAAATGCCTTTTTTTTGTAAAACCAACATTTCAAAACCCAAAGATGTTGAGTTTGCAGTGAGAACAAAGAAAAGCATCAAATCCTCACATTGGAGAAGCTGCAACTAGCAATTATAGGGCATTTTTGCTTGATTTCAACAACTGAAATGAGTCACCAATTATCAAAATAGTTGCCGTTGTTGTTAATTTTCTGTTGATTGACTAATTGATTTAACAAGTAGTCGTGTTAGCTCCACTTTAAACTGTTTTTTTTGTGCAAACTAAAATGGAGAGATTAGCGTCAGAGAATAAAGTGGACAGTTTTGGGGGATCAAATCTAGCAAAGGAGTACTTTTTGTTTGTTTTGAGAATTAATTTCCTAGGTTTGTGGTGCAGATGATCTTCAGGGTACTCTAGTCCCTATGGTTTCATCATCATCATAATGATATTTGTCCTTTTCAACACCTTCTTCTCTTTTCTGGTTGGAAAGCAGTGATGTCACTGGTGGTTCTAGTGTAAAAAAGTGAGAGCCCACAGCATTGCCTCCCCGCCTTGCCCTTTCTCTTTCACAGACACAGCAACCTGAGTCTCATAAACACAATCTCACTTAACTCAGCAGCAGGACTGATGACTGAGTATTATTGGGTTTGATAAGCACAGTAACCAAGTGAGAACAGGCTGGTGTTTAAAGCAGGAGAGCACTGAGCAGGAACACTGATCAGATCTGATCAGTGGCGAACTCCAGCACGGGGTCATGTTGTAGGTGTAGCAAGAGACGGTTTTTCATTCAGCTGGAAAAGTGCTGACTGCCAACAGAGTATGAGAAGGCTACTTTTAGCTTTGCCTGTAGAGTGAGAAACTCTTACTTGCAGAGCAAGAGAGGGGGGAAGGGTGTACATGAGAGAGACATGACAGAGTTGTGTATGTGCAGATACACAAGGAACAACAACCAGTATCGTGGCTTGTGGCTGGCGCCCAACTCTTTGAACTCCCCTTTGTTCAAAGCACCAGACATCTGTCTAGACTCCAAATATTGCCTTTCCACAGTTCACTGTTCTTTACTCATCAGCTGCTATATGAAGTCAACACAGACACCAGGAGCTTTAATTTGGATTTTAGCAGATAAGAAATTAAAGTTCTTTATTTTCATACAAGACCAAGAGCTGTCCCGCGACCCTGTACGCAGGATAAGCAGTTGACGATGGATGGATGGATGGATGGACCAAGAGCTGTGCTAGCAGCTCTGTGAGGCTGTGCTAAATGCTAACATCTGCATGCTAACATGATCTCAATGACAATACTAGCATGCAGATGTTGAGCAGGTATAGTGTTTACCATGTTCACCATCTCAGTTTAGCATGTTACTAACATTTATATGCTAATTAGGACTAAACACAAAGTCTAGCCGAGGCTGGTGAGAATGTCTTTAGTTTTGCAGATGAAAGTTCAGGGGATAACCAAAGTTACTGTTACAAATTTTGCAACAATCCATGAAGCATCAGTGGTGATATTTCAGTTTTGTTTAAGGGAAGTTCTCAGCAAAATGAATAATCAGTCACTAGCTTTGTCAGAGCACCACCTACTTGAAACTGGCTTCTGTGGTCTGCATGTAAGTGGACGTGCATGATTGCATTCTGCAGTGTTTCCAGAAATTCATGTAGCTTTTTTTTTGTACTTGTACAATTTTTGAGTATAACGTTAACATTGTTTTACTTCAAAACCTGACAGGAGTTTTATCAAATGAGATATGATCAACTGAGATTTGAGAGGGGTGTGTGTCAGCTGCTCTGCGATCTACGCTTACCCATGATGCCTTTCTCTGTGTAAGTCCATAGTTCTCTGTGAAGATAAACTCTTTTAAGTGTTCATCTTCAAAAGCATAATTCCAGTCTTAGTCCACTGAAGACCTCTCCAAGTTATGTAAGTTAATGAAGCCAGCTGTTACATCTGCAGCAAAATACTCTATTATCATTTTCCCCCAAAGAGTGAACTATGGTTGCTAACTTTGTTTTTATAGTCCTACAAACCACAAAAGAGAGGGGAGAAAATGATGGGGTGAACTAAATGGAAGGCTTTTGACATGGAAAAAGCTCAATCTTTGTCTACCTCTCACCACCTCATGTTAAGTCTTAAGTGCTGCGGCAATAAGCCCTAAAGCAGATTATTTCCAGCGGTGTAACTTTATTACAAAAGCTACTCGGGTCTGAAAAGCCTCAGATACTTGCTGGAGGGACCACACGTACTGTACAGTTGACAGGACCGACTCTTCTTTCAGCCTTTGATGGATGTCGTTTGTGTTCGTCAGCAGTACATTTAAGAGTTTTCTTTGGGTCTGAGCATGCAGCGTTGTAGTAGTGTAAGACACACACACAGTTTCATCTCTGAGTGTTGGTGTTAATGGCATTGAGTCATAATGGTTCCCTGTTCTTGGATCTTTGAACACTGTGCTAATGAATCGCATGTGTGTGGGTGGATTTGTGTGTAAGATAGCAGGGGGGGGGGGGGGGGTAGCTAGCTCTGTGCAGTAGGTGGTCCTGGCTGCTGTGTGCGTGTGTGTGTGTATTGTGATAGGGTGGGCTTTGAAGGAGGTGGGCTTTTTTCTGATCCTTGGAGTTAACGTTTTTGCAAGGCTCCCATATATATACGTGGTGGTGTTTAATGCCACACACACATGGTCACACACATTGTTGCTCTCCCGTAGAGTTTCAGTCAGGCTGGTGCTGCTGGTAGTAGCTGGCATCACATCACAGGGGTTGCACAGTTTGACTGAGGTGACTCAGGTTTGCCTGCAGAAATCCCTTCTGAGGGCCGGTGGGCTTTCACTGCCTCTTTCTTTTACTCCACATGCTGGTTGAACTGATATTTTGGCCGCAGAGAGTGGTAGACTAGTTCTTTTTTTTCGTACATGTCATGCGCTATCACGTGACGAATGGAGACGGCCGTAAGGTATCAGAGGGCTACTTTTCTGCCTTGCCAGCTTGTCGATCTACTCTGTAAAAAGGTAATTGGTAAAGAAGCGCATAACACAAGTCTTTACTTAATTGCTCAAATTTGCTGCAAATATTTGTAGCAAGGCATTATTCATTCAAAATACGATGTTACAAACCTAATGCATACAAATATGACTTCTAGTTAATCACATTTGAAAACCACATTTGAGGATCCCTTCAATGTACATTCCTTTGTATTTTCTGCGTTACAGTTAAATTATATCAGAGAGAGGAGATGACATGCAGCAAAGCAAAGGGCCCCTGTGTTGGAGTCGAACCTGGGCCGCTGCAGTAAGGACTCAGCCTTAACGGCTGCCCTGTCGTGTGAAGGCTGTTTGCACTTCTCTTGTTATCTCTTTATTCATTCTTGTATTTGGTCAGCATATTCTGCACTGTTTGCAAATTGCACAATTTATAAACTCTGCAATCTGGTTTGCTTGGTAGCACCAGGAGGCTTGAGTTTTTACCTGACAGAAAAGTGCTTGAAGCGGAGTACAAAGAAGTTAGTGACATACCCTGTGCACCACTTGAAGGATTGGCACAAAACATTTGTTATACTGATTGTCATTCACTCAAGAAAGCCACTGAGTTTATTATTGTTGCAAATGACTGACTTTGTATCCCATCAGAAAAATGTCCTTTGGGTCTGAAACACAAGGAGCTGTGGTCAGCATGGATTCACATCACAATAGAGACAATTTTCACATCCAGAAGTGACATTTTTATGGTTGAAAAAAGTATCCACCTGTCTGAAGCAACACCATAAACTAGCAGTGTA
This sequence comes from Micropterus salmoides, assembly GCF_014851395.1. Classification (NCBI taxonomy): domain Eukaryota; kingdom Metazoa; phylum Chordata; class Actinopteri; order Centrarchiformes; family Centrarchidae; genus Micropterus; species Micropterus salmoides. Next base: position 21,609,710 of record NW_024040485.1, on the reverse strand, counting down.
ATACAATGTTTGTCACTTTCTAGTAATGCACCACGTCTTTTTAAAACTTCACTGATGTTTGTCAGAGGAGCAGACATGTGGCGCTCAGTCTGCATTAGTTCCGTCTAAAGACCTCCTCCAGACTGTAAAAATGAATGCACTCACTCATCATGTGTGACCTTTATGCCTTAACTGAGAATATTTCCCTAGGAAGATTGCTTGCTTTGCATTGTAATGTCTCACTTTCACGTTATCAATAACATTTGAGCTCTGAGTTTTTTTCTGGCTCCTTTGGAGTGATTACTGATCTTTTAGATGGAAATAAAACTCTTTAATCAGGCACTCCACAGAAAATGGAGTCAGAAAATGGAGATTTTCTTCCCTCCCCACTTCCCTTTCCTGTTTTTTGTCTTTATTCCTCCCTCTGTCTTTGTTCCCTGAAACAAATGAAGAGATCCAGCCACAGCATCAGAGGTTGTCTGGAGGGACTACATCCTGAAGGGTGAACGGGGTGCAGACAGGGTTAAACGAAACAAACATTAAGTAGAATATGTTGTGGTTGCTAAAAGCAGTGAGTGCATGTTACTCTCTGTTGGATTTACTGCTTTAACTTCCCATATTATACTTTTTTATTCACAGTTACTGTGGCTGGCACCTGATTGCACAATAATCACACTTATTACTGAATTAAGTATTTTGAGCATTTATGCACCACAGTATTGACATAAACATGACAATATGCAGATGGAACAAAAGACAATTTAACTGCTATGGTATATAACAGCCAACTTTAATTGTAAATTGGAATAGAAATAAACCTCGAGGTCGGAGAAGCTTTCTGGTTAATGTAACTACAACCTTCTGAGAAACTGTTCTTGAAGCTTCCTGTTTCCTACTGAGAAAAGTTTTGGTGAAAGCAAGGTGTGTCACAAGAAGAAGGCAGGTGTGTGTGTGTGTGTGTGTGTTGCAGAAAAAGTTAAAGGTGATCCGTGTGCGTTTGTATGAGTAACAAAGACAAATGGCAATAAAAAAGGAAGCAGGAGCGCAGGGGAGAGACCCTATAGCCAGAGCTCCCACATGGGCTGTAGGATGTGTCCGGGCTTGTTCCCATCCAGTCTGTAAATGATTAGCAGGAAGTGGAATCACAACTCTGAACGCATCAGCCCCTCGGTTACATACACTTTTGCACACGGAGATCTTTACATTGCCATAGCTCTTTGTTTAAATATAGATATCCTGCATTGTTATATTTTTAGTCATTGTTGTAGTTTAGCAGCTATCAGCTGAGCTCATAGTGTACACACTGAAACAATGTGGAACTGGTGGTCTGCATGAAAGAATAAAACAAGAATAAAATTCTACTGAAATCTTTCACCACTTGTTTGCAGAAAAACTGTGCATATGCACAGGCCTCAGCTTTCTGTGTACTTTTTTTGATGAAACCTCGTTGGTGACTTATGGGAACAACGCTGCAGAGGAGTCGTTTCCCCATATTAAACAAACAGCTCTACGGTTTACAACACACTCCTCTGCTGAACATGTAGTTAAATCATTTACTGACTGATTATTATTATGCCACTCTTCCCTGCACAGACCATGTTAGTGGCTCATGCTCCTGTATTTCTGCTTATTCATTCTCCTGACTTTATCTAGTAAACAAGATGGTTTTTGCACTATAGCAGCTCTGCAATCTGCCAAGCAGCGGACATCATTACAGCCAAGTTCTTGATCTGAATATTATTTATTGGTTCTTAAGAAAAAACAATATTTGCATCATTCTTAATTTGTCTTCCTTCATTGCAGTGTTGTATCTCCCAGGATGTCTTCGAAGGCTCACAGTTCCAATAACATCGCCCAAGCCCGGCGGACGGTGCAGCAGCTGAGAATAGAGGCGAGCATTGAGAGGACAAAGGTACGGTACAGCGATAAACCATGCAGCACGCAACCTCTTCCAGAGCATCTTCATTGCACTTCATTGTGGCAATAAATCCAACACATTTTGTGTGACGTACCTTGCCACCAGCAGCAGAATTTCACACCTGCTCTGGTTTTTTATTGTATAAATACATCAAATTGTTGTAAATGTCACATGTTAAATGCAACATTTTTAAAGAATAAAATAATTTATACTTTTGCAGAATAACATATCACTGAGAAAATGTAACAATAGATACTGGGCCTGTTGTACCATTGGATTGGCTAACTGCCCCCCGTTTGTTTGTCTTCCATTGTTTCTGTAGGTATCCAAGGCCTCTGCAGACCTTATGAACTACTGCAGTGAACACGCCAGAAATGACCCTCTCCTTATGGGCATCCCTGCTTCAGACAATCCCTTCAAGGACAAAAAACCCTGCACTATATTGTAGTGGATGCCACTTAGCCTTTGTGTGTTTATTTTTTTGCTTGTTAATGTTGCTGTATTCTTTTTGTTGGGAGGAGGTGAGGGGTGGACTGCGATCGCATCATTACCATGTGTTCACTTGTTCTGTTAACAGTTCAGCAATTCAACCAACCATTTTCTAAAAAAAACCCCAGCAAATCGTAATGAGCAAAGAAAGGCCCACTGGCCTTTACAACGCGCTGAAACTACTGACCTTGGTGGTGCCACTGTGCAGTTTGAGCTCTGACCACTAATGAGACTGCATGAGTTGTGATGGCATCAGGTACATAATGTTGCTTAAATAATAATCAACGGCATATTATATTTTCTGGCACTCCTGAGTGCTATGTAAACAGCCTCATCTCCATTGGGCTGTGACTGTTAATGTCTCTCTGGTTTGCCTTAAGTGGATTAATGCAGCCAAGGCTTCCCTTCAGTGTAAAAGCATATTAAGATGGATAATACTGGCTCTTATCATGTGGCTTCATTCCCACCAGTATTTTACAGATTCTGTGCAGTTTAGATCACTGAATTCAGGGGCCCGGGGTTTACCCTGAGCTTTTACTCAAATGTTACCTTGATGTATCTTTGATTGGGGCAGCGACCTCACTTTAGCTGGTGTGAAATAGTACTCTGCAACCCATCACGGCTGTAGCAGCTCTGACTGGGCCATGCCAATCCACATGCCATTTGAATCCATAGTTTTCTGGTATTGGCTGTATGATTACCATAAGACAGTGTTGTCTTTAGCTGATTTAATGAACTATCATGTTGCGATAAGTTTCATATTAACATCCAGGATCATGTTTGGAAGATCATTTGACCCCAATGCTGTGATGCTTTTTGTAAATTTGTGAGCAGTACATGTACATTACATGGTAGAAAATTAAAATGCTTTATTACATTAATGCAGTGTAGTAATTAGATATTTTTTTACTCAAAGTGTAACACTGTGTGATGGAGAACATGGGACCAAGCCAAACCAATGATACAGCATTTCAAAACATCTAAATATGCGTTGGAGTGAAGATATTTTCAGACATTCCTTCTGAATATTTTCTGTGGTACGGTATTTTTAGGACGCTGATGACACAAAGCATGTCAGCGAGTGTCGTAACACTGTGAGCCACAGCTTCTTGCTCATCACAACAAGTGTCTTAGTCGAGCGGCAGCGTTCGTTGTCTTAAAAGTGTTTTTGGCACAAGTGTTGTAGGTACAGGTGCAAATGGTAGTGTGCATTGATGATAAAAACCACTCTCCCAAGACTGCTGTCAAATTTGTGTTGTTTTTTTTTTTCAGTTTATGCTCTAACATTTGTGTCGGTGGGGGTCTTCAATCTTAAGTCTAACTTGTCCTTCATGTTATGAGTTTCTGGGGGAACATATCTTCTATGGTAAATTTAAAACAGGATAGATCGCATAAATTAAAAATTGCTTACACTTAAGCCTTACTTATGTTTGCCTTGTATCATGAACAACATTAATGGGAGTGCTTTCTTCTTTTTATCTGTGGGATGAAAGTGATTTGTAACAATATTGTGCCATCTGTTTTATGTCACAAGCAGAACATGTCAACCATGTTCAATTGTGTTTCACTTGGTGCTCCACTTTTCAGCAGTTTTTAGTATTGTTGCCTTCTCCAAAGGGTATTTTCAGGTCTTCAAATCAGCAAGATCTGGTGTTATTATCCAATTGTATTTTTTATGATTGTCTCCAACAGTCAGTTCTTTTTACTTGCAATAAATCATTCCTTTATGCCTCTTTAGGAAAAGTTCAGATTACCACTGCCATGTCATGATTTCTGTCCACTCAGCAACTCCGTAACTGCCTTATTGTACCATTGATAGAGTAATTTAACTGTCAAAATCTGCTTTTTGATAAATGTCCTTATTAATATACCAACCTTTGTATGAAGACTTAACTAAGATTAATAAAGTGAAGCATTCCTACAGTACAATACTGTACTAATATCTCAATAAAGATGTGTTGTGATGCACAGTTGGAAGAACCACTGCTGTCTTGATACCACCTTTTACTCAACCTCAGATGTAAAGTTGTTGTTTTGGTCTTTTATTCAATTGGAACCTGGCCAGATGGATGTGCCCACAGTGTATCTGGGGCCGTTTCCTCTCATTTATGGATTGTTAATATCTCACTCGGGATATGAAAGACCCGGGGACACCATGGCTGTCAGAAACCAGAGAACACAAGAGGGCTAACTAGAGAAATTACCAAACCCTGATTTCCGCTCTTGAAGAGTAGAGCAACTATTTTGGGAAACCGTCTCCCTAGCCTGAGAGTCTGTTTTTATTCTCCATTGGTAGCCACTTGGGTCTCTCTGACCTTGTTTCTGTCCAACTGGTGTATAAACAGCTGGTTTAATTTTCCCTACACACAATGGGAAGATTGTGCAGGAATAATAATTGGGGTTACCTACTGAAACAATCGCAAAAATACTGAACTGGATATGACAGCTCTCACACATAAAACTGACTAATGATGAAATAACATTGTCGCCTATTATTTATTGTTAAGGGCAGCCTAAAATATGAATAGTGTTTGCTTTCCTCTTGTTTTCTCACATATTGTGCTGTTTCCCTGGAAAGATCAAATGTCACCGCAGTAAAAGCCAGGTGCATTAGCATTGTGCAGACTATAGAACACTTTCACTGAATGGAAAAGATAGCACACGCAGTGAAATAAATCATAATACATGCTTTTTAGCTAACTTTTTACCTAAAAAAAACCCTGCAGAGGTATTCCTGTTATGCACAAATATGAGGCAGACTGCCTGGATATTCTCTGTAAGCATGAATGCCCCTGAAGGCCTGAAGCATATCCCCCACCAGAGCACCGCCTCTGTGGTAATCCCAGTTTGTCATTGTGCAGCAATGTGAGAATCACAGGGGGGCATATGGCCAGTGGCTGGCAGGGAGGCAGGATGGCCGGCTCACTGACCATGTGCCTCTCTGTGAAAATCTGCCCTGGCCGTTACAGTGTCAGTGTGTTGGAATGTGCTGATGTGGGGGAGAGGAAGGGGAGGGAGGGAGTAGCGGAGGGTGTGGGCTGCAGTGGCACCTCTGTTCCTCTGGTTGGCTCAGCAGGATATAGAAATACATTTTAACTCTGTAACTGCCTTTGCACCCAACTATCCCATAGATTGCCAGCGTCAAATCTAATTTATATTATCAACAAAGTACATTTACTTAAGTATTGTACAATTTTGAGGTACTTGTACTGTACTTGAGTGTTTCCCATTTATACTACTTTTCTTCTACTTCACATTTCAGGCAAATGTTGCACTTTTCACTTCACAACACTTATTTTGCACTACTAGTTACTTTGATTTTACATTTAAAAGGTATGATCAACTTATAAAACACAATGCAATTCTAAAGTGTATGTGAAGGCCCTGATGTGGCTATATTTTTGATTGTGCTGATTAGACATATTCAAGTTAGAGTTGTGCAATGCCGTGCTGCGATTCAAGTGAGGTCACCATGTGCTAATTACAATTAAACATTTTATTAAAAGTTTGCGTTAGCATAAAATATAACGTTTTCGATGCCCCTTGGTTTAATACTCTTAAAGGGTTCCTATTTAAAAATAAGTACTTTTTATACTTTACTTACATTTAGCTAATACTTTTACTTGCACATTTACAGAGTATTTTTACATTGTAGTATTAGTACTGTTGGTGAAGTAAAAGATCTGGATACTTCCTCCACCATTGCCCATCATAAATTAGCTTTTTGCAAAGGTGAGTAAGATCCTGCTCAGTTTTGTTTAGAGAATTTAGTAATAAATGTGAATATTTAGAGTTTAGTTGGCTGTTGGGGCATTTTTTGATTGACGTCTAAAGGCTGCTTTCAGGTCAATACTCTTTTTGTTGAACATCAAAACTGTTATGCACAGTATAACTTCTATTTTATAGTGGATTTTCCTTTATTCTGCAATACCGTTATCTTAACTGGGAATTTTCCTTTTCCTTCACATCAAGTTTGGTGCATTGATTTCTGTATGTTCTTACTCTTTGGCACAGTAAATTCCCCAGGTTGCACTATATATAACAATTCGGTAAAACTTTATTTTAAGGTGCTTGTAATAAGCATTAATTAATTAATTAATTAACATTTAATAAGCAATAATTAAAAAATAATAAAACACTTATAAGACCTTATAAGATACTTATAAACAAAAATAAGTGTTAACTAAAGTACAATTAACTAATTTATTATTGATTATAAGACACTTACAGGCTCTTATTAGAAACTTGTTGATGGTTTATATACCTGTCATAAACATTAATAAGATGTTTATTAACATTAATTAGACTTTATAAGGGTTGGTTATTGATAAATTCAAACTACACCATAAGAACATCAAGGACTGCTCTATTTTAGAAAATGCGTAGATAATGCTTCACTTGAACTTTGACACACAATGCAGCACAGCCAGCAGGCACTAATGACGGTATGCAAACCTCAACCTTATTTGGTCCAGCTTCCCTGGAAATGGCGTGATAACACTGACATCAGCCATCCACTGCTCCCATCTTAAAATAACCTTTCCCCTCGGATCACATTACATTACATCAAGTCAGCGTCACAAACCCAGTCACTTGCCAAGCAATCTTTCATACAGTGCTGAAACCACAGGAATGTAACTGTGACCATCCATCCATCCATTTTATATTCTTGCTCATCCTGTTCAGAGTGTTGAATTTCTGGTTCATCTTACCTGCAAGTCATGTAAAGAAACCCCAAGTTGGTGTCTGCCAGCTTTTATAACACATTGAATTTTGCAATATTAAATATTGTCACATGATCTCTCCCACGTGATAAGATGAACTGGCCTCTGCCTTCTCTCTTCTCCTGAGCATGACTCTGCACTTCCAGAGGGGATTGCCTGCCTTACATCAACCCAGTGACATCACCGACATTCAACTCTAGAGAGATCACCTGTGTCTGCCTGCGTGTGACACAATTGGAAGAGGGAGGAGTTCAGACCAGCTTGCACAACAGATTGCATGCCAGTGCCTCCTTCACAAAATTTTCCAAGTCATGTGCTCTTCAGTAATCCCGAGGTCAGACACGGCCAACAACACAAGAAGCATGAAAACACCTGATGTAACCTCACTATCTCAGTGACACACATACAACTCTTCTATTATTAGCACTTTATAATAATAATATAATAATAATACTACTAATAATAATGATAATAATAAAACATTTTATTTGATGGTGCCTTTCATGACACTCAAGGTCGCCTTACAAACTTTAGGTAATGCAGTTGGTAAAATATTGGTATTGTGTCCTCTTTAACTGTGCAGCTTGTGTGCAGTTGTCACATGCTCTAGGCTGTCACATGACCGCAAGAAGTCACCTGGTGAAAATGCAATCTAAACTGTCCAACAAATCACTGAGAATCGGTGAAACGGGAGCCTGTTTGGATGAATGAACGTGGTCCTGCTGACCGAGGCAGAAGCTTGCGCAGAGAGAGCGCTGAGGATTATTGTTCTCTTCAGCTCAGAGATGGCACTGAGGCCACAGAGGCCAACATGACCCCTGTGATCCGCACGTGACTCCTCTTTACAACCGCTACAGATCAGAATCCAGCTCGGCTTTGCTAAAATTTCCAGAAATGAAAAAGAGAAACCACATGCAGCTCTGGCTCCAAAAAAAAATTTTTTATTGACAGCAATACATACGTATTCAGAATTTGCAAATAGTTATGGTAAAAAAAAGGAAACATAAATACACTTAAATATCATTAGAAATAACTTAAATTGTAACAAATGAATAATTTTACATTTGTGGCAAAAAACCCCAGCTGGCATAGGAAACACTAAATACACAGAATGTCTTCACTGGATGTGTAGCCCTTCCCTTTTTAAATTATGACAATAGCAACATCAACATTAACAATTTAAATCAAATAAGTGAAATTGCAAAAAGGTCCAGTGTTTCAACAAGTGCTTTGTTTCTGCAGAGAGAGGCCGAGGCCTTGGTCCACTCAACAGCTCCATTTTCTGGTTTCTCCCCACTTTTCTGACTCGTCACAGAAGCTTTACCAAACATACATGATACAATCCTTCTGTACAGTCTCCGGCTTCACATTAAAAAGCACACACATGCTTCTTTTTTGTTGGAATTTCCACCTCATGACGATACAAGTGCCTCGCCATCTCATCTTGGTTCCCAAGGCTGACAGATGCAACTCCAAACAGTCCTATCCAAAGTGGAAATCCATTCCTCTTTTTTTCTCTTTTTAATACACCCCATGTAGACAGTGGGGCCTCTTTTTTTTTCTCCTTCAAATTTTTCTCCCACCCCCCGTCAGCAGAGCTCTGGAATTTGATCTGGTGGTAATGTGTCCATCAGGGTTCACACCACTTTTCCTGTGCAGATAAGAGTCAAAGTTTTTGCAGCTAAAGTTCATCGCTCAGGCAGGTTGATGATGGGTACCCACTGGTCCATACAGCGGCTCTCTCTGCAGAATCGGTTAACTTTGCTCAAAGCAGGGTCCTTCCACGATGAAGAATGTGGGCTCTGAAAGTATAAATAAAAAGAGAATAAATTATCTGAATGTACATACACGGTTTACATTGCACTAAGATACAGAAAGTCCCTGTGTCTGTGCAGCAAACAAGGTATTCCCAAGAAGTCACAGAGGGAGGAGTCAAATACATGTTTATCAAATGCACAAGAACAAGTACTGGCAAGTTCCTGCTCTAAGAGTTTCACTCACATGCACACTCAACATCTGCTATAAAATCACAACATTACAAGATTTGTGTAGACATAAAACATGTATATTAATAATGAAAAGATGCTTACTGTGACCAGGACACAGTGTAGGTCCATAGGTTCACCCCCACTCTGTTTTCCACTTGCCCCTCCACCCAGTATTTCTGCCAGGCGCTGGGTGTTGTTGACTCTCAGGATGCTGATGTCATTCTCGCAGCAGAAAGCCTGAATGAGGGTAAAGTGGATCTGCAGGGCCACATCTTTCACATCTTCATCATCCGTGGCCAGGATACACAAAACCACATTATCAGGGTCTCTGAAGAGGGGGAGGAAGTGAAAAAACATGCTCTTAGTCTATTTATATTTCAACAAAGCATGGTCTTGCTAGACATGGGTTAAGCAGCCTTGTACAGGTGTAAGACGTGTGAGAGCAACTGTCAATAGGTCAGTACATCTGTGTTATATAACCTTGTACTTACACATTAAGTGATTTGGCAGCCTCGTAGACTCCGACTGTAATGCAGCCCTGCGGTAACGCAGAGGTGAGGACTTCTTCCAAAGCTTTCGCTACTGAATCCATTCTGCAACACAGAAACAAATAAGTTGATGTTAAAGCCGTTTCAACGTTGCCACATAAAAACTTTCCACCGTCTCTTTTCTGGCTACGTTACTGTTAGCTGGACTGCTAGCTAACCACCCGGCGTCGCTTCAAGCAGATGTGCACAAGTTGGTCCCTCATCACGTTAAAACACAGATTACAGTTGTGAATTTTGCGGTTGAAATCGTTTTGACAGCTGCGGGAAAGTGAAACGGCATATTTAAGACTGCCATATCAAGTATTTCTCAATCGTTTTTGTTCACCTTTAACAAGTGTGTAACGTTAGCGTCGTAGTGTTAGCTCACTTAACTTATCGGAAAGTGGAGCTTGTCTCGCGACATAGTCCCAACAGAAGAACAGTTAACTTAGCTGATCAATTACTGCATTTTAACATCTGCCACCAGTTAGTATGTAAGTAGTTAAAACAGAAATAGCTATGAAATTATCTTTATCGTGCATCCATCTATTTAATGCATGTAAGTTAATGTTGCTGCACATAAACCGGCACGTCGGTAATTTTAAACATGCATCAACTTTAGTCGTAATTCACATTATTTACCTTTCTTGAGAATAATCCCCACTTAGTTCCTCAAATGTCATGTTGTACATAAAATCCAAGTCCACTTTAGTGCAAAGAGTAGCCTATTGTAGTGGCGAGTTATCCTGGTAACTTCTCGACTACATATACACACACACACACACACACACACTTGATCTTTAGTCCACTATGCGCTGTAACTGAGTGATGCATCTGGCAACTTCACATTAAAACTGTCAGAGACACTGCAAGTCATTTGCATAGCTCTGTTCATTGGTCGTATGCTAATGTTTCGGGTGTGCTCTCAAGTGGGATTGGAGACACACAGCAAACAGGCGTGACTGTCTCCAACGGGTAACTGAAGCTGCCTGCAGGACTCTAACGTTTGGACTAAAATTAGTTTCTACCGAGTAGCCTGGCTATAATATGCATAGAGCTAACTTTGATTCTACTAATGAACATCTGATATTCCCAAACCTTGCACAAAGACACAATTCATTTGAATACATAAATGAATTCTGGCAATGTTAGCTCAATCCAGAAAATAAACTACTTTTTGAAATATGTCTCTCAAAGTGAAATAATCTCTGTTTACATTGAACATTAAATGAAGTGATGAATGAATGACTTGTTGCAGAACTCACCCTCGCAGCCGGATAGGACCATGGGTGTGCATATAAAAAGGGACAGGACCAGGACCAGGACCAGGACCAGGACAGGTTTCAGGACAACTGCATGGCAACGGGACGCTTCTGCGGGAAACTGGCCTCTGATTGGCCGTGCTATGGAGCGTGCTAAAGCCCACCGAAACCGCGCGCGAGATCCAAAGGACTGGCGCGAGATGTATTTCTCTTAAGGTTGGCTAGTTTTGTTGTAGCTCAACCTCTCAATGTATTGTAACTGAAACCTTGTACAAGTGAACTTTCTACATAATTGTATCATAATCTATATATTATATATTAACATAATAACAACAGAGCGCAGTGTTTGATTTTATTTCCCTAGTCGAGACGCTACATCTGGAGTACTGGTTATTTTTATTTATCATTTTATTATCAATTATTCTGCCCATCATTTTCTTGATTCGGTTTGTATAATATCAGCAACAGTCCAAAGGTTAAAGATATTCAGTTTGAAATGATATAAAACATTTAAAAAATCATAAAATCCTTAGAACTGAGAAGGTTAAATAAGTAACCTAAAATACCCTAAATAAGTAAGTAGCCTTATTGATTACTTGTTTCACTTCTAGACTTAATGGATTCAGTGAGGCCAATTTATATCACAAAGAAAGTAGTGAAGGGAAGCCCTGGATGTTATGGGATATTATGCTGCCCCTTGGTGGCTGCAGGCAGCTCACTGTGTAAAGGCATGGCTGCAAACACAGCATATCAGTACTGTTACTAGTACTACAGAGCATTAAACATGACAGAAACTATCTCTTTTTGCACAGTGTTTGCTGTCTGGGCCCTTTGACTCGGATACAACAGGTATTAGGGTATTAGACAGAGGGTATTAATCTGTGTAATCCTTCAAATCACTTCTCAAAAACTCACTGTTACTGATGCTTGAGATGCTACTTGTTAACAATATTAACTATCGTAATATGATTTTTATTCTGTGGTTGTCTAGATTATGTAGACTTTATTTTTTCACCTAATTTAATTTACATATTTATTTCATGGTGGCAGATGATGAAACTGAATGAAAGATCTTTTCAAAGACCCTCCAGAAGGAGGCAGCACTAGCACACCTCACACACACAAACCTGATAATTACATCACATGTGCTACTTTACCACAAATAAACCCACATTCTGTCTCTGAACAACCATCTGGTCTTCAAATTGTGTTCATCACATTGTATTTATATTTAATCAGTGCCATGGATGCTTGTCTACTGCATTTACGTGCAACAAACTTTCCTAACAGTTCATGTCACTGTATGTAGCTGAGACACTGTCAAACAGGTGATTTCTGTCTTTTAGTCTAACAGTGTAGCTGCAGCTCTAATGCAGGAGTGGAATGGTTTAATAATTAAATGAAAAACACAATAATCAGAAAGAATCAGATTCAGAATCACTTTTATTGCCCAGGTATGTGTAGACATCCAAGGAATCTGACTCTGGTTTTACATTACTCTCAATATACAGACGCATAAATAAACAGGGCAACAAGCTCAATAGGTGTCAGATGCAAACTAAACCAACAAAGGAACATGCAACATCTATTTGAAAAGTTCTATTCAGTCAATAACTAAATATATGTGGGAGATAAGGAAATATAGGTCAGTGTGCTCTGGGCAGCTCCACAGATAAATGTTGTTGGATCAGATGTACGATCAGGCTGAGCCACTTAAGCCTTGTCCCCACCTTCACAAGCTTTTTAAACTTCGTCAAAAAATACTCCATTAACTTTCTACTATAGTCAATAAGTTTGTAGTCAAAAACTTCTCTGGAGACGGTCAAGAGTCAACATCCCTGCAGGTCAGAGGATGGTGTCAACCCTGTGGTCAGCAGACAGCCTTATATGTCTCTTCTGGGCTAATTTGCCCCCTCCTCTCCTTATAGTGAACTTCATATCCTCTTCTGTTAAGCTGCTTACACATGTTATTTTATCAATTAACAATGTTTTCCAGCTGTCATTCATTACTGTGTGATTTTCTATATTTTTGCATTACTGGATAAGAAGTTCTCCATTATGTTTCAACTTCAGTTTCACCGTATTTTTAAAAAGTTGTACATGCATAAGTTGACACACAATTACATAAAAAAAAAAGTTAATACAAGAATAACATGTGTAATGCTGTATCTTTCATTAATGCTTGGTTTCTTACAGTAATCTTAATATAGTGCTGACTGTATCTGCTGCCTTTCTGTTCATCACCAATCCGTCGCGAAAACGGTCAGCAAAAATTCCTTCAGCAAGTTCACTCAAAGTTCCCCTTCGAGGGATCTTGAACTGCGTCGGTGACGACACTATGGGAACGCCTCTGGGTGTGGCAGGGCTGAAAGGAATGAATGAAACTACTCCAATCCTACTGGCGTTGCTAGAACGGTACGGATACGTTCTCCCCGTGGCTCGGGCCCGGCGGTCGCTGAGGCGGCGCGGTGGCTTTGGTGATGGGGCTCCCAGCGCGACATCTCTGAAAGCATCAGGACCGCCTTGTCTGCTGGCTCCGACTCCCCTCTTCCCCGTTCGGGAGCCCGCTTTTCGGCTTCTCCCGCTTGAGGTGTGGAGAGGCTGCAGCTGTCCGGCTCTGAGGAGCTGGATGTGCTCAGCATTATGGAGGAGGAAGACTTCCGGTAGCTGGAGCAACATCATCAGTCAGCGCCAAGCTATGACGAGCTCTTGGAGGTGGTGACACGGGCAGTGTGCAAGCTCGATAGATCTGCGAGATCTGCGAGACGCATATTTCCACATCTCCATCCGTCCCTCTCACAGGAAGTTCATGAGGTTCGTCTTCGGGGGCGCGGTGTACCAGTATCGGGTTTTTCCGTTCGGCCTAGCACTCTCTCCTCGCACGTTCACCAAATGCATGGATGCAGCTCTGGCCCCGATGAGGCTCCAAGGCGTCCGCATACTGAACTACATCGACGACTGACTCATTTTGGCTCAGTCTCGGGAGTTAGCGGTTCGGCATCGAGATGTCGTCCTCGCCCACCTTCAGCGTTTGGGGCTGCGGCTCAACGTGAAGAAGAGCGTGCTGCCACGCGGTCGCCACAGCCTGGTGCAGACGTGACCTGGCAGTGGTTCTCGAAGCGTTGGCTGAGGCCCCCTTCGAACCCCTGGAGTCGGCTGAGGCCAATCACCTGACCCTTAAGATGGCCTTTCTCCTCGCTATCACCTCTCTGAGGAGGGTGGGGGATCTCCAGGCACTTTCGGTTTCTCCTCAATGCCTGGAGTTTGCCCCGGAGAGGGTCAGAGCCATCCTGCACCCCTGGCTATGTCCCTAAGGTTCCGTCCAGGTTGGCAGGGTCTACGGTGCTGCAGGCGTTTCATCCCCCACCTCATGTGACGGCGGAGGACGTGAGACTTCATCTGCTTTGCCCGGTCAGAGCACTGAGTATTTTCACTCTGAGGTCCTCCCGGTGGAGGAAAGCAGACCAGTTGCTGGTGTGTTTCAGGTCCCCCAAGGCTGGGCTGCCCGCTTCTAAACACATGATCAGCAACTGGATCGTTCAGACTATTTCCCTGGCCTATCAGGTGCGCGGGTTACCTTCACCTATGGCCGTAAGGGCGCACTCTACTCGAGGCATGGCGGCCTCTAGGGCCCTCCTCGCAGGGGCTTCGCTCCAGGATTGTGTGAGGCAGCTGGCTGGGCCACTCCTCACACTTTCATCCGGTTTTACAGTCTGGACCTTCCTTCTGCACCCAGCACCTGTGCGCTCTCCTCTTAGTCGTGCCTATGGGTTACTGCACACTGGGGGGCAGGCGGAGGCTTCAGCGTGGCATAGTGGGTATTCTCGTTCCCATAGTGTCGTCACCGACGCAGTTCGAGTTCCCTCGATGGGGAACGTCTTGGGTTACATATGTAACCCTTGTTCCCCGAGAAGGGGAACAAGACACTGCGTCGATCCGCCACACCTCACCCCGCCTGGAGTGCCTTGCTTCATTAGCAAAGAGCTAATGTGTCCGGTGTGCCGGCGTGCTTATATACGTCTCCAGTTACGCCATCACACGCTACCATTCTAGCAACGCCAATAGGATTGGAGTAGTTTCATTCATGATTTCAGCCCTGCCACGCCCAGAGGCGTTCCCATAGTGTCGTCACCGACGCAGTATCTCGTTCCCCTTCTCGGGGAACAAGGGTTACATACGCAACCCGAGACGTTCACATAGGCTATAAGCAAGTTCACTCTAAGCTCACATAGGCTTACTGTGATGAACTATATTGATGCTGCTTCTATATTTTCCTTTGCTGGTGTTTTTGATGCGTGCTACTGCTGAGCCTGGGCAGTTAGATACAAAAAGGAGCACACACACTTGGAGCTATAGAGTTTTAACACTGTGATCCTAACTTTACACTATAAAATAACACTTTATATGATGACAATGTAGACCACCTTCGCTCTAATAATTAATGATAACAATTTAGGCTATAATGCTCTAAAATTATTCACAACAATGTCAAAACTGATGAATAAACATCAGCTGATTGATTGATGACTGTTTTATTGTCTGAAGGGTGGCACACATCAATACAGATATATTCTGAGCTTTATGTGCATGCACACATACAGTAGATACATAAATATGCACTACACATGCGAAGTCGCATAGGAGCAAAACAAATAATCATGTGATGTACAGGGACAAAATGACAAGAACAGCGGAAGGATTAAAAGATTAAAGGACTATTATAATATGTTTTAAAAAGCCTTGAGTGCATTTCCATACAATGATTAATATTATGGATAATTCTTTCCATCACAGTCCAAATACAGTAAACACAAAACATTGATCTGACAAAATTGCTGCTTTCAAAGGCAGGTGTTATAACTTTTTATGAACTAAAAACTCAAAATATGGATAAAATTCACACATATTTTCTTTACAAATATTGTCCAGGACACAAAGTTAGCATGGCTATAACTTAGACCATGGACATGGGTGGGGAACTTCCATGGAAAGTACGTGGGCGTTTCCCTTAATCTTAATTCTTTCACTTCCACTTTTTAAAAAATGGTCCGTGGTAATTGTGTATGCATCTAAAATCAGAAGTTACCAATACGTTTGACAGTCTACATTTGATTAATTAAAAACCTTATATATTGTGAAAAAAGTAAAAGTGTGTTCTTCTGCACTTCTGCTACTTCTATTGTTAATACTATTCTACATCAAATAATAATATAACAAAATAAAATAATAAGATTTTTTATCTGTCTGTCCCTCCAGCAACATTCCCACTTCCTCAAACACATTCATTGTCATTCTCCACTAATCCACCAGAGGCTGTCAGAATTTCCATCCTTTGCCCATCACCTGACTGCCTCACCCAACTACAAAATGACCAACATACACCTTCCACCTTCCAAGTGCACTTATGACATGGCTGAGGAATTAGAGTGGTCATCTAGTAATGCTCTCAAGGTTCCTGGTTTGATACCTAGCTCCTCCTGAGAGAGTGTTCAAGTGTCCTTGAGCAAGACACTGAACCCCTAACTGCTCCTGATGAGCAGGTTGGCACCTTGCATGGCAGCCAGTGCCATCAATGTATGAATGTGTGTGTGAATGGGTGAATGTTGTAAAGCGCTTTGAGTCAATAGACTAAAAAACGCCATATACATGCAGTCCATTTATCATTTACATATACGTCTACACAGTCAACCAATAATAGATTTAGTGGATCCTTTCTCTAATTAAACTCATGCAGCACAAATAAAATAAATATATACAAAACACAACAATGAAATAGCAGTGATTGTGTGTTGTTGTGAGCCTCTGCCGCACTGCCTTACATGGTATCACCTGTGTCATCACATTCCAGTGTTGGTGTTTTCATTCGGGCACTGTTCCAATGTAACTGGACTTTCATTCACTTTTAAAGCACACATGTCTTGTTTGGTGATGCACTGATCTGGTTTGTTGGAGAACACAAAACCCTCATCCTCTGTGAGGAGGGATGGGAACAGAAATTATAATCTATTAATAAGATTTAAATTCAGAATTTTTCATACATTATTATGCTGTGTGCAGAGTGGTGATTCTATTCAGGCTTAATAGGAATAATTTAGAGTAATCAAAAATATATAATAATTTTCACTTAGCTCATATGGTTACAATTCTCAGACTGTGTGAAACAACCAAAAAATGTCACATAAACTGTTTTATCTGCAGACATTTTAACTTTAGGTGTAACTATTTACATGAACGTGTTAGTCATACTGCTGTAAACTGAATGGAGCCATCTTTAAAGTTATTTGATACACCCACTTTTGCTGCTTCTGAAATTTCTGCTTTAAGTAAACCTCTTGGTGTTTCAAGCATTTCCTTATTAGTGCAAAACTAATTCACATGCTGTTATTTGGACCAAACCGGCAGGCGCTCTTCAAAGACTGAAATGTTGAATAGGAATTGGTAAACCAATTACATGACTTGAAAATATATTCGCTCAGTGGACAGTTAAGAATGAGGAAGACAAAATGTTTGACAAGAAAAGCTCTGAAGGAAACTCAGTGTCTCCCATGCCACAACACTTTGGTTTCACATGACATTACCTGTCTCAGAGTGCCGGGTGTTATAGTCACAATGTAAAGCACCCACAGAGGAATAAGGAGAGTTGAGGAGATAGCAAAAAATATCCCCCTTTTTACCCCCTTGAGTGGTGTAAACTTGATCAAAGAGATTAGCAGAGTGCACTGTAAAGAGAAATAATAATCCGCAACGAGTATTATCCATATCTGTATGTTAAGAATTATTCACACCAAAATATTTTGTTAAAAACATATTTTAAACAAATAATTTCCTCACATATCTGAAATATGGAAATTCAAATAGTTTACTCACCGTACAGACGGCTGGCGTGATGTATTTCCAGCAATATTTCATATAAGGTGAAGGCTGGTAGCCAATCATGTCCTTAATGTTTTCATAGTAATGATCAGCACCTTGGACACAGACATTTATTTTAGGCCATTTCTTTCATGTCTTCTTGGAGGTGCCGAGCTGGGGATTTCAGAAAGGCTTGTTCCAGAGGTTAAAGGCAGGGTAAGCAAGTTGCTTCTAAAACACTTTTTGTCATATTTGTTGAAACTGTCTTTATACACCAATACATATTAAAAAGTTAGGTGCTCTGAAAAAGCGAGTATAAAAATCGGTTGTCTGTAGTCTTCTCAGGGCTGCAGTAAACACAGCCACTCATTGCTGACTGTCACTCTTGTGACCAGTTTTAGACACATTGCTGGAGCTGCCCACATGGGCGCACCCGTCAGCTCTCTCACCGGAGGGTAATGTCTGTGTGGCTTTTCAACGATAGTGACTGACAACTGAGGAGCATCAAGGGGCTGAAAAGTTTTTCTACTTAGCATACAGCTAACGGTTGCTACGAGTGCAGGCTGGTGTAGGAGCCAGAGTAGAGATGATGAATTATATCTAGCTGTAGGTGAGCTGTTAGCTAGGACAATGTAGTTGTAGACTGCGCCGGTTTAGTTATTTACCATTACTAGGTTTATTATACTATGTTTACACCTATCTTTACCTTGTATCTAATCTGATTGTGTGATTATCTTGTGTCTGCAGGTGTTTGACTGTATGTTACACTCTTAGACATGATGTAGCTGTGTGTTTGTAGTTCTGAGAATGACATTTCAACGTTAGTGTACATAAACAATGATGGCTAAAGGTCCCCAAGTATCTGTGTTTCTGGTATAAAAGCAACCTATAATAGTTTTGACATTGTTTGTAGCTAAACCTATTGTATGAAAACCTTTTACTGTAACTTGTGTTATGCCATTACTTATTTTACCAGAAGTAAAAAATCTTTGTGTTTTATTTCTACTGCGCTCTCAGGTCACCTGCAGTCTTCCAACACCCTGTGCTTCTCACCAGTATATGCTGATCGGACCATGCTGGCTGGCCTACAACCACCATGTCCACAGACCAGCCAGAGAAAAGTTGATGACACAATTCAGTATGTTGCATTATGAGTACTCTTGTGCATTTTACTCATATTTACTCATTTACTCAATACATTTATAAGTGATGAGTCAAAAAATATTAAACAGTATGAGGAATACAGATAGATTTATTGTTATTGATTGCATTTTATGTGGAAATATTTTACTAATTACTCTACAAGAGAACAATGTCAGGTGTTACAAACTTTTCACTAAGCTTACCCTACTTTCTGTATTATCAGGTACAGCAAGGTTTACAACAAAAAGTCCAGGAAGTCGAGTCAAGTCAAGTTTATTTATAAAGCACATTTAAAAACAACCAGAGTTGACCAAAGTGCTTGACAAGTTATACAGAAAAAGACGTAATAATAAAAAAGAAAAAAGGAAAAAAACTAGTGAAGCTTGTACTCATTGAAGGTGGAGAAGGACTACAGTTACATTGCAGACCTCCAGAGTGCCATCCTCCTCCGGTTGTCTACTACTGAGGAGATGCCTAGGAGCCATCTCAGGTTATCACTCTGACGGCTGACGTACTGCGGTAAGCGTGTCGACTCATTTCCGTTTCCGCTTGTGTGTTGGTACCGTGTTGTGCTGCTCTCGCTAAATAACCGTTACATTTGTTAGATTACAGCAGCCAACTGTCCACTAAACACTTATTCTTACAGTAATTTTGCCTAAGCACTCACAGTTCTTTCCATCTTTTAGTGACTGCTGTTCAATCTCATAGTTGTTCTAAAGTTTTGGTAACTGACACTACAGTACTTTAGCTTAGCCGTTAGCGACTTTAGCTTAGTAGCTAACGATGGCTTCTCCTTCTTCCTCTCTCTCTCCGACTTTCTCCTGCTCGGTGTGTCAGATGTTCAGTTACTCCTCTGCCTCCTTTAGCGGTATTGGTACGTGTAATAAGTGTAGTCCGGCTCCGCACCTTGGTAGATCAGTCTTTAGCTACTGTAGCTAGCCAGTCCCCGGTAGTCGCTGCAGAACGGCCTGAGTTAGCCTGTGGTAGCCGTCCCCCAGCATCCCCTGAGCAGCCAGGAAGGAGGGGTGGCTGGGTGACTGTCCGAAGGAGGAATAGTCGTAAGCATTCAAAGTCCACAGGGCACCATCAACCTGTTCACGTTTCTAACAGATTTTTCCCACTCAGCGACACACCCGCTGAGAAACCAACTCTGATCATTGGCAGCTCCATTTTGATAAACGTGAAGTTAGCGAAGACAGCGGAAATAGTTAAGTGCATCCCTGGGGCCAGAGCGGGCGACATTGAGTCTTATTTGAAACTGCTGGCTAAGGATAAACATAAATACAGTAAGATTGTTATTCACGTCGGCGGTAATGACTCCCGGTTACGCCAATCAGAGGTCACTAAGATTAATGTTGAGTCGGTGTGTACATATGCAAAAACAATGTCGGACACCGTAGTTTTCTCTGGACCCCTACCAAATCTGACCAGTGATGACATGTATAGCCGCATGTCGTCATTCCGCCGCTGGTTGTCGAGGTGGTGTCCAGCAAACGATGTCGGCTTTGTAGATCATTGGCAGACTTTCTGGGGAAGACCTGGTCTGATTCGGAGAGACGGCATCCATCCCACTTGGGAAGGAGCAGCTCTCATTTCTAGAAATCTGGCCAAGTTTATTAGTCGACAAAATCCATGAAAACCCAGAGTTGAGACCAGGAGGCAGAGTCGCAGTCTAACACACTTCAACAAGATGCATTGGCTTCCAGTAAAATCCAGAATAGAATTTAAAATCATTCTTCTTACCTACAAAGCTCTTAATGGTCAGGCACCATCTTATCTTAAAGAACTCATAGTACCTTACTACCCCACCAGAGCACTGCGCTCCCAGAATGCAGGGTTACTTGTGGTTCCTAGAGTCTCCAAAAGTAGACTAGGAGCCAGAGCGTTCAGCTATCAAGCTCCTCTCCTGTGGAACCAGGTTCCAGTTTGGGTTCAGGAGGCAGACACCATCTCCACATTTAAGAGTAGGCTTAAGACTTTCCTCTTTGATAAAGCTTATAGTTAGGGCTGGCTCAGGTTAGTCCTGAACCATCCCTTAGTTATGCTGCTATAGGCCTAGACTGCTGGGGGATTTCCTATGATGCACTGAGCTCCTCTCTCCTTCCATCCCTCTCTTTTTCTCTGTTCCTCTCCTGCGCTCTCTCTCTCTCTCTCTCCCTCCCCTTTCTTCCTGTATGTACTTATTTTTATTGATGTTTTAAAAATATCTGTGATATAGGTTGTAGTTTTAGTGGTATATAATAAACAAGTGTTATACCACATTTGGATGTCATTATTTCAGACATAAGACATAAATGTAGTTGCTTGATTTTTTTTGTGCTGCAAGTGTAAAGAAAAGGCATTTATCATTTTCAATGTTTTATTTAAAAAATAATGAAAATATTATCCAGAACAGGGAAAAATTTCTTTGTATTTTCTCTACCCTCCTGGGCATAAAACTAACAATGTACGGGTATTTATCCACACAGTGGAGGGAATTATTTGTGTAGCAGTTAGTGACATTACATTTTACACCCTGCTAGGATTAAACCTCTGTATTGTCCTGGTGGATCAGGATAACAGTTGCATATCTTCCAGAAACAGCAACTTAGTATCACGACTCTGTGTCTAAGTGCTCCACATTGCCACACTACAAACTGTTTGTTACTCTGTCCTGGGTCTGGAAGGTCAGCCTTGTGTGGTGCATGGAAACACTGTAGTCTGGATTTTGTTCACAGTCCTCAGATTCTGGCCTTTAAAGAAATATATAGTTGTTAGAACCCCAAATTGGAAAGATCGGTGTAACTGGACAGAACATTCATCAACATGATTAGATATTTTTATTGAACAGGTGTTTGTTGTTCTCTAACAGGACTTCTGTGTCCACATTACACACCAGGTCAATGTACATGACACAGATGAGCTGATGGCTGAAGCAGAGCTGAAGTTAGTTGTTGTAGTCAGTAAACAATAAAAAAAACTCTCAATCTCAAACTTACCTACCCTGCCTTTTAACACAATATCGCGAACACCTTTACAATGTAATTCAATACGAAGCAAAGCCCTGCAACAACGTCAATTTTTGACGAAACTGTTCACAGACGTGAATTCATGTATTGGATTGAGTGGAAGTTACAATCACATGACATTTTACCCTCACCAGCTCTTACGTAAAACACAAGGGTGGATAACGAAATGTATGTTTGTAGTCCCTTTGTGCTACATGCACACACAAACAATACAGAGCAAAACATAACAAAAAAGTCCCTTAAACCTATATTTTATCGAACGGCCAGCAGGGGGCGACTCTTCTGGTTGCAAAAAGAACTATTGGTATTGAAGTTTCATGTCTTCTTCAATATAACATGATGTTCATTTAGTAAATTATGGTCCCATTTAGAGGAAAATAGACCATAAAGCAGAGTATGATTCAGGGCAGGATTATCTGTGATTGACAAGTCAACTAGAGTGACTCATACCCACGGCACTGTGTAAATTTAAATATAAATAAAAGCTTATTAGGAGTTGGCTGTTCACTTTCTCTGGTGAGTACATTTAGTTTAAGACTGTTGTTTGCTAGACAAAATTGTGAGCCCTGTTAAAATGACAGTTAACGTGAATTACAGATGCACCTAGCTAGCAAGCTCCACACATGGCCGTTAGCTCCACCGTCTCATCCAAATATGGTCACGTCCGGGGCCTCTGGTTGCAAAAAATCAACATGGCGGTGGCCTTTTAGGTATCAAATCCGTGCTGTCTGCCTGTTGTTGTCTGTTCTCATCTCAGGGCGTCAAATACTGACGCTTTCAGAAAGGCTAACAAAGTTTTATTTGATCAGAGTATTTGATGCAATAGGTACCCTTCAGCATGCGTATTAGACGCCACCGGGCTCGTCTATATGAGATGCCCTGTATAGACCGGAAACTAAAAATGGGCTGTTGAGGTCATATCTTAAGTATATTCCTATTACATCATAGTGAACACTCTCCAGTGATTAAAAAAACATTTTGTTATCTTGATTTCAAAGATTTAGTTGGATCATTTTGAATAGGCAGATTTGCGGTAACCTTCTTTGAATAACAGAACCACTTTTGCGCATGTGCAGAATGGATCTGGCAGGCAGTACGGATTTGGCACTGACAGGCCGATCGGCCAAACCTGAGGCTTCAAAACAGCAGTCCACAAACCAAGGGGTGACGCTACGATGACTACGTCCACTTCTTATATACAGTCTATGCAAAAAACTTTGTATGTATTGAGGGGGATGCATTTAAAAGTCTCACAGCCTGGGGGAAAAAGCTGCTCTGAAGTCTGGTGGTAGCGCAGCAGAAACTCCTGCATCTCTTGCCAGGCGGCAGCAGGGTGAACAGACTGTGGCTGGGGTGGGTACTTTCTTTTGGGTACCAAGATATTCCATTAATCACCCGCTGCAGAGCCCTCCTTTTCTGGGCCATGCACATCCCATGCCAGCTTGTATTATTTCCAATCAGGATTTTTTTCTATTGTTAAAAACTTGGTATGGGAATTTGAGCATTCATAACCAGGTGGAGATAAGACATGACCATGACAAGTTTTCTGTGACACTGATTCCCAGGAACCTAAAACTGTGCACCTGCTCCACCTCAGCTGGACATTCCTGTCTGCAACAGACAGGAATCTTTCCAGCTTATCAGCTCCTTGGTTTTGCTTTCATTTTACCCCCTTTCATTTGAATAGATTATTGATCTTTAAAGAATGTGTATCCTTACCATACACCCATCCTATACAGACAGACTCAACAATGGCAAAAAACATTAAGGGTATTCCGTTGGAGGCGTAATAGCCAAATAGCAGAAATATGTAAAGTCCACCCTACAGAGAGAAAAATTAATTGATAGATGTACACACAGCAGTATCTGTAGAATGGCAAAAATTATTTTGTTAGTTAGCCTAATCATACACAATAATAATACAGTAATACAATACACAGATGCCTCACCTCAGTGACCATCAGAAGGCCAACAAAGAAACATCCAACACAGATGGCAAGCAGAAGGAGTTTATGTCTATGTCCAATGTGGAAGAATGGAAACATATCTGATATGGATGTGACCAGACTCTCCAGATACACAAACTATAACACAGATTATATTCTTTTACGATGGTGTTTTCATATTGCAACTTAATTTAATTTTCATATAAAGGTATTAGTAAAGAAAGAATCATTTATATGCTCTACCCCTAGATTAAATTCCATCTATCAAAGATCATTTTGTGGATGAATCTCACCTGACTGTCCACCCCAAGCAAGATAATCATGATGAAGAAGAATGAAGCCCAAAGCTGGGGAAAAGGCATCAAGGCTATGGCACTAGGATAGGCAATGAATGCCAGACCTGGGCCTGCAATCAATCAGTTCACACATGGCAGTAAAATGCTCACGTTTATAAATAAATATTTGGACAATAGACGTTGTAGGCTATGCTGCTACTTATAAGTGGCCACCAGGTGGCAACCAAGGTTGGGTTTATGTTGGAGCTACCTGTGTGCAGATATTTGCACTGATTGCATTGTATTTTAAAATCACTGCATGTTCTCATTCTGTTTTAGTTGTTTGGTATGACAGGTTTGTTATATTGTGTAGTAAGCTAAATCCTACATCTTTGACCATCTCATAGGAAAATTCTGAAGAAGTAATCACACAATTTACAGCAATTTAAAGCAACAAATTCAGTGCAAAAGTTATTCAAAAATCCAATACCTGACTCCGCAACTACAGAAATATCCACATCCAGTTTGTTTGCCATGAAGCCAAGTACAGAAAACACTACAAAGCCAGCCACAAAGCTGGTTAAACTGTTCAACAGGCATAGGAAGAAAGTGTCTCTGCAAACAGAAGGACATGCACTGTATTAAACGCGATGTGGATAAAACAATATACATAATGCAGATATAATGCAAATAAGAACAGAGAAAATGTTTTCCATACTTGTAGCAGTTGTTGTTATATTTGTTGTAGCTTCCTAAAACTTATAAACATCCTGCACAAAGGGAATATGAGGCTAAAATCTGACTGCCAGCATCCATCCACACCTAAAACATCCACAAAAAATTATTTAATAGCAGATATAATTCATTTCATTTTTACTGATCTATATTGTTTTCTCTTTATTCTCACCGCTGTCGCTCATCTGTGTCACAGCACAACAGAATTTTGTATAACCAGATAGAAGGTATTGTTTCCCTAAATGTATTATGACGTGAACTCAAACGTGTTATCTGTCTGACAGAGATATAGTGTACGGCTCAGCCCTGTATCAATTGAAAGTATCTGCACATCACTCCCATCAAGACATGTGCCTTTAAAATACAATAAATACAATCCAGCATATAACTTCAATAAATTGAATATTTATTGATATGTTTCACTTAGATAAAATAAGCTAATAAATAATCTTGGAGACTCAACATAAAAGCAACATGACAAAAACAAGTGTATACTCGTATTAAAGGGGCACTCCACCTTTTGTTTTTTACACATAAATGTTTACTAGTCATGAGTAATGATACTCAGTCTGTGAATACAGTTGCATAATGTCTTCTGTGGCTGTCAAGGAGCTTTCTGAAGTCTGAGAAAGTAACCCTGATAATGTCATAGTGTCAGGACCGGGGCCAGAAACTCAGACGCAGACCAGAGTATGAGCAGTGTAAGGATTTATTGAACACAAGGGAGAGACAGGTGTGGCTTGGGGATGGGTGGTTGTTCCAAGAGGCATGTGGTCCTGGTTCCAGAGCTCAGGGGTTTTCGTGGCGCAGGAGGGAATCCGAGTCAGGCATGGGCAGGTATGCTGTGGTCGAGACAGAAAAACACGTTAATATGAATTCAAGGGTTCAGACAAGATGCTGATTGTTCAGACTGGGCAACAGGCTGGCATGTTCATACTGTGTGGTACAACAATCCGGCGGGGACTGGAAGGTTGGGCTGGTCCTTTAAAGGTGGGTTGATTGTAGGCTGAGGCACTGGTGTGCTGATTAAATGGGTCTCAGGTGCGTCAACAGGAGCTCAGGCAACCACGCCCACCAGCAGCCCCAGAGCATGAGGGAGGAAGCAGAACACAGAGAGACAGACAAAAACCAATAATACACCAAGCACACCATAAACGCCCCAAGGGGAAAAGTACTCAAAACTACAATCACACACACACACACCCCAACAGGAAGGTCAGGGTCACGACCGGGGGTTCATGACACATAGTGATGTCATCAGGGTCAAACAACATTAAAGTCTTCATAAATGGTTCAACCCCTAAGCGGTGGGAGACATGAGTGGGAGGCATCATAATAAGGCGGAGTGCCTTGATGTTTTTCCTTTCCTGAACGTGTGGTTGTCATGTCTGCTTTTAATTTACTGCTGTACTTGTCTTAGTCTCCATTATGAATGACCTATTAGGTCATACATTACAAAGACACCTGCAGATAAATGAGGAATGTATTTGTGCTAAATGCCCGCAATACCTGAGTATCAGTGAGCCGTGCTGGGTCAGGGTAGAGGTAAAATTTAACACCATTTAAAGCTCCTGGCAGAGTGACCCCTCGGACCAGCAGCACAGTCATCATCACATAGGGGAAAGTGGCAGTGAAATACACCACCTGGCAACAAGAATTAGGTTCGCTTTGAAATACTTAAAATGCTGTATGCATACGAATAAATTAATGTGGACTCCCTGACCAACCTATCCTGAACACTTGACCCCCTTCCAGACACTGAAGAAACAGATGAACCAGCTCAGCAGAAGACACCCTGCCAGGTCCCAGCGGATACTACCCATCACCTCAATTCTCCTTAACATATGATGGTATAATTAGAAATGTTCTACTCTGTTTAAGGTCAAAATATGTATCCAACCCTTTCTCCTTGAACAATTTTACAGAACACGGTTTATGTCCCACATCAATGATAAGTTTCAGTGCAGAAAACATTCATGTATAATAGACATTTAATTAAGAGGCAATTCTGACCAAAGTGTTGAGCTGACAGACAGACAGAGAGGTGCATGAATGAAACCAAACATTGTCATCTCTAAAGCCCCACAGCTTGGCTTTGCTAAAACTAGCAATTTGACAGTTTGCCAGAAACTGTCAATTTTTAACATTTTGTTTGGTCAGTGTGTTGATTTATTTGTAGACTAATTGTATAACTTACTGCCAAAATTATTTGACTGGAGATTGCAGATTGAAGATATTACCAGCTGATGAATCATTTTGCCCATAATCAGAACAGTCATCTTAAAAAAAGAACAATCTTTATCGCTCAACATGGTCTACTGGGTTCATAAAAACATCTCAAAAGGATCCATTGTAGAAATGATTGAAATCACAGGCTGTACCATTACTTTATGTAATTCTGTGTCATAGACTGTCTATTTTCTGTAGGAAGAAAATATGAAAAACCAGCCCGTTCTCATTTCTGGGTTGTCAAATACTGATACTGACACTTTGTCACGCCCCTCATCGCCTCATATGCAGAACGTACCCCTTAGCATCTGTATGATATGCACTGGGCTGTTAGGAAGGCTTTAGGAAGTCCGGTGACGTAGTATAAAGAAAGACAAAGTCTGCGTACGGCGGCAGTGAGTTGGATAGGCTAAATGGTTCAAACCATAGACTGTATACAAAGATGGGCAACATCACATTACCACAAAGGTGAAGACAAAACATCTTGATGTCCCCCTGGTGGCTGGGTGCAGTATAGGTCATAAACTCTGCCTCCTCTATATTAGCGGACAGGAGTTCTTATGACACAGATGTAAGTGCTCATGTTTCTGATAAGTTGGGCTTAATTTGTTATTTGATGCTATACAAAGGGGCTTTCATGTCGTGACTGACAGCTGAGCCCTACTCGCATTTGAGTCAGCTGGGTGTATGGGCGGGACCTATCTACTGCGCCTCCAACTTCAGTCACTGTTACTGTTAAGGAATATGTTATTGTGCACACCTTGGCTCCAAATGACATCACAAGCACAAGATAGCAGCGCCCGTAAACTAGATATTTTGTTTATGTTATACACTTATGTGAACCCATAAAATAATATTTTCTAAACCTACCCAAGTAGTTTTGGTGCCTAAACCTGACCAAACTGCAACCATTTCTAACTTTTTAATATTGGTTAACCATGTGTTAATGTGTGTTCTGGCAGAAAGGCTTTGTGGGAGCCCGGTGTATCTCATAGTGACTCTAAAGGGTACCACGTGTGCGTATTTGACAACCTCGGAAAGAGAATGGGTTGCAAAATACTTCAGTGTTTGCGTGTGTGTACCTGTGTTCCAGGTGTTGTTGCAGCTGCCCCAAGGGAGTTCAGCGTTGAAGGAAGAGAAGAGGTAGAGGAAGGCCCAAGCCAGGATGACAATGTAATGAACTAAAGAGTAAAAATTAGCCACTTGGGTGCCATAGCCCAAACCTAATGGTAAAAATATGTCATTATTGTGAGTCAGAGTTCTCATAAAAGATAAGATTTATAAATATTGCTTGAATAAATGCATTTGAGTTATAATGTTACACATCTGAAAAATAACTCTCAATATAACAACCTTTAGCAAGAAGACATATATTCTTCCAACATGTGATTCCACCCTCACGACTGAACTGCCCCAAAGACGTCTCCGCAAAGAACAGAGGGATCCCACAGGTGCACAAGAACATAATATATGGGATGAGGAAAACCCCTTGTGGAAAGTAATTCAACACATTAATCGATCAAGAGCATCATAATCAGTGTTCAAAATATTACTCAAGGAAAAGTAAAAAAGTACCTGGTTTTAAAAGTACTTAAGTATCAGAAGTAAAAAGTACAACAAATCTATTGATCTAATAAAGAGCTATGGTTTTTAATTCACTGAAGACAGGTTTGAATACAGCATAAGTTACAGTAAATCACAACAAGGAAAACTGATTCACAAGAGAAAATGTGGATATTCCCTATTCTATTGTGCAGGGGATTAGCCTGCATTATTGCTCTGCTGTTGTGGTGAAATGTTTTAAACTTGTGAGCCATGTAAACAATTTGCCACTGATGAACAGTCACACCTGACACAAGTAACACCAAGATATGACTGTTATCAGTTCCATCAGGCCCATTCATAATGGCTTCCCCAGATTTCCTTTAATACATTTT
The DNA here is from genome assembly GCF_014851395.1 of Micropterus salmoides. NCBI lineage: Eukaryota > Metazoa > Chordata > Actinopteri > Centrarchiformes > Centrarchidae > Micropterus > Micropterus salmoides. The sequence continues at coordinate 21,580,698 of NW_024040485.1, read as the reverse complement.
CAAATATAAAATACTATGTAGGCCTATGCTATGACTTCACTGAATACGTGATGCTTGTTATTTACTGACATGGTGTGCATCCATATCACCCACTCTGCTCTTCTAATCAACACTTTAATAGTCAATCCATTGCTTTCCATCTTGCATTAGTCCAGAGTTTTAACTGAACCTTTACTGAGAGAATCACTGACTTGTTTTAAATTGATGTGCGCCTGAGGAGTGCCATCACATCCGTGTGATGTCTGGACTGATTCCAAACATTGTTGCTGGAATGCAGTTTTATTTCGTGCACACCCATTTGAGCGCATGTTCACGCGTTCACTTGTGCCCAGAACGAAAGTCCCTCTTCATCCTCTCATCAAAGTTGTAAACATTAACCCTCGCTTTCAGCTTTGACACGAGAGTGAAGACCGGACCTCTGCGCAAAACTGCCTTGAATAAGATCCCTTCATTTTCCGGTGTCGCATCAACTGGGCGCAGATTAACGCAGAGTCATTTAGCCTATTTATTTTCACTACTGCTCCACTCAGGTGCTCTGCATGCTTTTCTTTTTTCTTTTTTTTTTGGTGGCCTAACGATGTCTCGTGCAGAATGTATAGGAGTAAAAAGTCGTTATTTGGCTTTTAAATTTAACGAAGTGAAAGCACAAGTCGCAACAACTTGAAATACGCAATACCTGAAATACGGAAAAAAACTACTCAAGGACAGTAACGACTTTGCACCTCTGATGATAAAATAGAATAGTTTTCCTAAGTAGTTAATAAGTCATGAGCTTACCTCCTCCATTTTTGAAGCACAGATAGGGAAATCTCCAAACATTGCTCAGACCAATAATTTGTCCTGCAACTGCTAAAATGAATTCTCGCTTGTTGGCCCACTGCCCTCTCTACGCTGCTGACTGCGATCATTGCTCATTGTGATTTTTAATATCTAAAACTAAGTTGCAAATAGCCTACTGGCAAGTGCATAATGATCATCTCAAGTTATGTAGGGAAGTCACTGTCATGTTGATATATCATATCACATTTTTTTTTACTTTTAAAACAATAAACACCCTGAAAGAGAAACTGATAAGATACTGTTGAAGAAGCAAAAAAATGTCACTGGACTGGCATTTTCGGTTTGGGGTGAAGCCTGATTGGTTTATTTTATATTGAGCCCACAGGAAAGTTGTTTATCTAACTGATGCTAGCTATGGCAAACTATAAAAAAAAAATAAAAGAGATGACAGACACTCACTTAGTCATTGGCTATATGTCATGTTAAGCATAATAACTACATGCCTCTCTTAAAGACTTACCCCAACCTGCAATAACTGATTGTTTGGCCCCTTGGGGGAAGAAGAAACAAGCCAACAGTTACCTACCTATTAAGTAGATTTGCTCTTCACTAACTTTTGCGAAAGAAAAAAAAAAGCTATATTTGACATTATTTCCTACTATTTGATGACAGTCAGTTTATCAGTTTATGTCTTAATAATTCACCATCAGGACACGAGCTCAGCAGGTTTTCAGGGCTCACAGCTGCATTCTTCATCGATGCACGAGCCTATGTCATGAACCCTGCATCTCTCACCTGAGTTTGGGACTGAGTGAGTGTGTTTTGATTTGTTTATTTCCTTTGGGTGAGTGAGGTATGCTTGGTGTGTTTTTGTTCTGTTTTTTCTTCTCTCAGTTTTTTGAATCCTGGGTGCGTCTGGGTTCCTGAGTTGGCACTTGCTGGTAATCACGCACCTGTTCCTGATCAGCCATCAGTACCTCTTAAGGAGACACCAGACTTCCATTCCCTGCCGAATTGTTAAGTCATGTACCGGAGTTCTTACCTTAGCATCTAGCCTTATGCCTGTTAATGTAGTAACAAGTTTGCTTTTACTAACTTCTCTCTGCCTGTCTCCAGATCACCTGCTCTGCCTGCCTGCCAGTTCCAAATCCCTCAAAGCAGTGATCCAAAATTTCCAGCCACACTCCCGCCAGCCCTCACGCTCCACTGCTTGGAAAGAGACTCCCTGCCACCTCACCCTGCCTAGTTTGCTCACCCTGCCTCAGTCAATAAACTGTTTAACTGCTGCTTTGTCTCCGTGTCTGCATCTGGGTTCTAGCATAACTCCTGACAGTACAATCCGGCCAGGATGAACCCAGCAGACTTGGAGGCCTTAAAACATGCTGTGACTACACAGGAGAATGTGCTTGGAGAGCACAGCCGGGTTCTCTGGGAAATCACGGAGGGATTACAGCGGTTAACTAGGAGTGTTGTCGGCCCACAGACCCAGATTGCGGCTGCTGGAGTGTGGCTGGAAAGCCGCAACCCCAGCTCCGGCCGCTCCAACTATACCTGACCCAGGCAGTTCGCCTCATTGCACCCCAGCAGATCGGGAACCTTGGGTCCCGACGCTAGAAAGGTATGATGGGAATTTGGGTCAGTGCAAAGCCTTTCTTATGCAGTGTGGTTTAGTTTTTGACCAACGGCCCCGGACCTACTCCACCGACCGGGCCAGGATTGCCTACCTGATGGGGCTGGTCAAAGGGGAGGCACTGGCCTGGACCTCAGCTCACTGGGATCAACCTTCTGCTACGACTGCTTCTTACGCCCCTTTCACCACTGAGACGCGTAAGGTCTTTGATCATCCCATTCGAGGTAAAGATGCTTCTAAGAGACTCATGGTTCTTCGGCAGGGGGCACGCAGTGTAGCAGAATATGCTATTGAGTTTCGCACCCTAGCAGCTGAGTGTGGCTGGAACAGTGAAGCACTGCAGGCGGCTTTCTCTCAGGGATTGTCTGAGTTAATTAAGGATGAACTTATTTCGTACCCTGAACCCACTAACCTGGATGATTTGATCTCCTTAGCAATTCGTGTGGACAACCGGTGCCAGGAGCGGCGGAGAGAGAAACAGCGGGGCTGGAGCCGAGACTTCTCCATGCGGAGGACCACCCGCTCTCCGGAGGGGGATAGACCAGCCAGGCCTCCAGCCTCCAACCTCAGCCAAAAGGCACTGCGGCGGGAGAACTCTCTCGGCGTCGAGCCTATGCAGCTGGGTCGGTACCACCTTGATGCAGAGGAGCGCCAGCGCCGCAGAACCAACAACAGTTGCCTTTACTGCTGGCTGCAGGGCCATTTCATCGCCACCTGCCCACAGCATCCGTCAAACAGGAGGGCTCGCTAGGGGAGGGGCGGATCCTGGCGAGCCTGACAGTTTTACCTTTATCTTCCCGTCCCAGAACTCAACTTCACGCCACTCTCATCTGGAAAGGTCAGTCAGTTGATGTACTAGCTCTTATTATTGATTCTGGGGCTGATGAGTTTTCTAGATGGCAGACTGGCCAAGCAGTTGGGACTTCCCACTGAACCACTAGCTGAGCCGTTGGAGGCCAACATGCTTGATGGGCGCCTCCTCGCTACAGTTACAAACCTAACCAGCCCCGTACATCTCCAGTTGTCTGGTAACCATCAAGAAATAAGATTTTACGTAATTGACTCACCTTTTGTTCCTGTTATCTTGGGCCATCCCTGGCTGGTAAAACATAACCGGAGTGTTGACTGGACCTCAGCTAAGATTACTAGTTGGAGTACCCATTGCCATGCCTCTTGTCTGCAGTCTGCCTTGCCCCAATCTCTGTCCCGCCAGGTAGCCAGCCCACCCGCGCCTGACCTCTCCCTCGTTCCAGAAGATTATCATGACCTCCAGGAGGTTTTCAGTAAGCAGCCTACCACCTCATCGCCCCTACGACTGTGCCATAGACCTGCTGCCTGGCACAGCCCTTCCCAACAGTCGCATGTATAGTATCTCTAAGCCAGAAAGAGAAGCTATGGAGACCTATATTGAGGAATCCCTGGCTTCTGGGATAATTCATCCATCCTCATCACCCCTAGGAGCCGGCTGCTTCTTTGTGGAGAAGAAAGACAAAACACTTCGCCCGTGCATCGATTATAGAGGTTTGAATAACATAACTGTGAAGAATAAATACCCTTTACCACTAATGAGTTCTGCTTTTGACTCTCTCCAGGGAGCCACCATCTTAGCTTACTTACTAAGCTGGACCTCCTCTGCCTAGTTTACTCACCCTGCCTCAGTCAAACTGTTTAACTGCTGCTTTGTCTCTGTGTCTGCATCTGGGTTCTAGCATTACTCCTGACAGCCTAGTGATCCTCCACTAAGAGTTCTCAAAGTTTTGGTATTGTTGGGAGGCCAAAGTTCAGAGACAAGACAGAGCAGGAGACAGTGACCACACTATTCATTGAAAATAACATGAAAATAATACATGAAACTCTGAGGTGAGATCCCACAAGAAAAAGGCCATAGAATGTCTACAGAAGGAGAAAATCCTCACCCGTGAACAATATCACTGCTTATATACTGAAGAAGCCATCCCATGATTTAATGGACTACTTAAGATGCATAAAGAAGGAGCCCCCCTCAGGCCCATTATCACTTGTCTACTGTCCTAGCCCTCTTGGTCGGCAGCATGCCTCACCACATCCAAAACTCCATAGGTTTTGTGAACAAAATTTGAGGACTGAAACTGAACCCAGATGAAACCATGGTGTCCTATGACGTGACCTCAGCCCACACCAGATTTGTAAACTGCTGGACCCCTGTCTGAATACTACATATTTCCAGTCCAACAGGGGATTCTACAGACAGAGGCATGGCTGTGCCAGTGGTCACTGGTATTTCCTACTGTGGCCAACATGTACATGTTATTAGTAGAAAGCAGAGTCATGAACTCTTTCAGAGGAACAGCACAGAGCCACTGGTACAGATATGTGCATGACATGTGGATCAAAAATAAAACCCAGGATGTGCATGCCTTCACAGAACACACCAACTCTGTGGACAGTAACATCAAGTTCACACAAGAGTATGTTTGGCATGTGGACTTTATTGTTTGGCTTTCTTGCAGTAGACCGTAGTAGTAGACACAGACCAATATTTACTCTTTGATTCTCCACCCTCTGGAGCCTAAGCTAGGGGTTATCATAACCTAGCACGACAGAGCAAGCCTAAGAATGAGCATAAACGCCTGAAAGATGCACTTAAATATTGTGGATACCCAAAATGGACCTTTGTAAAAACAGCCACAAGATCCAGGAAGAACAGCAACAATATGGGTGATGAGGAATAGAATAAACGCAACAATGTTGTGATTCCATATGTTTCTGGAGTATCAGAAAAAGGATTTTCAACAAACACAACATCCCTGTGTTTTTTAAACCCAAGAACACACTAAAGCAAATACTGGTCCACCCTAAAGATTACACATCCAAACACAAGAAAAGCAATTTAGTGTATGCTGTCCAATGCAGTGAGAAATGCACCGACCACTACACAAACACATGGCTCAACACAGAAGGGTCAACTCCTCAGGCCAAGACTCAGCAGTCCACCTACATTTGAAGGACAAGGGACACACCTTTGAGGACAACTATGTATATATTTTGGACATTGGCCATTTACACCAGAATAGAGAGACCATCGCTCAACAGGGGATGAGGACTGAGACACCACTTATCCCCCACTTACAATGCTGACTTTTTTATGTCTTCGCAGGAGACTGAACAGACACATTTGGCCTCATGTGACAATGCCAATGATGGTTGTTCAGACTTGGTCTCATGTGACTCCAACAACCATATTGACTGTCATTACAACAGCCGCAGCAAATTTCTTGGATGAGAGACAAAATGTTTTCAAGTATCTTCAACCAAGTCCAGCAGCCCTTGATCTTGTGATCCACATGTATCTGGAAGGCCTGATTACATCCATATCAGTCATGTATCCATCCTTCTTTTTCCATATCGGCATAAACTGCTTCTGCTGGTCATCTGAGCTGTATGTGCTGTTTGGTCTCTGGGTGGTAACAGAGGTTGGTGTCTTTTTGTTTCTGTGTGAGTTAAGATGAAGAAAATATCCTCTGTGTCTATCTGTCTGCAAAACATGCTCTAGAGTTGAATGTGTTTGTGACGCCAGTTAGAGATGCATATGCACATATTGTGTCCTGCTGTGAATAAGAATGAACAGATAAAACTTGCTATTTCAAAGGAACACTCTTCCCTCTGTCTATTTGTAATTTTCTCCCCCACTCTTTTCATTCATGGACTGCGCTTACAGTGGCATCCCATTGATACGTTTGCCATTTTGGAGTCCATTTACGTAGGATGGGTATCTGATGAGCTACATTTACTATGTCCAGTTCCATGTTAGTTTCCCATGGACACCCAGCTACCTGTATCTGATGATCTGATGAACTTTTACAACTTTTTACCCCTAACATTTATATGTAACTTTATGTTGAATAGTTTTTCTCGTTTAAGCTTACATTCTATTATAAATTTGCCTGATAGTACCATGTATGTCTTCCTGCAAGGTGCTGATCATTGCTACAATAATATTATGGACATGCCACACATTGTGTACATTTTATGGTTACATTATTACGTGCCCCATAACATAATATTCTATAATGGTCAAGTATTTTACTTCTGACAGATATGAATTTAATGAGTTTATTTAATATTATTATGTTACAAGGGAGGATGGGACAAGGTGAATGTATTTACAGTGTGTTTGTGTATGTATGTCAGAAAGAGACGATCTGTTCAGCAATCTGTGTTTTATTTCAAATTTAGAAAATAAATAGATAAACCAATGAAGTAATTAAAGGAAGTAAAGTATTAACTTCATGTTCACTATGGGTGAACATTATTATTATTATTACCAACCACTGATTGGCACAGTTCTCTAATTTGTCCAGCAGAGGGGGGCAAATGTTAGATATTAGATCATCAATAAAACTGTCCCATCTAGTCAGAAGCTGTGAGGGGACAAGTCTTACAATGTGCATTATCTGATCAGAGATCTCTGGTTTAGTGGGTTTATCAGTAATTTGATGGAAGGTTTTGCCTTCACAAGCCAAAGAAGAGTACCAACATTTATCAATAATGCTATTTGAAAATTAGGAAATAGGTAAATAACTATGGTTAATAATAAATACATTTTTTGAAAATACTGTATAATTTGGTGAAATGCATCATTTATCTAAAATTTATTTTTCATTTAGGCATAAGAAGTCCAAAAGAACTGGAGTGCCTTTTACTTTAAGGTTTCAGTGGCTAATGCTATAAATATATCTGTGGCATCTAATACACAATATTGAGATTACTGTTTGTGTTAAAAATGTGTTTACTATTTAAATGTTCTTTCTTTTTCACTTTTCTTTATCTGTGACCTTGATGACATCTCCCAAAACCTAATACTTAGTTAATATTCAAAAGAGCGACTTTGAGGAAGAGAAATCTAAATCTGATATTTTGTCAAGATCCACCTGATCTCGACATTGGTAAAAAAACAAATTGCAAACAAATGCTCATGTATCTGACAGGCCCTACAATTTATCAGGGGACATATTCCAATAATGTACTTTTCTTTGCAAATTTAACATGGACCCACCGCTGGGAGAAAAATGGGACAAGGTGTGGAAGCTGAAAGCCTTAAGACTGTGTGACAACCGTGATAAATGCAGCAGGCACTGACACGGCTATGGAAAAAGACAAAAGATACCTTTGTCTTGTCACAATAATCCTAATCTGTTTGAAGATGGGGCCGCATTAGAGAGAACGAGAAAGAAAGGAAGAAAAAAGCATTCAGGAATGGAAGCAGATTCCTGGTCAGCAGTGATAAATGTTGCTACATCAGAAAACGGGGCTCAGTATGATGTTTCTCTCTAATGGCCTGATTGCTCAATTAATTCTGCAGCCCGTTCTTTGCCGGCCCCCTTTAATGTGGAAACATCTATATTTTCACCCAGATTAGTATAGATACAGGCTGACAGTCTGCACTGCTCAAGGTATTTGGGAGGTATAATTCATTCATAATGCCACAATGTGCCCCATCTATCATCTCAGGTTTTTCATCCGCTAACTTGCCGCTTGCTCCCTCCTCTCATTCCAAGCTCCTGGCTCTTCTGGGGTAGGTGGGGGTGGTGGTGATGGTGGTCGAGAGGGCTGAACTCAACCCTGAATGGTGTGTGTGTGTTTTTGTTTGTGTATGTGTGCATGCATATATGCGAGGTTGAGGTGTGTGAAGACATGAATTGTGTGTGTGTGTGTGTTTGGGGCGTATTTGGGCGGTGGGGCATGCAAGGTTGTGAGGTCGGCAGCTTCTCCTCTCCTGATGAATTAGCTGGCATATGCAAGCGATGAATTACCAGGCAACGAGAGTCAATTATCCAAAGGGAGAAGAAAAAAAAAAAAGAAATCGGACCCTGCGCTTGTGGCCCCAGGGTCCCTTTTCCAATTCAGAGAGTGATTTTCCCAAAATATAGAGGGGAAGAGAAGCAGCCTTGAAGGAGCGAGGGTGGGATGATGAGGAGCTGGAAAAAAGAAAAAGAGAGAATGAATGAAACTGCAGTATATGTGTATCCCCATCCCGCACTCCTCACCTTTTTTCCTCCACCGTTCTCTCGCTCCCCGATCAAATCCAGAAGGCAAAGCGCAGTGTGAAAATGCAAAAGGCTATTATCAGGCCTTCAGAGTGCACAAATGCCACTTATGATGGATGAGTGTGGGATTTAAAAAGGCCTCCTGTCAAACACAGGCGGTTTCTCCTCCTTCATGGCCCTCTCTTTTTCCTCACTTGTCTCTTGTATCAAAACCATATCAGGCCCCTGGTTGAAATATGCCTAAGTGCAAGTCATTTGTAATATATTGAAGTGGGTGTACACATATGCTCACTGTGTCCCCTGCTGTTTTTGCCCTTTTAGTTTCTAACCTCTTTTGGAGGGGAGAGAGAAAGAAAAGAAAAGAGTGTTTGTGGTTTATAACATTTCTGAGAACAAGAGGAAAGGTGTAATGGTCACATCCTGAGCTGGGGGATTCTGGTTCAGAGTGAAACCAAATTAGATCATTAGCAGGACCAGTTTTGAATGTTTGTGAATGTGTTTTAATGATGGAATTTAACATACAGCACCACTAAGCAAAGATGTTACTTCAGTGTATCAGAGAAGAAAAGTGGGAGAACAGGACGTCCTACTTTATGGAACAACAGCAAAGTGCAGCACTGAGGAAAGAGACATCAAGAGATTTCACAGAAATGCTTTATTTTATATATGCAAAAGAAGACAATAACTTTTGGAATCTACTATATTATATCCACTGATGTCAATCCAAATCACTGGATAAACCTGGCCACTAGTGTTTATCTTTAAAACTGTTGCTTTTGATAGACCAATTTAATCTCACTGGTTGGACTCGCAGTGTAACCAAACTGCTTTAACAGCCTGAGAGAAAAGAGGATAATATAAGCTCATAGTGGGCAAGCACAGCCAAACGTCATTAACAGTTTTAAATCCCAAACTTTATGACTGCCAGAAAAAGAAAAAAAAAAAACACAATGCCATTAACAAAAGATTCTTAAGTTATAAGAATGAGTGCAGATGTACAGTAGAGTGAATAAAGTGCTCAGAGAGAGTTTCATTCAAGATGAAAAAGAGGGATATGAGAATAAAACAAAAGACAATTATATCCTAAGGTTTAGCTGGCACCAAAAATGGCCTCCTCAGTATTATGAGAGTAACACTTTAAGTGAACCCCTGACACAAGTCGAGGAAATGTGAGGATCAACACTGCGGCACAGCAAGCAGATACTTGCCAATGAAATTATTCTTTAATAACAGCAAAAATAAAATGCTCAGAATTTTTTCCAACATCTACTAAGCAATGTCAAACAATACCTGTTAATATTTATTAACATAATGCAGTGATTCCCAACCAGGGGGAGGCTAACCCATGGCATACTTCTGCAGGTACCAGGATATAAGGAGAACGATTGCGGAGTAGCTCAAAATATTATTATGGTTTAATTTTTTTCCTTCAAATTAGATCAGGAGGAAAACAAACACACAAATACGATTACAAATTGGTGTGAAGCTGATCTTAGGTATAATTATTTTCAAAATTACCGCTAAAACATCAGCTAAAATAGGCTCATGACAGGATATGTCTCCCAACAGCCTGTGTCATGCTGTGGTACATGAAAACTATTAGCCTGTGAGCAGTAAAGTCAAAATTAATGGCTAAGAAAATATTCAATGTTTGTATAACGGAGAAAAAGAAAAATAGAGAACATGCCTGTATGTGTGTTTAGTTTGATGGCATTGGTTTTTCACTGCTCATTGTTTAATACGTGAGGCCTGTCTGCTTTTTTCATGACAGACGCTTTGACCTGTCAAAGCAGGAAAAGCGTACCTAATACCTGTAACCTGTATTAGTTACAGGTGTAACTAATAACACAAACAAGCCCTTCCAGGAAGACAGCATGTACCTCAGCAGGGATGTAGAGCTGAGGCACCTAAATGGAACCCAGCCCTCATGTCATCTGTGCTTTTTGACTAGTCAGAATATAATTAAACATTTCTTTTATTAGAGCTTTGACTAAGCAAAATGATGTTGCAGATATCAGATATCAGTAACAAATATCATCTAGCTAATAAATGTTAAAACAACTAGATATCTGTTATCAAGTCATAGCTACCTTAAAATTAATTTTGACTGTTTACATCTCAAACGGGGTGGTGGTGGCGCATAGATAAGATACATGCCTTTGGTGTGGGAGACCTGGGTTCAGTTCCCACTGTGAGACGTCCACCATTGTGTCCCTGAGCAGGACACTTAACCCCTCATTGCTCCAGAGGTGTGTGACCTCTGACATGTATAGCAATTGTAAGTTGCTTTGGATAAATGTAAATTGGAGATATCTTTAAATTTCATTCTGCATAACCAAAATGTAATCACAGATATGGATATACGGATATTTGGTCTGCTCAACATCCATGCCCCCCCTCCCTGCAGTGACACTATGCCCCCGAGTTTGAGAGTTAAAGAGCTGGCTAGCTGCCTCATGACAAGAACCGATCACCCTGCTTAAGTTCAAATCAGAGCATGAGGGTGTCAGAACACTGTGGGCATAGAGATGTCACATTCAGGCTAACTTCTGTTCCATTAGCCTCTGTAACTCAGTGGTTTTTCTGAAAAAATTGAAATCTGCATCCACTGCCACAGTCACTGTTAGAAGTTGAAATCTTTGTGATTTTAACAAAGCTTAACAATGGTTACTTTGTGAGCACAGAAAGTACAGCCCACATGAATATTTACCCACTCATGTTCATCCTAACTCGGTTTCTACCAAAATTCACTAAAATGAACTCAAATGCTTGAATTTTTCTGTCTGAGGAGGAGTTTACATTCTGTAAACACACTCAAATTAAGCATGGTGGGTTTGTGCGGGTGATTCTGATATTCTTTACAATCAATACCCTAACATGTGAAAAATTAAACTCTAATAATATTACCAGATTTGTTTCAACACCAGAGTTACAGTTCTGGCAGTGTGGAGAATTCTTTGACATTTATACCAGATCATGTAGGTAAAAAAAACTGAGTGAAAATATAACTAAATATTTTACAGTCAGATTAATAAATGTAAATGTAAAAGAACTTTGGTGACTCGTCATATCATGTTTGGTACAATATGTACATAAGTTCTGTTTCTCTTGTCTCTTCCTCTACACACACTGATTTCACTACAGCTTTCCAGACTACCTAGTGATGCGTCTCCCCTACTCTCTACCGTCACAATTTTCCTCTGGGACTATCAGCCCCTTCACTTCCTCTATTACCCCCTCACGCACCCTTACATCCTCCTACACACACTCACACACACATCACCTCCCTCCCGCCCCGCGGCGACATGCGCTCCACAATGGAGAACAGAGTGGTTTGGGAAATGATGGCCATTTATAACTGCCTGACGCTGTATCACACACACACACACACACACACACTGAGAGTTTAGTGCTGGGGTGGAAACGGAGAGATGGGAGACAAAGGGAGAATGCACTCTTCTCCTGGCTAATGTCACAAACACATTAACACTTAACTGCACAGATGAGCACTGTGCACAAGTGTCGCATCACATCCAAAAGGTGTGTTTCTTAGACTGTGGGACGTGTGTGTGTGTGTGTGTGTGTATCAAAGCATTCAGGAGGACGTGTGTGTACGCAGAACTAGGGAGTGATTTGATAGAAGAAAACCAATATCATGTCACAATTCAGCTGTCATCAGTTCATTAAGGTGCTCAGCAGTGACAAGCGAGGAGAGCTGCTCAGACTGTCTGCCTGCTAACACTTCTCTCAACACTTGCCTCTCATCCCACGCACGCACGCAGACAGACACACACTCAACATGCGAGTACACTTAATGAATACACAGGTCCTAGAGAGTCTGGTGTCATTTCAGTGATTTTTTTTGACATTGGCTCATGGTTAACATCCAAAACAGTTTATCCTCTAACTCCAGTAGCAAAGATTTTTCTTTATCTTTAGCACAAAATCAGCGTTAACTTTGTTTCAGGCATTTGGTCTCCCATGGCAGACTACAGTAAATGACTCATGCATTCAATACATACATACAATATTTGCATCTCAAACTGTACCAGTTGAAAAAAAGTTAGTAACTTATTATTATTATTACTATTATTATTATCATCATCAACTTACTTACTTAACGTATTAAGTTATCTTGCAAACAATTAACACTTAAAATAGTTATCCCCCTCAATTTCCATTTTGTCTGGGCACTTCAAGAACTTCAATCCACAAGATATGATCAAAAGCTCCAGAGCAGCTACTAAATGGACCTTGCAGGGATATTGTTTTGCCAACTGCTGTTTCCAAAGTTAAGAATAAACTCTGAATATTGCAATTATAGCTAAATTTGTAAAATTATGTTTTGTTTTTTGCATGAGTTAATTCTTAAATACAAAAAAACCCATTTTTTTCTACAATAACACCTATTGACTGGTGGCTACAATACTTGTTAATGTTTACAGTGCAGATGTTGGAAAGAAAAAACAGCTTGCAAAAAGTATGAATGAAGACATGAGTATGTGTATTGTTTGTTAACAGAATTCATCAGAATTACACTTCCAATTAAATTTAACAAACAGCAAAGATGTTTTTCCAGAGATTTTATTCTTTGCTTTTTGAGAGAGCTGTTTCAGCATCACCAGTTACTGTGAGACAGTAGTCTCCATCAACAGCACCCTCAAAAAGTGCTTCTTAGTAATATGCACAACATAATGTGCTGTTTTGTGTGTACTTTATTTTGTCACTTTTCCTGTGTGAACAAACAGCCCAAATCCTTATGTAGTACAGACATAGCTAAAGTCTTGAGGATGTTTTCATGACAGACTTTTGACTTGTAGCAGGAAAAGTGCAGGTGAATATTTTGTTTCCACTTTTGAGCCTGATAAAGATGCGAAACAAGCATATGAACGAATGACAGAGATCCAGTGCTTTTATGTTAATTGGGCTTATTGTGGACGACTTTTTATAAAACCTAGTCATTACATGGACGTTGGTCGTGTGCATGCACTTGTGTTTTTATGAACATGCATGTGTTTGTGTGTGAGTGCGAGGCCTCAGCCTGTCACTGTGCTGGATGGGCTGTCACTTTCTTAATTGCCTGAGCACGACCCCGCCCTGCTCTGTTCACCTGGCTAATTACTGTGTCTTTCCAGCCAAGAGATTGAAACGAAATCGACTTCATTCAAGCTTCATTGGCATGAAAAGTGAGGCTACTGACATTGTCATAATATAGTACAGTACAGCAGGTTTGTCCTTCTAGTGATATTTTGCTGCAAGAGTTTAATCACTGTCTGGCTGACAAATACTGATGAGAAAAGACATGTCATGTTAAAATGATAAACTGATCTGGTGTCATAATTCAAAACTCATTTAGCGTTTTTCAACAACATGTAGGAAGTGTGAAAAACATGCAAAAACATTGGTAAGGTCCTTTAAACTTTGTTCATTGAAGGAATGGCAGCAGAAAAGCTGCCGTTTCCTCCCAATATATCTGGCTAAAAGTAAAACACACAAAAGTTCAAGAACACAATCCAAATCCCCACACGGGGGGGGACCAAAGTTCTGCTGAGGGCCAAGAAGTGATTAAAGAAACAAAAGGATGTGAAACAGAGCAGATTGAGTTGAATGAGATTGGAGCCATGCAAATGAAATGCTAATGTGATGCTAATGAGCAGAGGGAGGGAGGGAGGGAGGGGGAGGGGGAGGGGAGTGTGTCAGGTAGGAGGTAAAGTTTGCTTAGGGAGCGAGATGGCGAGACAGCAGGCAAATGGGCAACGCTTGGTTGAGCAGTGAGTGGGCTACCCATGATGCTGCGATGAGAGAGGGAACATTAAGCGAAAGAAAGACAGCGAGATGGAGACAGACTTGGAGGAACTCCCTGTGGGCTAATGAATGCTGATTAATTCCCAGTTGACATTTCACAACTTCCGCTGTTTCTTCTTCCTGTCGTGCATTTTCCCTATCTAAATCATCATTCTGTCTGTTAAAGCAGTTCTGTCTGTCTGTTGTGTTCTTTGCTCATTAATTTGAACTTACTTGTCTTTTAAAGCCCCATTAAACTCAAGTTTAAAGCCATCTGAAGCTGCAGTCACCCAGTCATGCTGCAGCAAAGTGGATCCTCAGCTTCCACGCAACCCGCCTTGTTGTTGCATCTAACATTTGGGATGTTGGATTGGATGCTGGATTATTGGATAGATGTTGCAAAAATCTTTGCAAGTCCAATCATCATCCTTCAACAGGTGGGCAAAGGAAGACTTTTTGTAATGTGCAGAGCCAAACTATGTGTTTAACAATTTTTATAAATCATGTATCAACAGGTTGTCTACATGTAGGCTTAAAACTATTTATAGGTGTGATGTAAAACTATCCATTTTCTATAACAGCCTTTGCAAGGTTGTGGGGTGCTGGAGCTGATTCCAGGTGATGTTGGGCGAGAGACATGGATACACCCTGGACAGGTCTGACACATGGAGAAAAACAACCATTCACACTCATATTCACACCTACAGGCAATTTAGAATCATCAATTAACCTGCATGTAAAACTACTGAGTATAATTGTATATTATTCCAAATATGTTCTACTGTGTTATAAAGTATGGATTATTTGTTTATAGGATAGTTATGAATACTTCATATGACTCACTTTCATTATTAAATACTTCCTGTCCTTGTTTCTGTTTGCAACACCATAGTGTGTGTTTTTATATGGTGTGTACAAACGCCAAATAGGGCTAAATATATAACAATGAATGAATAAAAGAATGTGGGAATGTGGGAGTACATGTAATACGGCAATACTGACGTAGTACCTCATATAAATAAAAACATCTTGCAGTTGCAAATAATGACAAATGACAGTTGCTTAGTTAAACCAAAGAAAATGAAGTGAACTACACAAAACAGAATAGCGCCACAGCACCTACCTATGTAACACGTCGAGCGCTGACAGCTCTCTGTATATTTCAGAGTCTTCCAACACAGACTCTCACAATCTTTTTACTCAATAACCTCAAATAACAACGCCTGCCCTGTTCATCAATACCATCAATAACTAAACTTGACTTGAACAGTTATTCTCGTTATACTTTAGTCAGTCTGTCAGAGAGACTTGGCTAGGGCTCTGTTAATGGTGCCACTCTATCTTTCCTGACACAACAACACTCACAGCTGCTTCATCTGCTCCTGTCAGTGTCTCCAAGTTAAAGACCTTCTGAAGAGACAAAAAGCAAATATCTTTTTGTATGCCTGTCGGGTTTACCACAGTTTTTTCAGACCAACACATGCACATGCATTCATCGGGTGGGGTGGGGGGTGGGGGTGAAAAATGTGATCATCTGCATCCCCTTGAAGTGGTGGAGGTGAGAAAGAGCATCTCAATGGCAGGACGAGCACAGGGAGGTAAAATGACAATATTTAAAAGGGGAGACACAACTCCATTTCTTTTTGAACCAAATATTAATGATCTTTCATTTTGGATCTCATCACAGATGCGGCTGGGGGAAAATTGCATTCTGTGTGGCAGAAGTCTGGGGAAGACATGAGACAGGATAATAGCCAATAGGTGTTTGGAGAGAGAGAGAGAGTCACAATGAATGAGAGAGAAAGACAGAGAAACAGAATTGACAAATTCCCATGATGGGTATGCCATGAGAGAAGGGGGAGGTGGGAGGATGGAGAATGGGGGGGGGGGGCAGAAGGACTGGAAATTGAAATTTATGACATTGAAAATGACTATGACGGAGACAGTTCCAGGTCCCGCTTTGCTCTCCCCTCTTTGGTAGCAGTCAACCTTGCAATGAGGGCAGATCAAACAAAAATAGGCTGTTAGGGGGGGTGAGGTGGATGGGATGAGAGAGGGGGAATGAAGGAGGGAAAACAGCGGTGATGGTAGAGGGATAGAGGGATGGGAGGGAGGTATAGACAGAAGTGAAGGAGGACATTAAAGGAGGAAATGATGATGTTGTCAGTGAGGGATGTAAATCGTGGCGGCTACATAGTCAACAGATACAGTCGGCTGGCTGTGCAGGCCAGGGCCTGTCTCAGCTGCAGTGGCACTGACAAATGGAATATTTTCAGAGGACTTAATCAGAGGAAAATGGGCTTTCATCTGCTCGCCTATACCCGCTCTGCCGCTCGCACAGAGAAATGATTGCCTGTCGCTCCTCCTCTCCCTGTCTCTTTCTCTCTCACAGTCATTGAATGTGGCCACTGAACCCTGCAGAGGTTACAAAAAGGGAATTTATCAGTCGTGTTTTACAAAAGGATACAGGGACATTGAGACACACGCAATCACACCCTCCATAATTGACTTTAGTTTGAGAATGCTGATAGCTGGTTTTGTTTTGCTTAAATGCTTACATAAACTGAAAGGAGATATTTTAAAAGGCAGTAGAGGCAGATTCAAATACTTGTGTACTCTCAAACATACTCAAACTTTTTCTCCTTTGTGAGGTTCCAGTGCCGCAGGTGACTGGACAAACACTAATAAATCTTTGTGCTCACCTCAGTAATCAGTCACTCAAAAAGCTGAAGTTTTTGTGTTTTGGGTGAAAGTACAAAGTTTGCCCCTCTGAGACTCTCCTGATACATTTCAAACACACTCATCATCCACTCAATAAAACCTATTACTTGTCATGAAGGCCTCATTTCCTACAGTTGCGTTTGATGTAGTACCTCGGCCGCCCCATCCGAAGGCCCACAGCAGCAGCAGATAGGTCTCCCCAGAACAGACAACAGTGACATGATCTATTTCTCCCGTGATGAATGTACCAATCTGTTGCCCTGTTGCCCTGTCCGCCTAATTTGTTATGATGTGAAACCATCTAGACTCTTTTCTATGATGATGAACTTGCTGCTAGTGTGTACCAGCAGGTAAGTGGGATGAAAACGTCAGGATGCTCTATGATGCCAGTGGAGCACTTGATACCAAAATGATACCATAAACAATTTCTTGGGTACAGCAAGGGGACCACCGAAACTTGTGCCCCTCCCCTCAGGACTCCAAGTTGTGTTTTGGCGACTGCATCCAAGTTAAGCTGTAAAGAAGGTGCAGGTTAATCATCTCAGTCTAATTTGGATGAACTTGATCAAGTTGCCAGCGTTGCCATATCCAACCTGCGCTCTCCTCACCTGGATTTTAACTTTTATTTAAACTACCAAAATTTTATCTATGGCTGTGTGTGGACAGCTTCGAAACAACATATATGTTGGGACAGCCAATATAACTGATAAGTTAACAGAATAAATAAAATCTTTAAAAAATCTAAATTATTAAAACATTTATAGGATTTTTTTGTGTCTGGTAAAGCTTTTGGGGGGTTAGAGGGCCATCATGATATCAGTATTTTTAACATCCTGCTGCTACTCCTGCTTATGGCTGTACGTATTTATTATTGAAAGTCTAAGAGACTCAGGGAGCCAAGACAGGAGTGAATCCATCATTGTTTGTATTTATAATATGGTTAGAAATAAATCGGTTTTATACAGAAACATACAAAGGTGGTTATAACAAGAGACAAAAAGTAAAATACTCTTTTTATCAAATCCCTTCATCCAGCTGGGGTGACATTTCATGGCAACAAGTGCCCATCTGCACTGTGGTGAATTCAGGGCAGCGGGCCATGACAGATCACAGATCAGCTGATAGAGCAACAGCGGAATTTGTCACCTTCTGCAGCAGCAGATCAATGATAATTACCCAGCTGACATGAGTACAGTTATAACTTTACAGGATCAAGAACAGGGGGAGAGGGAGATGAAGAAAGAAGGGATGAAGGGCTGTGGGCCACACTTAGATCTGAGCTGATCGATACTATGTGAGATATGGCTGTGACCAGCCCCGAGGCCCACCTTAGCAGCTCAACAAGCCATTACCGCCTTCCTTTAAGAGGCAGCACAGAGCCAGGGTTTATGTGTGCTGGTGATGTGTGTGTGTTTCCAAAGCTGCAAAAAGGAAATCGGTTTGGTTTAGCAGCTCACACATCAGTATCAGCCTAGTAAAATGCCATTACAACCAATCACACCCCAAAGAAGAATGTGTGAAGTTATTATCCTTAAGATTTAAGTCTTGATTTATTTGGCGACACCTGTGGTTACTGTTTTTTGATGGTAACCTGTAACCACAAATGTCAGGTATCATTAACAAAGTTACATTTGAAATGACATGTGTAGCGACCCCTTGGGAAGGCATATGCCTTAAGAGGCTATGCTGTATGAAATGTGAAAGGAGAGCAGCCGTTTAGAGCACAAGCAAACACATAGAGGATTCACTGCATTTGGTTGTCTTACTGCAATAAAGGAGAGAAAAGAAATGTCCCTGCACAGCATTTTCTCAACTTCATGTCTAGTATGTGGATGCATCATTTTCCCATGCTGGCAAGGAGGACTACTGCTGAAAAAAATGCTGACCACAAATCAAAAATGCGGGTTTGGTTTAAAGGTTCAGTGTGTAATATTTCTGAGGCTCTATTGACAGAAATGCAATATGATATCCATAACTATGTTTTCAGTGGTGTATACCTTACATAATGAACCGTAGAATGAGACATTTGTATCTACATACCTGCGGGCACCCCCTTCTATGGAGGTCGCTTTTATTTTGTCGTCATGTTTCTACCGTGGCCCACAACGAACAAACAGCGCCACAGAGCGCATTTTGTCATCAAGGCGTTCTTCTTCTGCTTGTGTAATTCCAGTAGTGTAGACGCTCCTCACTACATTCAGTATGTACAAAGAAGAAGAAGAGGAAATAAATAATAGTAATATACAGTCTCTGATTAGTCTTGTGGTTTATTAGAAGTAAGAAGAGAAGTGACATTTGGACAAATGAACAAGCACACACGTTATTTAGCACGAGAGCCGACAGCCTGTGGATATTTATACCATGAAGCCAGAAGAGTCTGGACAGATGCAGACAGCTGACAGCAGAAATCACGATTTTGTGGATTTTCCCAGATGGAAAATTATAATGTTAATGTGGGACAGATGTTTTCAAAGCGGTGTTGAAGTTGTCTGTTTTCTGCTGGACAGGTAATTAACTTAAGTTCGTCATGGCAATAAATCTGGCAGATTCTTAGCCAGCCAATTGAAATTGAATAAAGAAAAAATAACTATTTCTTCCTTAAAGGACTCAGCTGGGAATCTGACTTATAACCCAGAAGAAATCAACAATGCATTCAGAGATTATTATAAAAACTTATATACATCACAAATTGATCCATCTAGCTCTAACATCGATGCATTTCTGAACAATATAGATTTGCCAAGGTTAGATGATGAACAGATCAGGGCTCTGGATTCACCTGTTTCAATGGCTGAACTCCAGGAAGCTCTCTTACATATGCAGAATAATAAAGCCCCTGGGCCAGATGGTTTTCCCGCTGAACTCTATAAGGAATTCTGGGAAATACTTGCGCCCACATTCTATAGGATGGTTATGCAAATTAGGGGTACTTGCATGTTGCCTCCAACAATGAACTCTGCTAATATCAGCCTGCTCCTTAAACCAGACAAAGACCCCACACTCCTGTCCAGTTATCGCCCAATATCACTTATTAATGCAGATCTTAAAATCATCTGCAAAACCCTAGCAAGAAGGCTAGAGAACGTCACTCCTGGTATAATACACTCTGACCAAACAGGATTTATTGAGGGCAGGCACTCCACCAACAATACACGCAGGCTATTTTAACGTAATAGACTATACCACTATTCATAACCTGGAAACTACAGTTGTTTCTTTAGATGCAGAGAAAGCATTTGACAGAGTAAATTGGAAATTCTATTTGCTACTTTATATAAATTTGGATTTGGAAACTCTTTCATAGATTGGATTAAAATCTTATACAGTTCCCCAAGAGCTTCTGTCAAAACAAATGATCATACTTCTCCATACTTTAGTCTCCAGAGGGGTACCAGGCAGGGTTGCCCACTCTCTCCCTCGCTATTTGCTATTTTTATAGAACCGCCTGCAGCTGCTATCAGACAAAATATAATATTAAAGGAATTCAAACAGAAAATATACACCACAAGATAAGCCTTTATGCAGATGATGTATTACTTTTCCTCCTAAACTCACAAACTTCTCTTTCTGAGACAATCACACTTATAGATAAATTCTCATCCATCTCAGACTACTCCATTAACTGGAGTAAATCCATAGTTTTACCTGTAAAGTGTGATTTCCAGAGTATATCTGAGAACTGACATGGCTAAACTACACGCCTTTACTTAAATCAATAGAGGATGACCTTGTACGGTGGACCTCATTACCTATATCACTCATCGGAAGAGTCTCCACCATAAAAATGATGGTCCTACCTAAAATCAATTACCTGTTTTCAATGTTACCCACCAAAACCCTCTGCTGTCTGGTTTAAATCACTGGACTCAAACATCTCAAAATTTTTGTGGAAAAATAAACCCCCATGAATCAGTTTAAAAACTATGCAAAAAGCAAAAGACTGTGGTGGTTTAGAACTGCCAAATTTTTATCATTACTTCCTGTCCAATAGACTACAATATATCTCACAATGGATCAATCAGAGCCCCCTGGACCACTCATGGATGGACATAGAACAAACATTCTGTAAGGAAATTAAAATTTCTGATATGCCATTCATCAGTTCCAGCATCAAACGTCATACCTGCTTTAAAAGCATTAACATAAGCACTTGGCAGCCTTGGCAGCTTGGTGGGAACTTCTCAAAATATCTGGGTCTTCACCTATCCCATGCAGATTTACCCCAATCTGGAATAATCCTGACATCCTGCAAAATAAGAAAACACTAAATTCCCCACTGTGGTATGACAAAGGGATAAGACATCTAGAGCATGTAATGCAAGGCAGTAACTTTATTCCATTCCAGGATCTAGTGGCACAATATGGAATTAGCCATAATAGATTTCTGGAATTTCAACAGTTTAAATCCATAATTCAGGCTAGATTTAAGGATAAAATAATGGACTTAGATTTACCTCCAATGATAACAGACTTTCTTAAACTCTCGCCTCCAAAACTGTTATCAAAAGTATACATGTTACTGTTAAAAAACAGATAGTTCAATCTCTCTCCCATTCTTAAAGTGGTAGACAGATCTATCCATTAGTCCAGACCAAAACGTTTGGTTGCAGATATGTTTAAATACCTTTAGAATGACTACAAATCCCAATCTACAACTTATACAGTATAAAACTCTCCATAGAACACACTATACTGGACAAAGGATGTTCAGAATGGTTCTTATGCAGTCAAACATCTGCCGTAACTGCTCAGGTAACATATCTGATAGTTACATGCATGCTATGTGGCAATGTACACCTGTTCAAAAGTTCTGGCAGAAGATATGTGAAGACCTATCGATATGGCTAAGTTACCCCGTCCCAGTTTCCCCATCACTCTGCGTGCTGGGGGACCTAAGTGACATTAGTATAGGTTGACACATCATACATGCTTCTCACTGCCTTATGCATCGCCAAGAAAACTATCCTCATGAACTGGAAGGCCAAAAAGAATATAAGTATCACCCAATATCGGAATCAACTTATAGATCACATTAGCATGGAGAAAATGTGTGCTGTAAAAAAAAAACAAATTGACACAATTCCAATCTCTCTGGTCCCCCTTGATCAACTTTATCACTTAATGGGGGTGGGTGTGTACTGCCTTGCTGGTCAGGGTCCCGTACGGCCAGTAGGTGTGTCTGGGGGTGGGTTGATTCTTAGATGCATTGCGGTGTGGGCGTGGGGGACTTTTTCTTTTTTTTTTTTAAATGTTGGTTGATGGCGTGGTGTTGGCGGGGGGGCGGCGCTCGGGATGCCTAGGGCGCGGGCTTGACAGGGGGGCCGGTGTTTGCCCTGTATTCGGCGTGCCGCTGCTGCGGGGTGGGTAGCCACTCTGCTTGGGTGTCGCGCGGTTGTTGGTATCGATGCGCGGGTGGTGATTTTGACTCGCATGCTGTGCGGATGTGGTGGCGCTTGGTGCTTGGCTACCTCTCTGTGTGTCCTGTGTGTGGGTCCGGGTTGGGGGGAGGGTGCTTGTGGTGGGATTCGGTCCGGTGGTGAACGTGTGGTGTGGGTCACGGTGTAGCCGTGGGTGGGGTCTTTGGTCTCCCTGGCTGCGGGGGGGATGGGGGCGGTTTGCGCCGGCTGGCATCTCTCCTGTGCAGCGCATAACGTGGCTGTTGTGTGCCGTTAGTTAGATTGGTAGCGGGGTAGTGTTGGTTGGCTCACCTGTAGGTCGTTATTGGCTTACGTGCTTGTCGGGGGTTGGGGGCATCAGGTGCGGGCCAGGACTGGGCTGGTGTGCGGATCTGTCCTGTGTGCATGCTGTGCATCCTGATAATTGCATTTCGGGTCTCTGAGGGGTCTGGCGACTGGTTGTTGGAGGGGTGGGGGACCAGGAAGAAGGGGTTGACGGGGTGGGTTGGGGGTGCGGGTTGGTCCTTTTTGAGCTGGTTGGGGGGTGTCTCCTCTGGATTTTAGTGCCCGGACTGGATGCTTGGTGGTTGTGCGAGGATCCTGTGTGTGGAGGGATTGTGCTTTGGGGTGTGTCGATGGTTGCTTCGCAGTCACGTTGCGGCCCTCTGGATTGTGGTCGTGTTGAGTCCTAGGGGCTGGGTGCATCTGCTGACTCCC
Source organism: Micropterus salmoides (assembly GCF_014851395.1). Lineage (NCBI taxonomy): Eukaryota > Metazoa > Chordata > Actinopteri > Centrarchiformes > Centrarchidae > Micropterus > Micropterus salmoides. Next base: position 21,557,644 of record NW_024040485.1, on the reverse strand, counting down.
TAGGGCTGAGGGACGGTGGGGGTTTGTGTGTAGGATGCTTCGCTGCTAGGGAGGGAAGGGCGCGGGGGTGGGGGTCTTCTGGCCTGACCCGGCCTGAGTGGCATTGCCTCCTGGGTGTGGGCCGACCTTTGGGTCTGGGCTGTTGGGCCGTTCTGTCCTTGGGCGGGGTCCTTGCTGCTCCAGACCTGCTCCCTTGTGTACTATTGTTGGAGTTTGGGTTGGGGCTGTACTGACCTGCCTCGGGGGGTATGTGGGGTCTGGGGCTTGGGGTTTTGGAGCCTCTGGGTCTGGGGCGGGTCTGCGCGCTGGGGGGGCTGGGCCCCCCTGGACCCGTCCTGGGGATGGGCGGGGTTGTCGCTGACTCTGGGGTGCTGCCGGTGCTAGAGGGGCTCTTGCTATCAGCCCTTGGCTGGAGGGACCTGGCGTCCTTCTGCTTAGGGGGGTGGGGGACGGGACTGAATGAATGATGGGGCCAGTGAGGAACATACACCCTTAGGACCCTGGGGGGGCGGGCAGCCTGCAGGGCGTTTGGGGGGTGGGGCTGCTTTATTGCGGCCTCGAGGAACAGCTTCCCCCGGGACATGCGGTGTGGGGTCCTTTGCGCTTTGGGGGGTCGCGGGGTGCCCTGGCTTCTGGTGGTGGGGGTCTCTGCGCGGGTTGATCCGGTTGCGGTTTGGAGGGCTGCGGTGGGATTGTAGGGCGATTGTCGATGCATCTTGATGCATTGTGCTTTTTCCCTGGGCAGGGTCTCTGAATGGCTGCTGGGCATTTAGTTTGTGCATTGGAGTCCGGGGGAGGCATTTCCTCATTGGCTTGGAGGGACCTGTTTGCGTCCCTGTTTTGCTTCGTTGGCCTCGGATCCATGCTTCCCCATTTCTCTGTCGGCCAGTTGTTGGACCCCTCTGGATACTGAGGTATATAGTTAGTTTTCGGGATGCGCAGTGTGGGTGTGGGGCAGGGCTGTGCTCTGGTTTGTTCTGGGTTTGTGCCTGGAGTTCTCGACCCTTGACGCGTGGGTGGGTTGTTGGTGGCATGTAGCTGATTTTGCCTCGTTGCTGGTTTGGCTGGTGTTGCATGGCGGCCGGGGGGTCGTGCTGGGCATGGGGGATGTCGGCTGGTGCCGGCGGCCTTAGTTTTTTCTGGCGGTTGGGGGGACGGCGGACTTTTATTGGCGGGTGCACGGTGACCTGTGCGGCGCGTTTGCTGCCGGGCTGGGACTTGCTGCTGGTGTTTCTCTCCGCTGGCTTTCGCTGTCGTGTTGTTCAGTTTGCTCTCTCGTTTGGCCGACCTCGCACGAGGGATTCGCGGGGGGCTTCTGGGCATTGGGTGTCGCCGTGCTTGCGCAGTGTGCGCGTTGGGCTCGTCACTTGTGCATTGGTGTTGATGATTGCGTGGCATTTGGGCATTTTGGTTGTTCGCGGCAGTGGGGTGCTGGGTGTGGGGGGGGGGAGCACTGGTCTATGTTGTGTGCACGCCGCATTCGGTCCGGGCGCTGCTCTTCCGCGGGTTACGCTTTTTGCGTTCCGTCGGCATTATGTTGTCAACTGGCATTTGGGTCGGGGTCTTCCGCGTTTGCATCACGGTGCATCTGGGAGTCTTTGTTTATTTTTGATTGATTTATTCTTTTTCTTTCTCCCACCCCTATTGGCTACTGGGGTTCTTGCCTGCCTGTTGCTGGGGTAGGTGTGGCACAGTCGTGGCTTCCCACTCTCACTAACAACTACATTTTTTAACAGGCTTATGCGCACACACATACACACACGCACATACAGACACATTCACCCACAGGCACACAGACACAATCAGTCTCACACATAGACACAAACAAATTTAGGTTGTCCCTGGTAGAATTATTCCTGATGCTTTTCTTTCAGTTACTTATTTAAACTAATTATTATTCCAGCTCTTGTGGCTGTGCTGTGTTGCTTATTTAGTGTGTGTGACTGTTTCTTGTTTTCATTTTTCTCTTAGTTGTCTTAATATGTCAGCTGTTCATTGCTGCTGTTCGGCAGGTTGTCTTTTACTATTATTATTATTTTTATTGTTTGTTTTTGTTTGTGTTTGTTTGTTGTTGTTTTTCTCCTCCCCAAGCCCCCCTCTCTGTTCTATTGCAGGTTTCGTTGCTTTCTGCAATTGGTGTTTCCCACTGCTTTTCCCTGTTGTCCCCACCTTCCATCCCCCTTTCCTCCTTCTCTTACAGATCTTTTCCTTTCTCTGTGCTGTCTGTTTGTGCCCCCCCATCCCCGTGTCTGCCCCCCTGTCCGGCCCGGTGACAAATCAATACATAATTAAATAAATAATAAAACAGAGTATTTTAATACTCTCTTGTTAAAGTAAAATCTGTCTGGCACAATATGGTATCCAGATCATCATACTCTATACCAGGCTGCTGGGCATGACAGGTTTAAAAAAACAAAAAACAAACAAAAAAAACTTAAGTTCGTCAGACTTTCGCGATGCAAATAAAAACTGTTGGTTGCGAGCTTTAGCTAGAAGCTGGCCATAAACACAGAGAGCCGTGACATGTTTCCCCTGTCAGTGGTGTGAAATATGGATTAATTTCATGGCGCCTACTTATTCTCCAGCCTGTGGTTTGGCTTTGCCGACAATCAGCTGATCAGTAACATTAATTGGCAATAAGTTAGCTTAGAGCATGGAAGTATCAGCCAGCTAAACTTTTATTGACCGGTACAATAAAATGTATTGTTGGTTGGATTGGTTGTGCTGTGTTTTGGCTTGTGGTGTTATGTTAGTGAGAATCAGCTGATGCTAATTGGCAATAAAACGGCAGCTTCCAGCAAGAAAGCTCAGATCAGCGAGCTAAACTTTTACTGCACTGGTAGAAAAAATATGTAGTTGGATTGTAATGTAGTTATTCTCCATGGCTTATGGCTTTGTTACCTGGACAGAAATGTGCTGTTACCTTCCTGAGACAAACAGCTGATGAATATTATTGGTAATGAAACGGTAACAGCAGGGAAGCTCAGATCAGCAGCTAAACTTCACATTTTACTGCCCTGGTGGAAAACATGTATGTTGTTTTGTTTTGTGCTAATGGTGATGTATAACAAGACCTGTGCCTATCAAGTGACCAAAAATGAATACTTTCAGAATTTGCATTAAAAAATTTATATAATTTCTTAACACATCTATCTAAAGAATTTCTTGACTGTCAATCTCTTTTATCTCATAGATGACATCTGAGGCACCGTAGCTATACTGCTCGCTTGGGTAGGGGAGGCGGGGTGCAATTTGCAACCCTCACCGCTAGATAACAGTAGAACTTACACACTTAACCTTTAATAAAAATTTTACAGGAGTAGCCTACTCAGTGTTTTAGTATTGCATTTCAATAAAGTTGGGGGACTTGCAGGGGTGGACTGGGACTGAAATTCAGCCCACGACTTTGAGATGGAGAGGCCTTTTATGTGAGCGACTTTGGGGCGTGGAGTAATATTTTTTGTGAATCGGAATATGATGGAGACCTTCAACAAACTTTAGGATGACACTTGCCTCCTCAATTTGTATAAAGAAAGGCAGCTCTGAGCAAGACCAGGTCAGGCAAGCCTGAGTCAGTCAGAAATAAAATACTAAATATATTAAAAAACTACAATGCAGCCCTATAAAATAGAGCATTGTTTGTCTGTGTGTGCATAAAAATCAAAGCCTTCATCTTCAGCTTTGAGTAGGCCTGTTCCTGGCTCAGCTTCCCCTTTGCTGGACCTCTGCTTGTAGTGATTGTACAGCTACAGATGCATAAGAAGAACATCAGTAGTAAATATGACTAAAATTAATCCATTTTCTAATTCTATCTTTGCATAATATGATAGCCTATGCAGCCCTGCTCAAAACCCCTGTACCTGTCACTGTTTTGTTTGGTTCCATTGACAACATTTTTTTCTTATTATTTGTTCAGCACACACTATTTTTTTTTTTGTCATATTCACCATCTCTGTTGCTTCCCCGACAACACGTTTTGAGAACGAACTCCTCCCAGATGGAAAGTAAACTCCTTTGATCACCATTGTTAAGCCAATCAGATTTCAGCAAAAACGAGGATCAGTCTAAGTTGGTCTGCTCGTATCTCCCCTCAGTATTGAAAGTATTAGTTTGCACTAGTCTGATAGAAACCGGCCGGCCAGCGTGGTCACAGATCATAAAGTTAAACATAAAAAACTGAACAATAAAACTCCTGACCTCTGGCCGGTACGGCCTGAAATGGACCGGCCGTTCGGGAAACATCCCGAACTTCCAGATGTTCACTCTGCCCCTGGGGACTTGCAAGAGACAGATTAAAGAAAGAACTCAAAATTAGTCAAAACTGGTGTTGCAGAGGCAGAGATATCCTGGTTTTTATTTCCTAAAATGGGTCATGTTTGAAAAACTCCATAACGTCATAGCCCCTCCCTGCCTGATAAATGGCTTCTTCTTTTAAACTTCTATCAAACGCATCAGGGTTATTTTCTCTGACTTTACACAGCCCGCTGCCACAGAAGACCTGCCCTTCATGTGTGAAATCAATGAGGATCTGATTTTTAGGAAATTCTAACTTTAAAAACACATGCTCAACAATAAGATATGCAAAGTGCCATTTGAAGCTGTGTTTGAATAAATGTGTTATTTTCTTTGCAGCAGGAGTACTAATGAACAGAGTTGCACTGTCCAACTCTGTGGGAATTAGGGAATGGTGGGAAAATGTTAGTCTGCCCTTCTGTACATAGTTGCTGTCAGACTCTACGAGCACGTTTGTTGTTTTGGCCGATTGTTCAGCGGTGGCCACATTCAGCCCAGTTTGAACTGGTGTAGAGCAAAGAAACAGATTTGAAACAAAGAAAGAAAGAAGGGAGAAGGGACATTAATAGACAAAATAATAGACAGAGAAGGAACAGTTGAATGTGTGGTCAGTGACAGCCCAGGGCAAATCATCTTCATCTCCAAAGTTATCCTCTGAGATCTCTTTACACTCTCTCTCTCTCCCTCTGCCTCTGCCTCTCCCTCACACACACACACACACACACACACACACACACGGTTCATAGGTTGGCAGACGATGATGAGGTCTCTCTTCCAGTGACGAGTGGCCAGGATTTGTATTGTTCAGTCTGAATGTGAATCCGGGGGTTTTGGAGTCTGTGGATAGCTGCTGTGGCTAGAAGCCTTTACTGTGTGGAGGTAGAGGTGCTGATGACCTAGTTATGCTTCTGAAAATATCCAGATGAATCAGGATTGATAGATTGACTGGGACCGTGGTAGTGGTCTTTGCACAAATGTAGCTTCTATATGACGTCTTGTGCAATAGATGCTCATCAGCAAACAAGGATTCTTGCTGAGAAGATTTTCACAGAAACACCTTAAATATTTCAAAGCTGATCACCTGTTTGGCTTCCTTTGCAAATATGAAATCTTGGAGTGTGTATAAGTGTATGTGAAGTGTGTGAATAAAAAAATGGATTAGTTGAGTAATGTATGAAACAAATAATATTAAATTAATTGAATTAATCAAGTTAAGAAGGGATAAGAAACTGTTCCATAACCAAAATGTATAATGAAAAGCAGTAGAGCCAATCTACTGAATGACAGTATAGAACTGAAAACATTAGTTGTTTAATCAATACGGTTGAAAACAAAATTTCTGGCTGCAATTACTTATAGGGTTTAATTTTAAATGTAATACTTTGGATTCATAGGTGGTCCAAAAAGCATTTGACCCCCTTTTTCCCACAGTTCATTTGAAATTTGGAAGCATGAATGAGTGCTGAAACAGCTTTGGACTTTAACTATTGTAGCCAACCTTTTGTGAGGAATTATGTTTTTATTTCAGAAGTTATCAGGAGGATAATTGACATGATGTGATTTTTGGAGGGACTAAGGAAAATAGACCTCTAAAAAGTCAAAGCCTCACCATTAATCACTGACTTTCCATCCTAAACCTTCATTTTAACTACTGATGATTTTCAATAGCCTGATTTGGCCCAACCTCTCTCTCTCTCTCGCACACACACACACACACACACACACACACACACACACACACACAGTAATCTATAGCAGATAAATGAGGCTGTGCTAACAGAGTGGGGCAGAGAGAGAAAAGATTGACTCAGAGACAGAGGCCTAATTAGCAGAGACTCATTAGGAGTCTTTAAGAGGCTGTGATTAGGGATGTTTGTTCACACAGCATGCTGCTGCTGCTGCTGGGCTTAATGACTGGGACTGATCACTAGCTAGTTTAGCCTACAGCATGAAGGGGGTGGTTGGAGGAAGGTTGAAGCATGAAAGAAGTGTATGGCTGTGTGGCTGTGTCCCAGAAAGTCATTTGTCTGCAGTTAACTGATATTAAACACAGGAAAAAGAGCATCTAGCGAGTTCAGGACACACCACAAAATCACCATAGCTCTCTTTGGATCTCGTTTTACTAACTCTGTAATGATGTGACAGGGACTGCGTCACTTCACACCCTCTTCTCAAAAGAATTCCCCATAATGAGCTAGCGGTGGAACTTCAAAAGAACACAGTTGAGAACAACGCGATGCTAAGTCTTCCAAAACTATACCTTAACAAGTATTCCTAAATTACAGCGAGTGCTAACAAATGCAGTGCGAAAAAGTGTCCACATACAGTCGGCATTGTTCACTGCTGACTGGGAAGGGAAACGGAAACATCGAGGAAGTCAGTGTTGATTTTGTTCAAAGAAAATATGTTGGAGGTGAGTGAAACTTCACAAAAATAGATCCTGGGTGAGCGTTTTTTCAAACAAGCGACATGTCACATAGCCTGACGCTCAGAGCAGGTTAGGACATCTCCATTGGGAAAAGGTAAAATAATCAGATATTCACTTGTTTGCACCGAAGGAACTAGAAGCGTTACTGTCTTAAGGTCTTTTCAGATGGGGAGTGATTGATGTGTGTAGTAATACATTTTTAATGCGAGGTTCATAGAGCTGACTCGTGAAACACTCACACACAGCTGATGGACTGTAGCATGCTAATACTACATAAATATAAGAAAAAGACCCGTAAAGACATCCACAGATAGAAGCAGATGAAAGAATCGTGCCGGAAAAGAGGCTAAAATTACTCCACCCTGGTGTGATGTTTACATCACTGTCAATAGAGCTGGAGCCAATAAATACCCGTGACTACGACAGAGTCACTTGATCTGGGGCTGAATGCCGATTGTACCCTTTCACATTGAAGACAAAAGCCGGATACTTCTGGGTGTTAGTGGATTTTTTGCCCAGTGTAAATGGGGCTTAACAAAACCATATTAACACGGAGACTAGCTTTCTATGACCAACACGAGAAAATGAGAATGAGAATGATGTCATGTGAAAATATGGTAGGCGGGGCAGTCAGCTAAATTGACATGGATCTGCCTTGTTTGCCTTACAATTTAGATTTACTGTCGCTTTACCAATACTCAGGTACACAGCTTCCTCCCCAGTCTCAGTCACCATAACTTACAGTATGTGACCCACATAATGTACAATCATGCAAACAGTACAGAACAACCCCACAGTGAAAGACTAATGTCTCTGGTGTGTCTGTTTTTACCGAGGCCAAGTGCTTGCTCATTAAGGTAGCTTAAACTTGGAAAGGTAGTGGTTGCAGTCTGAAATCTCACCGCTAGAGGCAATTGAAAACAACACATGGCCCCTGTTTTTCACAAATTGTCTAGGCCTACTGTAAACTATTTCTGGCTGGCATCAGGTGTGAGTTTACTGAAGTTAAAGATAGTGGAAGTTTCTTGAAGGGACTTCCTTCTTTTCCAGTAACTACAGTGGGATTTATAATAACCTGTTCTTTACTGTTACTGTAGCTCTTAGCTAAGACTCTGAACACCGGACTCCCTTGATCGGGCCACGGTCCTTTGCTGCCATATCTGAGGCAGTTGAGAAGTGTTTCAGACTATTTCAAAACATGACTGAGAGTCTCTCTACATGACAAGCCTCATCAAATGGAACTGCGATGAGACGGGCTTTGGCGATAAGCCTAAGTCAAATGGAAAGGTGATGTGCCAAAAAGGAAAGGGGCATGTCAACCAGCAACAAGACAACCACCAGAGAGCACATGCGTTGTTAGGGTGCTGCAGTAGTGATGCACGATGCGCCTCTATGTTGTCCTTTTAAGAAACTTAGAGGCCTGTAAGGTTCTTTGTTCCTCTCTCAAACTCATTTTACTAATCAGTGTATCCACCACCAACACCAATCTAAAAGTTTACCACTGAGCCCGAGCTCTTGGCTTTATAAACCCCAAACCCCTTCACTTAAATCTGATAAGAGTCCCAGCACTATTGTGATACGATTTTCCCCTCGGAAGTCCGTCCATGATCCCGCATTTCCCTGAGTCCCTCTCGTTCCACTTCCTGAACTCGGGTGGATTGTCTGGAATAAACTCCAATCCTCCTTAAAAGAAGAGAGCAGGGAAGAAGGGAGGGGGTGAGGGAGGGGGGAGTAAAAGCTGAGAGGATCAAGGATGCCATGGCCAATGTAGAGGATCCGACAGAGCAGAGAGTAGAGTTAGCAACTCCATTTCCTGTCCTTGAATTCCTTCAGCTGCTGTCTCTAATTATCTTCAACACCCTCCCACTTGTGCCCAAATGTCTTCATCCATCCATCCATCTATCCATCCATCCGTCCCTTTACTTTGTACATTTCTCCCTGCACTTCTGCCCCTGGCCTCTGGGCTGCGCTGCAGCAGTTTGCCACTGTGGTGTTTGCAGTGACACATTTGGTTGCAGCAAGCGGTTCAAGTGGTTCATGATCCATTTGTTTGTTCTCTGAATCCAGGATTTGCAGAGATAGATTAGACAACAAAAGCATATGGAAAAGATAAAGAACACTTAGGTAATGGATTTTGGCGGCCTCGCTAACACAGAAGAGAACTCATTCTCTATCCATCTCTCTTACTTCCTTTCTCTCTGCTCTAAATATGTTTGCATTATTTTATTTTCTAGCAGACACTTTATGAGGTGGAGGGGTTAGCTTGAAGAAGATGAAGAGCAGTTAAAAAGTAGCAAAATAGTTGTGCGCCAAACAGGCCTTTGGTTTCATGTTCTATACAACTAAAGTATATGTAAAGTGGCATAAGTGTTAGTTAGTATAGTGGTATTTGGAGTACTTTCATACTATGTAAGAACTAATACTAGAAAGACAATTTTTTCATTGGAGCGAACGTAAGACAATCTTAATTTAAAAACCCCAAACCAATCTAATTTCAGATAAATATCAAGTAAATGCAAATTAAATGAAGATTGTTCTGTTCACTATCCCCTTTTATCACACTCATCCCCCTCACATATAATCTGCAGACATAATCAGACACAGGTCAAACTACACCAGTATGTACACACACAGAACACATGGTTTCTCCACCACAACCGATCATGTTTCCAGATAACAACCACATTATGGGGTAAAATTCAAAATAAGGTATTATTGTGCATGGGGTTTATTGGTGTTCTGCTCCTACACAGCAGAGACAAACAGGAACTTGAGGTACTTACTGGACAAGAGGGCCATCTGACAGAAAAAACAGAGCTTGTATGGATTAGAGGATGCAGAGTGATTAGTGCATATCAGATGTATCTGTGTACTCGTGCATTATGATGTGAATAATATGTGAAGTGAATAATATATTGTGTCTATCTATGTCCATCTAGAGTAACACTTGGGTATTGTAAACATCTTAACTTCTGAGTGTATTTAGCAGCCAGTCCTGTTAGTAGGGTGCAGAGGGATGAAGTGATGATTATTAGAGCTTAGAGTGAGCAGTTCTGGGTCATGCATGCAACCCCCCCCCCCCCCCCCCCCCCCCGCGATACTCCCATAGGTCAAACAAATTACACAACATGCCTTCTTTGCTTCTTACTCATCATGATGAGTGTGCAAATGAGCTAGCAGCTTTCTCACATTAAGCAAACATGTAAATAAGTAACCTACAATGTTTAACAACAGCTTATGAGACTGTGTGGCAGGTAGCACTTTGTCTTTATTTGTATCTATAATCTTTGAGGCTAGTGATATATAAATTTTAGAAACTACAATAATGAACTTCTCCTCCGCACACATTTATCCACAGCAGGACTAAACTTCCTGAACCTCTACTGCATCAAGTTTTATGTCAGTTTATGGCAATAGACTACAGAGACGCTCTGCAAATTCTGCCTCTGTTTGCACAGAATTCAAAATTTTCAACTTTCGACCCATCCCTTCCCATCTCCTGGAATCTAAAAGCCATAGCGATTCACTCACTTCCCATAGTGAATATAGTGCAGACAGATAGGAATGGATTGCTCCAACCCTGTAATTAACAGCATACCTGCTGTAATGCAGAAACACGGTTTGCTAGTTTCGCACTGATATTTTCTGTCATAATTAAATTTTCATGAGCACAAAAACAAATATTTACTTCACGTGTGAAGGACTTTCATTTAAACCAGTGTTACAATAGTTTTAATTATGAAGTCTGCACCTCAGCGCAGTTTATGTCATTAATGAAGAATCATTTCAAAACCATTCACAAACACCTTGTGTTTCATTACATTAATGAAAGAACATTAGCTCTGGTGCTTGTTTGGCGTGATTGAGTTTAGAGTTTAAACAATACTTGGAAAATGATCATCACTAATAGATCTAACAGACTTCATTATTTTATGAGTGGGATCGAGTGCATGAAACACACAGGCAGACACATCTGCACATATGGATGTACTGTAGCACACACTCAACACAGCTCTTTTAAATAACAAGTAGCAAACAGCTTCAGTAACCCAACTCTTCTGAATTATCGCACCCCCTTGCTTGTGGCTGTTTATGAATACAAATTGAATTTCCACTGCAACCTTGTCGCAGTCATGGCTCATTTGATTTATTCCTTAATGAATATTTCCCCTTTCAACTCAGGAGATGGGAAAACATTTCCACACTAAATGAGACCCGGCTGTTAGTGTAGCCCATTCTTTCCTACATCTAGAAGTACATTACACTTATGGTTGTGTTGCTGCTTTGGATTGAACAAGGCGGTTCCATTTAATAGTGGGCAACAAAGGAAACTTAGACTATAAAAGAAGTGTGGGTTTTACCTGCAGTTTATAGATGCATGTTGTGGATATTTTTCTCTCTAATAGCTTGTGTTTTTTTCTTACTTATTCTTCTCAAAGACACCAGCAGCCTTACTGAATTAACAAATTGTCATATAAGTTAGAGACAGATAAGGAGATCTACACATTGGATTCAGAGACTAAACCCACCATATTGACTGTCCAGTGTGAACAAGATGCAAGTCGCCACATCGCTCAATGACTACTGTTAGACAGATTCCACACAAACACCATTTACCTATTAATGTTGTGTAGATAATGTGCAATTGACCGTACGCCTGCTAAATAATGCAGCGGCTTGTTTGGGGCCATAAGGAGAATTTAAATAATATTGATAGGCTAAGCTGCCATGGTGTAGGATGTATGCAGTCAGAAAGCCCCACTCTGTATTGATCAAAAAAGGGGCTTAAAGCAGAATAGCTCTGTTCTTGAACAAATGAGGAAAAAACAAAGAAACAGAGCAGTGATAGGTCAGAGCTGTGGAGGCAGAGAAGGTGATGCTGCAGGAGGAAGAGGCTGAGGGGAGGAGGGAGAGGAATGTGGAGAGACAGGGAGTGAGAGTTCGACAAGGAGATGTTGGGGCCGTCCATCCATCCGGCGCCTTGCCGGGGGCAACAGGAGGAGTAAAGTTGTTAACGAGTGTGTGGACAGTGGTGTCAGGCAGAGCCGAGGTCCATCAGGGAAATGAGACACCCGGGTTCTATTATGGCCCCAGGTCCATGATGGGAGGACAAAAGGAAACTTTAGGTGGAAATAGATTAAAGACCATGAAAAAAAAAGAAGGGAATTCACTTGTTGTGTTTATTTTATTCTTCTTTATGTTGTTTTTTATTTCAAAGTCTCTAATTTGCTCCTTTTTCATGTCTTTATTTTAAACATCTTCTGTCTTTCTATGGATACATGATATACAGTGTGTATATATATATATATATATTATTATTGTATGTAAGTATGACATTAAGATTTTTGATTTACTACAGCCTGATAAGAGAACAATTTTTAAAGGCAGGCCTTTGTTTCTAATTTCTAGTGTTGTGTGAATGTCTCACCATTTTAATGAGAGGTTCTATTTTCTGATAGGCTCACGTTTGTTGTAGTAATATGCTGTTGATGGTGTTTTATGTTTTTGCACCTCCTCCATAAGTTGACAATTAGGGTGGTTCAGGGGTTTTAATCCATTCACTTCCCTGGAGGGGATATTTCTGTTAAAAAAGCAAAACTGTAATGCCTGAAAATCAGTGAGGTGAATCAGCTGGCTTGTAATGTCATGTCTTTCATTTCATCATTTCATCCAGATTAATCATCCAGTCACAAAAGACTGACCACCTTGGTTAGCTGTACAAGCTAAGACTACTGTGTGACACATACAAGCTAGTGTGTCCTGCAGTGTGATACAGATAACAAGCGGCCTCTAAGCAAGGACAAGTTCCTTATTCCAAGATGTTTTGAATTGTTTTTAATGTTTTTAATTAAGTAGGTATGACAAAAAAATGATGCTAACCGATGTATTTTTCCATGAGATTACTATCTTAACTATTATGACCTTGTACCTGGTTTGGTATCTTGTTTAGTAGCTCGTTGGATAGTAATTCATCTACTACAACTAACACAGCGATAAGCCTATAGTGTGAACTGATATTAGGGTAATACCGTTGTGCTGTGTGTTTTGCTCACTATGATGTTAAGTGGGTTGCTGCAGTTGAACATAAGTAAGAGACATCCTCTGTCCCAGAAGAAACCTAAAATACTATGTGGAGGACACAAGATAATTTAATAATTATAATATGACCATGTGGTGAACCTATGAACCTAACTCATATTTTAACATCTATTGCTTTGTGTTGTTGGCCAGAAATAATTAGAGAAAAAAGAAAAACGGACAGTACAAAAGTCCCCATATTAAGGCAGTTAGGTTACATCACATTCTCCATGCTACTAAGGATGCCCCCCCACCACCCCAACAGTTACATGAAATTTACACCAATGTGTCTGCATCTGTGTTTTTTTTCTTCTTTTCCACATAAAACTGAAAATAATTGTTTTCCTCATGCAGGAGGTTTCTACAAGTCAGCAGATATGAATCTTATCTATGGCTATAGGCTACACTCCAACAGCAGATAAGCTAACTGTACCTCATTCCTGGAGATGTTCATAAAAATGTACAGTTACAATTTAAATATTTTAATAATTTAATTTTGATGCAGAACATTTCTTCTTGCTAAAGACCAGCCAGTTCATGCAACTAATAAATAATAAAAAGGGTTTCTACACCTGAATGAACAAACTACTGTTATTCTAAGGAACACATTTCATTTCAGTCTTGCAAACTATTAGAAGTACCATAAGGAATAGAAGAAATAGCCCCAACTCCAACAAATGTTACTTTCTTTGATTAGTTAATTGCAGAATACCATTACAGAGACCATTAACTTAAAAAAAACATATCTCATATGTTTATTGGTCATTTCAAACAAGAACAAATACTTTTGTAACATGTCATTATTTTACCCCATCTGTGTAACCTTGTAAATGTGATTATGAAATATGATGTGTGTGAATCTGAGTAACAGAGGCTAAACAAAAATACTGGATAGACATTAGAAATCGTCTTGAAAACACAGACGATTATGAAGACAAACAGTATAGTATTATGAATAGCAGAAATTACTTTAGTTTGCTAAAATCTGGAAAAGGCACACTTTCTTCAGATGGCACAAAAGGAGGATCGTTTCAGATCCTTCATTAGATTATATATGCTGATACTGATAGCTGTACATGATCTGAATGTGTTTTTCTCTGAAGATTGAGGTGCTTACTGGACAAAAGGGCCGTCTGACAGGAATATATATGATATTCATCCACTAAAACCTCAAGAAGGTCGTTAACTCTCAACTCACTTTGTGCTTGATCTGCTGAAAATATTTGTAGTGGCAAAAGATTACAAGAACAACAAAGTAACATCTCGTGTCTGAGGCCGATATTTATCTTCTATCTATCCGACAAACATCTCTTGGATTGTGTTGTTGGATGCTGTCGGGAATTAACAGCACTTAAAGCTGGATGCATGGCAGGTCTGTAAAACAACAAACCAAAGATACATGTCATGTATCCTTCAGTTATTATGAAGAAACCTCGCTTTTAATCTGTTATGATCGGTATCAATGAAGAAGAAAAACATGTTTCTCTGACCTTTAGTGTGTGTGGTCTTTTAGTGTATGTGCAGTGCTGCTTCTGAGCGGCCTCAGGCTGTGTGCTTAGTGAGGATTGTAATGGGACAGCTTTAAAGGGGGATTAATGCAGCATGGCCGTATAAGAAAAACACTCCCATAATAACAAACACATGCAGTAATTAATTGGACATATGCAGTAGAAAGGGTCAGAAAAATATATCATAGATAAAAGACTGACTTTATGTATGTCTGCTGTAAAGGGTTTGATGCTACATTCGAATAATTATCATGACTTTTACCTGGAAAATGCTATTTTATATGGTTAGCCTAGCTGTTATCTTAAATGTCGGTCTTTAGCGAGTTAGTTTTTTTCTCCTTTCATCTTCAAGTATGTCAAAGGATCACAAGTTCACATTTAATTTCCAATATTCTGATATATTCTAATATCTATTCTAACAGCTCAGCCTATTTTAGCCACCTCCCCTCTTAGCCTCTGATGTTCCCTCTTTGCATGATAAACAGCTTTTCAGTCCTCAGAAGATGTATGTGGCCCATATTTATTCATATGTGCCGTATATGAGAGCAGACAATTCTGCTTTGGGTGTGGGAGAGGAAATATATAAATAAGAAAGTAAATAAACAGTCAAAGTAAACAGCCAAAGTAATATGGTTAACTATTTAGGGTTTTCTGATATTGATATTTGCTGGGAGAGCTACAGGAGAGGGCAAAATTAATGACAGCAGACATAATGCCATTGGGATACTTAGGGGTGTGTCCAATACTTTAAGTAATAGCGTTAATGGCGAATTTGAAGGAATTTAATTTCCGACATCAAACAGCAGCGCCTTTAGAAAACCAGCACCCTCTCGCCTCCACATGTTTGGGGCTCCGAGAGCTTCTGAACTCACTAGCTCTCAGAATGAGGAAGAGGAGGAAATCATCTCTGGGGTGGCGGGCATGCAGGGAGGCAGGTGGCTAAAAACTTCCAAGCAGAACAGCCTATCGACTCGCAGGGTGACGCTTGTTAGGCTCAGGCCCAGAGGAGGGAGCATGGCCAGTAAGTAAGGTTATTGGGAAATAATTAGCCTAGCCTGGGAATCAGCGGGGATAGCAAAGTCCTCTGGGGTAGAAACGCCAGTGCCCCTGGCCTCGTTTCCACAGCTAATTAACTTTGAAGAGAGCCTATTAATAAGGTTGTCTTCATAGAAAAAGCCTGAAACTATATGCAAAAGGAACTTTTGGTGTGAAGGAGGCTAGAATTCAATTTATAGATGAAACACAAAGAAACCCACAAGACTGTGGAAGTAATTGAAAATGAGGTGATCTTTTTGGAGTATATCAGAGCTTTTTGTGGGAAGTTCTCTCTTTATAAGTCACACACTATTCAGAAATCTTATCAACCTTCCCATCAGCATCAGATTGTCCCATCAATTCAAATGGAAAATTTGCCCCAGACCGCTTGCTCTCCACTTCTACCTACTCAGTGGACGTCATCCCCAAGTGGCCACATGTCCCCCTACCTGTCATCCCAGAAACAGCCACTGTTGCCACTGCTGAGGCCCAGGTCTGCTAAAAAAAAATAAAAAAATTCCAGCCTCAAAGCCTCAGGCTGTGGGAGAGCGACGCAGGCCTCAGCTCCTAATCACCCCCTCCCACGACAGCACTCATCAAGACTGCAGCTCCAACAAATCAATCTCCCTCTGACAGTTCATTTAGACTGAATTAATTTGGAATTAGGGGCCATTACTGCAATTGGCAGGCATGGATATTCCCCTAACGCGGGCTGTTATCCTGCTTTGGGGATAAAGAAAAGGAGCCAGCTTTTCTTTTTTCTCTCTGTAGGATCGACTGGATAAGGTGTTTTTCTGTGCTGATCGCAGGGCTGAGGGAGGGAGGCATTGGATTCTTAGTTTAACTAAATCATCATTGTTCTCAATCGACAGTCAGACTCTGCTGATTGTTTTTTTTTCCTCTTGATACCAAATGGAAGTGAAATAGGTGTTTAATGAGGGTCGTTGCTCTATCGACTGTCAAATTGTTGCCAAGGGCCAATTAAAAGTCTTATAGTCCGCTGTAATAGCAGAGAAAACAATGATTTGGGAGAAACACAAGATCCAAGACAGAACTGAAGGACTGCTAAAGTACTTTTAAACTCTTTCTGATGAGGGTTAGAGAGGGATAATAGACAATAAACAGTTAAATATCATACTAACAAGTATCTTTTGTGGTTTTCATGCGAAGGGGATTTTTTAGCATCCCACAAATCTGCCAACATGAAATGTGCCTCAGCTACAGCCTGAACTAATGAAAAAGCCCAGTTTTGAATGAGACACAAAAACAGATTTCTACAAATAAAATTTTACCTAAATATTGACACATGCTGCAACATAGTTGATTTTTTTCTTCATGGGTGTAATTATATTGTTTTGTGTTTTTTCAGAGTTTTCGTTTTAGTTAGTGAGTTCTGTGGCGTTGCCCTTTATGTTCAGTGCCGCACTATTGTTGATCTGCAGCTGATCTGCTGAACAGACTGCCCGGGCCTCTTTCTCCTGCTGGGAGGCAGCAGCTTGAAGTTTACCTAGGGTTCACGACCCTGTGACCCAGAGGTTTGTCCGAGACAACTCAGCTCCATGGAGACGCCGCTTTGAAAAGATAAACACTTTAACATCACACATACTACAGCACAGAAAAGCACACAGGCACATAAACATGAGGCTCGATTAAAGAAAAATATTCACCCTAAAAAACAAAACAATTTGACTTTCTGCGATTGAATAAATGATGCAACTCTTATGCTGTTTACCAAATTGTTTACCATTTCCTCTATAGAGATTGTGTTCACTACTGTGTGACGTTGTCCAGCTGTCTAGAAATAATTATTATTTAGTGGACTCAAAATATCCCAAAATGCATTGTAAAAGTACAAGCCATACAAATAACATGTGCAAAAGACATTTTGACATGTCTCAGAAAGAAGGCACATAAGTTTACATTATGGCTGGCTAATTATGGCTGAATTCCATTTAGTTTCAGGGCTGTGGTATTGTTCATGCTGCTTCACTGTCACACTGTCACGGCTTAGTGGGGACACTGGAACACAACACAACCATCATTCATGTTATTAGTAACACCTGCTCTTTCTTACTATACCAAAAAATTTTAATGTCTGCTGTGAAAAGACCATTTTAGTGACAGCTAACTACATCATACAATATGTAGATTGTATATTGTATGATGTAGTTAGCAAAAATGCATGCAGGATAAAATGAATGACTTAAGTAGTGTCAGAAGTGTTTTAAAAAAAAAAGTAATATATATAACTTCCTTTAGTGAGTAATGACAAGTGAATGTGTGATACAGTCTTTTCGACAACTGCTGAATGCAACAGGTTCTTAAGGCATATCTGAAAAGTAGCAAACTGCTAACTGGTGCCAGAAAAATGTGTAACTGGGGATAATTTCACTTGAATACAGGAACAACATACATTGTGAATGTTAGGCTATACTTTGTTAATACATTTCCACATTTTTGCAGTCCAATTTAAACCATGCAAATCCAAATTCGGGGATTTTGAAGATTCAGATGAACTGAAATAAATTGAGTCCCTTTATAGCTTCAGAAAAATTACCTACTTTTTGAGATCTTTAAATTTAATTTATTTAAAATCCTTTTGGATTACCTAAAAAAACCCTTGTCACAAAGCTATAAAAAATATTATTAGTTATTCTTACTCCTCAACAGTTGATGTTGAGATAAATGGAATACATGGTTTTCACAGGACAGCAACATTATGGAAGATGGTTTGGTTTCTATATGCATATTTAAACCTCTAACAAAAAAGAAATATGGAGCTGGACAGGTGGATGCAGGTTTTTCTGTGTTGTATGTTAATAATGGCTGCATTCCAATCAGATGCACAGGTCCTGGTACCTGAAATCATGCACACAGATCCAGGCCCTGCATTAATTCCCCCAAATGGAATGGAGCAATCATTAATGGTATTTATGATTAATTAAACTCAAAACTGGGGATGAAATCACTCCCTATTTGCTATAGTGCACCTTTATTACTGTCCACCGTTTTATTTCAGTGTCTAACGTGTGAAATATTTGTACTAGTTGGGACCCTCAAAAGAGAATGTTTGATGAACATGCCATGATGCAGCACTGCATCAAATGTAACATAAAGGTGATGGCCTCATCTGAGTTACAAGCTTAATTGTTTAAACTAAATTTGAACATCCGAATTTGAATGCTTGAAATAACAGTAATGATTGACAGGACACACATACGTACATCTTGGCATTCAGTGTTATAAACATGACCGACGAGTTGTTAGAGATGTACGCTGAGCGGCGAGGAGGAGCCCTTGTCCAACCATGAGATCAGAGTAAATATTAACACTGACACACTGCTGTGGAAATACCTCGGTGACTTACAGGGTCTACGAGGAGCAGGGCAAGGATGAGTGGGAGGAGAGGACAGACGAGTGGACGCAGACATTTAGGTGAGCCAAAAGGTAAACGGCAGGGCAATGCACACACATTAGCCTGAACACACACACACACACACACACACACACACACACACACACACACACACACACACACACACACACACACACACACACACACACAGCCTTTTAGCCCTCCCCCCATTAACACTCCAAACCCCAAACACCTCCATCCCTCTGATGACATGTTCCCTCAACACTTACACAGAGCTCGCAGAGGAAAATACAGCCAAGTCCTCAGCTCACAAGAACTCCACACACACACACACACACACCAAAAACACACACTTTGCTCATTACATTGTTACTTTCTCTGGCTGTCACATTGCACATCTTTAAATTTGGGACCTTAGGAGGGATCTCAGTATTTTTGTAGGTTTATCACTTACAGCACTTTGGTCTTTATTGTTTCTTGCTCTTTTGAAAGCTGAGGAAAGGATGTTGAGATCTGAACTGACGATAAAAGCACACAAGGAGGTTGCGGGTTCGAGAATGATCACATTACGAATACATGCTAAAGCCGAGAGCAGACAGTGCGGCCCTCTGTTTATTATGTTTTCGGACCTGGGCAGAATGTTCCAGCAGCCTGAGAAATATGACAGTGATTTCACCGACACACTCTCAGGTTTCAATGGGGGTAGGCAGGGATATACTGTATGTGTTGTGGTCATGCGTGAGTCAAGTGTGTGTGTCAGAAAATGATTATGTATATATAGCAAGAGAAGAGGGAGAGAGAACAGGGAGAAGGAAGAGAGATGTGGTGAAAGGAAGTTCATGTTACGTATTTGCAGTCGGGGTGTTACATTTCAGCACCGGACTGATAATAGAGTCAACACACTCTGCACAGGTTTAGGGGCAGAAGGATGTATATGAGGAATGTAATGGTGTCAAATAAAAGCTAATCTTCACTACACACTGCAAATGCAAATGCACTTTACCTAATCAGACAACGGAGTCAACCACACATTAGTGTTGGATTCATTGTTCATTAATGTGTCTCACAAATACTTAGGAACACCGTTTATAAGAAGATGGATACCACTCTCATGTCTGCAAAGTAAATATGAAGCTAGAGCCAGCAGGCGGTTAGCTTAGCTTAGCATAAAGACTGGAAACAAGGGGGGGGGAAGAGCTAGCCTGGCTCTGTGCAAAGGTAACAAAACACCTCCTACCATCATCTCTATGGAGCTCATTAATTAACAGAATTAAATGTGCTATACATAACCCCCCTGCAAAACCCCAAACTGTTGTTTTACAGTTTTTGTATTGTTAGTTATAACATGTTAATTAGTGAGCTTTGTAGGTGCTGGTGGGTGTTTTTGTTATTAAACTTTGGATAAAGCTTTCAGTTATTATGCTAAGCTAAGCTGACTGTGGCCTGGCTATAGTCTTACATTCATCATTCAGACACTTGGGTGGTACTGATCTTATCAATTTTTCGCACCGTTCTAATTAGAACATGTTTATCAGGAACTATTAAACTACAAAGAACTAAAGAGTATATACGCTCTCTGGTGAACCAATATTCCACATTTTGAATGTTAAATGTTCACATGGCCAAACAAACAGCAGTGTAAGGGAGGTGAAAGACAATAACAAACAGATTTATTTTATTTATTTAAAACAACTAAAATGGCGTAACATTTAAAACCTTTTAGTGACTCTTTATGGGATTTTCATGGCATGATCTTGCTACTGCACAAAACAAGATTTGAAGATTATGAGCAACAGAGATGCACACTAATCGCTGGATTTGTTGTGGGAATGCTCGAAAATCCTGGGATTTTCCCACTGTGGTTTAGTATTAAATCCAATCTGAGATACACAGCAGCAGTTTCACTTTTTACCTTCATGACCATAAGCCCTCGGAGGTTCTTGACAACATGTGGCATGACCAATAATGTAAGGTTAAAAAATAATTATTTTCTTAAAGAAAAAGTTATTTTGAACGTGAGAGCTCATTTGGTAAAGCTATGGCATAAACACTGCTAGGCTTAAAGCTTTGGCATGTTTTAATAACAGGCAGACAGACAAAAACATAAAACCAATGTAACAAAATCATTTTCAGATCATCGTTCAAACATTTCTTACACTGTGTCTTACATTATGTCCACATGTACGTCTAATATTCTACAGAGAAATGTTTTGTATTTTGGTGATTGTCTCATTTCATTGGTGAACAGGAAATGTGCAAAGGGGTTGGAAGGGGAAACCTTTCCTTAACTCCTTTTATGTTCCTATTCATAAACATAATTCCAATTATATACAGTACAGTACATAAGGACACAAGGCACTTAGTGCTCTATAAAGTCTTTCAACTGAACTTTTGGTCGCAAGGTGCAGACAAACTCCCAGCCTGCTCCACTAACTGCTTCTGAATGGTGACCCTTGGGAGCAAAAGAGATGGGAGTCAGGGGAAAACAGAAGTGGGGACATGGTGGAGAGAAAGCGGAGTCACAACAAGAGGAGGAGATGAAAGATAGATGGAAGAAAGGTGGCAGAGAAAAAGCTGGAAAGGATGGGGGAAGGTAAGGTTGTGGTTCTCAGCGGAGGGCGCACTCTCTCTGAGGTAGCAGTGTGGAACCACCCAGGGCCTTGTAATAGTTAAATCATATCAATTAACCATAGGACATCAGGGGATTAGGGGTTAATCTCTCCCCTGAGAGAGAGGAACAGTAAATTAGAAATGAAGCAAAAGGGGATAAAAAGAAGATACCATAAACGGGAGTTGAATGGGAGATAGCTGACATGATGAATTACCGAGCATGAAAAAGCATGTTTCAGATAAAATAAAGAAATTGCCTGCAGGATAACTTTTTGTGCTGTTATGCTATCAACAATGACGTGGTAAATTTCTATACAGCAAATGAGCAGAGCAGAGCTAAGTTCGCATTTACCTATCAGCAGCAATAGGACCAGAAGTGGCATTTAGGGATTAAAAACAACACAAAACAGGAGATAATCCCACAGCTCGGCCACACCCGCCTGGGAACTGATTTATGCCATTTTCAATTTGGATAAGGGTTTGGAAGAAGAAAAGGGGCACGAATAATTTACCTCCCTCCCTGAAAAGCCTCATTGCCCCCCCCATAAAATTGTCCCCTTAGATTTAAAAACATCCACATTTGATTGAAAATGAAATCATATACAATAAGAGATGGTATATGTGGCAGAGGTTTGGAGGGATCTATTTTTGGGGGGATTGGAGTACTGGCCTTTCGGGGTTTGAGAAAGAGGAGAGGAGGCCCTCTTTCTTTGGAGTATATGCAAAAATGGCTGAAGTGGGTAATGGAGCCGTGAGGTAAGAGGATTAAGATCAGCATTGGGTCAGGACTGATAGTGAGGAATTGGGTGATGGAGGGACAAAAGGAAGAAGAGAAAGGAAATGAGGGGGAAAAAGAGAGGGGAGAAAGAGAAAAGGGGAGACGTGGAGAAAAGTAGACAGAGATGGATGATTTGGGGTTGAAAAGATATGAAATGGAAACTGTCCTCTCTCTTTCAGGTCCCAAAGACGTTGCTTCAGACTCATAAGTGATCATTTAGGATCTGTGCGTCCCCCTGATAGGGAGTGGCAGGATAATACTTAACCTGATACTTGGATTGACTCCGCAGACAACGAGGGGTTCGACAGCGTCTCCACCACCAAGGGAAGAGCTTGAAGGGTGCAGGAAGGTATGAGCACTCAGTAAGCTAGAAATCGGCAGAAACGAGCATTTAAAGGTGAAAGAGAAGGATGAAGAGCCTTTGAGGCTAGAAGTCTGAAATATAACTTTCACAAATGACTTAATATTCAGACACAGAATTTGCATTCCTGTGGTCAATAACAGACCCAAATACTGGAACCCATGTGCCTTCTATACCAATAGTTTTTTAGGGAACAAGCTTACTCGCTTTGTGAGTTATACAAGAAGATTGATACCACTCTCATCTGTCTGTATGATAAAAATGAAGCAACAGCCAGGAGATGGTTAGCTTATCAGCATAAAAACAGCTATAAGAAATAGTCCCCATATAGCCTTAAAACCACAACTTGTAATTTTTACACTTCAGTTTTTGTATGGAAAAAGATAGGCAGGTAGGTAGGCAGATGTTTCTTGCCATGCTAACTGTTTCACCCTGTTTCAGTTTAATTGCTAAGCTAAGCTAACACATCCTGGCTATTGACAGATATGAGAGTTGTATTAATTTTTTCATTTCACTCTTGGCAAGAAAGCGATAAAGCATATTTCCCAAGTCAAACTATTCCTTTAACTGCAAAAATCTTAAGAAAATGTGTGCTGCAAGAGAGAAAACTGCATCAAAACTTGTCTGGGAAAGGCCAAAGGTGTCTGAAGTTTACAAACTCCTTCCTCGTGCGTGTCTGGATCAAGTTGTAGCCAGAAAACCAGTCTGTAGGAGCTGAGGAGCCTCATCGAAATGTTCCCCTGACCGATACGTCTTTGCTTTAGCCAATTAGCTGCCATCACAGGATCAGACTCAACTCTTATTTGCCAGCCAAAGAGGCTCAGCTGCTCGACCCCGACAGTAGCCTCATGGAGCCACGTTGCCTCCTCGCACCCCCTCCCTGCCTCAGTCACCCCACCACAAGTCTTAATTCAGACACTTTGAAGTATCTTGGTCTGTGGTGAGGAGCCACTCAATCAATTACGAATGAAATAATCTCCTTATGATATTTCGAGGTTTCTTCAAGTAGAGGAGGGGGGAATGCAAGAAGAGATTATGGAAGCCAAATCAGTCTCTCAGCTGCGTCTAAAGTGACAGGGGGAGAATCAGCTGAGAGGATGGTGGGAAATTAAATAAGAAAAAAAAAAGATTATGTCTAACTGTGTCACCTCCGAACACTGCTGTGAAATCTCTAACCTGATCCATGAGTAGGTGGTGGTGGAGTGGAGGAGCGAGAACGGATTATTGCAAGCCGCGTTAAAGTAGGACCCATGGTTGCTTAAAAAGCTTTTGCTTACCAGTAAAAGAGAGCACACACGTAACAAGCAAACATCTATGTGATGTATCTTTGTGTGACATGCAAAAACAAGCACAGACAAAGAGAGGTAATGTGTCACCTTGCTGGGAATCTGACTTCTGATCTGCCAAACACAAAGATACTTCACATGTTACCATTTTCAAATGCATACACGCTCAGTGATTAACATGTATGAGGAAAGACAAGCAGCCAAGAACATCTGGACATGTGGTAGTGTTTGTTTATTGTGAAGTAGAAGTTCATTCTAAGTCAGAAAATAAGAGTGTGATACACATAGGATGAGGTTACACTGGATGATCTTTATGCTGTCTTTAAAGCAGCCTTAGCTCATCACGTCTCATAAAAGTTTAAGGTGAAAAACGTTGACACCTCCTTCAAAGACACCTGATTTTTTTGAGGTTACTCTGGTTAGTTACTGCAAAAACAAAATGTGAAACAAAAGCCAATGGGAGTTTTGCTCGAAGGGGTAAAAACCGAGAATGTACTGAAAAACAAAGGTGGTGGAAGATTTGACCAGCTGCCTCCTCCATGTTCCTTGGTGTGATTCATGAAAATTGAGACATCTCAGAGGGAAACAGGTAAGTTGCCATCTTTCCTCTCAGTGTATGTGGTGAGTCTCTGCATGTCTAGTTGACAGTAAAGCAAAGTTTAGTCTGGACACTCTTGTCAAGGTTTTAAACATTTATTTCAATCATGTGCATTTCAGCTTGCCGGTGTGGCTCTGCTAATGTGATGCCGTGGAACAAATCTAAACAAACTTCATACAGCCTGTCCCTGAGCTCACGAACCTCCTGGCCGAGCCCGAAATACACATTAGATGTACATGAATTTGGGAACTTTTCCCCTTTATTAGGGCGTATATGTGGAGAGATGAGAGGAAACAAGCACCTGAATCCTGAAACAGGAAGAGAGAGTCACACAGTTCTGAAAGCACACCGCATCGTAATGCAGAGGTCAGCGTTGTTATGTGCAGAATGAATGAGCTGCAAATGTTAGGTGGTGGACATATATCACTGAAGGGTGTGTGGAACTTGCGACTATGAAATAACTTTCATGCTTGCCTGAACTACAATGAGGCTTAATTTCAGTCAATTTGTCTGAGCCTTGCATTGTGCAACCATTGTACAAATTTGAGGTACTTTGAGTATTTCCATTTTATAAATATTCTTTTCTACTTTTTTGTCCAGCGAAAACCGTGTAACTCCAAATATTGTGATTTTGAATTTTAATATTTCTGCGTGAAACAAAATGATCCTACTTACTAAACTAAATAAATTATTTATAAACCTTGGAATTGTTGGAAAATCCATCAGCACAAAGCAGGGAACAGGGCTGTATATCTGAACTCATAAAAAGTTGACTTGTTAGAGATGTGGGGGTTCTCACAGGACAGTGACGCTAAAAACGTTTGATGATCTTAGAATATGATGTATTGCTGCAGATTAAACTACCAAACACTACTTTTACTTAAGTACACTATCTGAATACTTCTTCCACCACTGATGACTGTACAATAATGCTGTAGTTTTCTAATTAATACTGTAACGTTTTATCCTATCGTCCATCTTTTTTTTGCTATTTGTTCACATCAATAAATACTCTGTAAAAAGCCAAAACATGACAAGATAACAAACAAGACCTCCGGCCAGCCTCTCCTCCCTCACACCATCAGCGTTGCTCCCACATCTTGCCTCAAGGCCTTTTGATTTTCTCCATGGTTGAGTGTTGTTTCTGCTGCTGCAAGCTCAGCCATCAGCACGCATTGATTGCTCCCCTTCATCCTCAGCGTCCCGCCTTTATACCTGACTATGGCGACTAATTCTCCCGTTCTCACCCTTCTTCATCCCAGATTGAGAGGGTCGGAGGAAAAAAATCAATAACGGTGCCAAGTGGGGCGGGGTCAGGGGTCAATGAGGTCCTTGACAAGTGTGTCAGGGGAAGGAAGGAGTGAGAGAGGGGAAAAGTGCTTTTGTGTGTGTGCGTGTGTGTGTGTGCGAGTTTATGAGTGTGTGTTGCATAAGGAGTGGTCAAGAGAAACAGTGACCAAAGGCCTCATGGGTGTCAGGCTTGTCAGGAATCAAATTTATGACCATTGATCGGAGCTGTGTGTGCGTGTGTGTTTTAGATGGTGATGAATGTGTGTTTGTTTGGATCATGGTGGAATCTGACAGGGGTGAGGAGTCATCATATGAAGCCCATTATGGCCAAACAAGCCAATGAAATAAATGAATCCCAAGAGATGTCATAGTAAAGACCCTGCCATTCATGGATCCGTCCTTGTGTCCATCCATGTGGACTGTCTGCCAATTTTCATCTTTAATAATATCAGAGCTATTTGAAAATAATAGAAATGAACTAGTTGATGTGAGCTTGTTTTATCTTCTCAGTTAAAGGAATAGTTCTACATTTTGGAAAAATACCCTTAGTTGCTTTCTTAGAAGATCAATACCACTCTCATGTCTGTACAATAAATGTGAAGCTACAACCAGCTAGCATGGTTCTGTCTGACAGAAATAATGTCTGCCTACCAGCACAGACTAATTAACACATTATATCCTGTTTGTTTTAATTTTTCAAATACAAAAACTTGTTAATAAGTGAGCTTTAGAGCCACTCGAAGGCAGACTTTCTTACCTTCGGACAGGGCCAGGCTAGCTCTTTCCCCGTGGGTGTCAGTCTTTATGCTAAGCTAAGCTAACAGTCTCCTAACTCCAGCTTCATGGACTAATTCTCGGCAAGAAAACGAATAAGCACCTTTCCCAAAATATCAATCAATTCTTTTAAAATAGTAAATAAAGTTTTCATCCAAATGTCCAGAAATGCTGTTTAAATGAAATGTTCAAAATGCAACCCTGCAGTGCAAACAGCTTTACTAGAAGCTCATCTGCGGTAATGTCAATCTGCTGCTGCTCAATTTTTTGCTGCTCATTCCCCACTGTTTAAATTCCACATCAGTAATCGTTCACTGTAATCTTCACAGCCACACATAATCACAGGGTTTTACTGCCCAGGAATTAGTTCACACTCATCCCACGGGACTGTGTGTGAGCGAGTGTTGATGCAGCCATTAAATGACTGACATCCACTTCATGATAAAGGTAATTATCCCTATTGTACTCCATAAAACATTTAAATAAGGAAGACAAAGACACAGGTGACAGTCTTCTGATGTAAAACTTTTGTCTCATGCACACAAATAAATTAAAGCATGCGAGGGCATTATGTCGTGCGGAGGTACACAGACATACACCTACTGTACATCCACGCCATGCACACACATAGACACACAGTGGAAATGGGAAAGGAAGATGACGCCTCGAAGAAATCCATTTGCAATTTAAATGGAAATGTAATGAGCCCATGGTGGCAGTGAATTAGCCTGCTGATCAATTGATCATGTCAAGGACAAATAGGTAAACAAACATATCCATTAGCCTCCTGCTCCACATTCTCCCTTTGCTTCCTGCTGTGGAAGAGTGCTGGAGGATCATGGAGAGCTGGGAACATGTGTGTGTGTGTGTGTTTGTCTGTGTGTGTTTGTGAGATGAGAAAAAAACGAGGGGACAGCAAATACAGCCTAAAGTAGGTTTTCATGGGGAGACGGCCTTTAAAAATGTGCTCACCACAAACACATAGGCACAAGTGTAAACATAGTGACAGACACAATTGCATACCCCACTGTGACTGTCCTGCCCAGCTCGTTACACAGACAGTTGGGCCCAGCAAGGTTCCTTTCAGAGGCGATGGAGGGAGCAGAGGAGGCGGAGGAGAAGGGAGCGACAGGGGCCTCTGAGACTCAAACAAGGAGCACAACGAAGACAACAAGGGAGAGAGAATGAGAGAAGAGACTACCAGAGGACAGCGGGCTGGAACCAGACCTGCTGCCTGGCCTCACCTCAATCTGTCAGAGTGTGTGTGTGTGAGAAGTACCAATCATGCCCAACGGCTTTTAAACAGTGATGTAACTGGTAATTACTGCTCCATGAAACTGCTCATTTTGCAACTAAAATTGTGTTTGTGCTGTAATTCTATTCAGTCTTAAAGAGCAAAGTCATCAAACTTTAATTTTCAATTTCTTTTAAGGAAAGGGGCTTGAGCTTGGAGCGAGCCAAACCATTGATATTCCATAAATCATTTCAGTCCGCACTCACTGAGCCACATCATTTTATCAGTCACAGTTGCTTGTTTCTCTAATCTATCAGAAGGCTCTAAAAACTCAATCGCCACAACTAACACATCTTAATAAGAAACTGATGAAGAGCTTCTTTTGTTTGAATTCCTGTCAGAATGTCTTGATTACTGCCTAATGGTCAAAGCGAGCAGAAAGGTCTGCTTCATGGAGAGTCAAAAGAAGATGTATCCATGTGGTCATATTTAGACGAATTTTATATTCTGGTGACAGGTAATTCCTATTGGTTACCTGTCTGTCTCAACTGCTATAAAATAACAAGACTAAGAGTCTAGAGCCATGCTAGGGAGCTCTGCACAACAACACAACAAGAGCTTTGAACTAAATACTAATGTCAGCATGCTAATGCTCACAATGACAATGATAACATGCTGTTAACAACATGTTTAGCAGGTATAACGTTTACCATGTTTACCATTTAAGTCTAGAATGATATACTCATAAATGACGTATTGATTTACAAACCACTGGTACAGCCATTAGTTTGAACTCTAAACCCTTTATAAATGCTACCTGAAAGTGGTACAAAAAGTGGTTTCCAATTAAAAAATTTCCGATTGCTGTTTGAATTTCTTACGCCTCAAACCCATGTAGTCTATTCAGTCTCAGTAAAGATAGAAGAGGTGGAGACACAAGAGAAGATGATTGAGCTTGAGCATTTCTATCAGGAGTTATTTCATGCAGGATGCCTGTTCAGCGAACAGAAAAAAGTGCCGCCACTTCCACTTCCAAAGCAGGATAGGATATTACCCTTAGCTTTTGAGGGCAAGGACACATGGAAAGGCATTTAGAAAATTATAATATGTTAGCACGTACTGTATCTTGCAGTGTGAACGGTCTATTTTGGTGATACATACATAGGAACATACCATCACCACTGGCTAAATATGAGGCACTTTACAAAAGACCTTTAGAGGTACAGTATACATCTACCTTCCTTGTGTGTAATTAAACAGCATTTTTACACATTACCTAGGGATTCTGCAAATATAGAAAGTTATAATACTCGAAATCCAAATCTGACATGCATAAGAAAAAAACTGCTGATGAGGAAACAGCAGGTTAATACAGGATGAAGGGGGGCTGCAAAAAAAGAAAGAGCTTTTTAAAGAGGACCATTTGTAAAACAAGGAGTTTAAAGCCAGATTATAGGGCAACAATGACACAATCCCTTATGTTCATTCCTGTAATACGCTGTGAAGAGGAGGATTTATACTTTATTGTGGTGGAATGCATCCAGGCTGCCTTGTGTCTGCCTCTCCGTCTGCTTGCCTCTTTGAGAAACATTTTCCTCCTCCCGAGGCCAGGTGTAATCCCTGCACAGAGGAAACAGAGATGCCTTCAGCCAACCGCTGATCAGCCTTATAATGGTTCAAGTATTATGAGTGATACCACCAGAGGGAAAATTCCTTCAATCCACCCTAAAGCTTTCTCCACACTGGCTGACTGTGCTTGGTTTGGGTGGCTGGTTGTTAGATCTCTCCCCGACTACTCTGCTTGTCTGCTGGTCTGAGTTGGATTGCATTGGATTGTCTTAATTGTCTCTAATGACTAAATTGTCCCAACTATTTGCTTCATTAACTCTGTGCTAGCTCTATTAGGAAAGAGCAGAGCCGAGGAGGAGACGGTAATTGAGAGTGTTAATGAAGGCAACATAATTAGTGCCATGCTGAATGTGGCTGAAAGTAAAAGTAAAAGGAGTGTGATGATTTTGTTTTTGACATGTTTGACGAATTGGTGATGCATTTTATTCTGAAAGGACCTCAGATAGATTACATTTAAGAAAATTATATGGGTTTTCCAGAAGCAAAAGCATAGCAGGATCAATCTCATAGGATAATGCCACAATGAACACATGAACAGTCAGTTTGAAATTTTGCTTCAATATTTACCCCTAATGCAGCAGGTATCAGCTGTGGTCTCCCCACCTATCTCTCAGAGCTCTGACTAAAACCATCAGACTTGAGCTCTCGGCCTGCTAAACCCAGCTTCAGATTAGGGTCTGATTGTCCGCAGTGGAGCAGATACAGGGGGATTTTCTGTAGTAAAGACAGATGTTTTAGAGGAAGTGAAGGGATTCTGGCTTCACAGAGGAGCTTTAGCTTTGTCATCGCTGTTAAGATTTGGTCCTATGAGCCAATTTCTTTAATTGGAATCTGGGTAAAGGCGGCCGCACCCTGTGTCAATATTACCTATATACAACTTTGAGACTGTCTTGAATCTGTGGGGAGTATCACAGGTGGATAGTAAGGGCAGGTTTTGACTGTGACACTTACTGGTTATGCAGGAATCCAATTAGGACACATTTCTAAGCACTTTAGAAGGACTAAAAGGACAGAATTCAACTACTGACATAAAAATGTATCAAACTGTAGACATGGAAGTAAATGTTCAATGAGTTGTAAAAATGCCCTGTGCATGTGTCAGACAATTTACTTATTGAGGGGTTCTGTCTAAAAGTTGCAACATGGAACTGGACGTTTCTGTCCAATAAATCTTAAAAATGTGTATCTACTGTTCCTGGTGAGCAAAAATTTAACACTAAATAATTATAAAACAAAATTCAAACATTTTTTATTTGCATTTAAAAACAGCATATCCCATCAGTCCCAGGATTCACTGTAAAAAACCTCTCGGGAGCTTTAGAGGCTGAGATGTAAAGAAAGAGTAGTCCAAATGGCATTCAGCTATTAATAATAATAAACTAAAATGCTACTGAGGCTGGCAGAGCAGAGGTAAGTCAGGTGTTTCTGCACACCTGTAAATACATGAAAGTTTTCTGGGATCAGATAGATATGGGCATTTTTATCTTTAACATGTATGTAGTGACAAAACATAAAGGTCAACCCCACCACCAAAAATAAAATCCCAAAATTGGAAACTGCTATCACTCTCCAATTGTTTGACAGTTAAACTCTGGTTCTTAACAGTTCCAGTTATTTCTCATAAAATAAATAAAATATGATCATTCATGTTTTTAAGCAGTAACAAACTTATATTTTCAATTATGATCGGATTGGAAACGTAGCATTTTGTTTGCCAGTTTTTCACCTATATGTCCATTAAATTATATATATGTGCATATATTTGTAAATGTGAATATGCTCTCTTCATCTACTTCTCTGAGCTTGCACTCAGTAGAGGCTGCTCAAAAATTCTTTAAAGTGCTTAATAAACCTCATACTCCAAATGAAGAAAAAAACAGAACTCCATCTTTCCACTTTAATATCACACTATTTATAATTTCTTCAATAATATGCATTTGTGTGTGTAAGCAGGTGGTGAAAATATGAATTGTTTTTAATTGAGAGAGGATCATGGTTCATTCTACTTCTGCAGCAGTTATAGTTAACTCACGTGAACGTTCCTCCATGCAGGTGAAAGCCTGTCAGTATTACTTAGCTCTTCCAGGAAACTTAGAACCTCCCTGTATGATCTCTAGTGCAATCCTACAGTGTGAGATTTTTTTCCTCCAACAACCTCTTGTTCTCTCTCTCCTTTTCTTTCTCAGTCTCTCGCCTTCTCTGTTACTCTCTCCAGTTTTTCCTCTCTTTTTTTCAACACATAGGTGGATTAAGGCAGAGGGGCTTTTGTTTAGATAAAGCGAAGGATTAGAGAGAGATTTGCCCCCATAAAGTTGTGGGCTTAATGGGCCTTTTATCCCTGCATGTCCCTAAAGCTGTGTTGCCTCTGGATTAGGACTATACAATGGGGCCCCTTGTGCAGAGGGATCCGGGCCAAAGGGAGAGAGGGAGAGAGAGAGAGAGAGAGAGAGAGAGAGAGAGAGAGAGAGAGAGAGAGGTAAAAGAAATGAGACCGAAGGACTGAGACAAGGGAGAAAAAGAGGGCAAGAAGAAAGAGAGAAGGGGATGGATGGAGAGGAAAAGAGGGGGAATTATACAGCTTTTAGAGGAAACTGACAGGTTGAAAACTTTTAGAGGAGGGATTTGCAAAGGAGATCCTGAGATCTTGTCACCAATAAAAGGGATTTCAGGAGGATTCAGAGGCGTGGTGCTGACAATAAACGCAAAATTATCGCTGTCTTTTTCAATTCATTTATCTTACTCTTAAAAAAGAAAGAAGAATAAACAGAAAAGCAGGTCTTACTGTGGAAGTGCTGCTAATAATGTGTCTAAAAGGTAGCTCCTGGAAAATTGCTTTGTTATTCTTGTCAAAAAGGTCTTCTGCAAGAAGTCGATTTTAAACTACACATCAAAATGATTAATTGCTGTGGGATGAACAGATGCTGAAATACCCTTGAATGGTGCCGGGTAGGCTGAGGTTTGCTGGATTGCAGACCTAATGTATTCATGAAGTTGCAGAAACATCATTAGGAGTATTAATTAGCTATTAGAGAGCAGAATTCACCAGCATTAAAGATCATTTTGTTCTTCATACCTCTGTCAAATGCAGGCTGAGACAAGAGGAGCAAGTTCACAATAGGAAAAAAAAGGTTTTCTGCTAAAAGAGGAGACCAAAGGGGCTAAACCTGACAAGAAATCAATAAAGACACAACAGACTTTTTTCAAAAATTAATACTTTTGGGGTGTTAAAATTTACATGTGGTTGTGGGACTGTTGCCAAATGGACATTATAAAAATGATGGGCTGCTGCTGAACTGGAGGTCATTGTTTCCACACCTTGTATTCAGCAGTGCATGGCTGAGTACAGGAGTAAGGGGAGTTGTTTTTTGGCGTTTAAGCCCTTCAGATGCGCTGGACAGCTAGTCGCTCTAAGGAGCTTTCGGTGGAGAGGCGCTGAGAAGAAACTCTTTCTCGCTTTAATTGCTTTAGAGACGGTCCTCACAAAGAGACAGTGGCCAGATTTACCTCCCGTTTAAGTTCTTATTTCCATTGGTTCACAAGTTAATCCTCTTTCTTTCTCAGACCTCGGAGAAAAACCGAGTGATAGGAGCCTACCAAGGCGACAGAACCAGAGAGGCACACGAGTTTTTCCAGACGAGGGGAAAGACTTTGAAGCACGCATGGAAAAAGTTTTAGGGGGTTGAAAAGAAACAGATTTATAACGAAAGACGCACCAGGTAAATGAAACTTAGACTACATTAATTACACCAGTTAATAATAATAATAATAATAATAATGATAAAATTAATAATAATAATAATAATAAACTTAGTCTTACTTTAATGCCAATTAAAATAAAAACCTTTGTCCTGTTAAATATAGGCCTACCAATACCCGCAAAATACTGATGTACCACATCCATTTGTACGTTTAAGAAAACACATTGAATAGCCTATTTATTCCATCTCACGTTACCAGAAGGCTCTATTATAGCCTATAACAGCGAATGAGTCACGTTATTGGTTGTAGCTGGTAGTTACAATTTAGAAAGAGTCTAGCGCAAGTCCTACCGTTTGCATTTCTTTCTCTTCATTTAATTTGATAGTTTTGCATTTCAACACTCAAAACCAAGTTAATACTATAGGCTAATATGGAAGAATGGTGCTTACCTACCATTTAAAACACAAGACTTTTTGTTGCATGCTTTTTTATTTAAAAAAACCTTTCACCTTCACTCTCTTTCTCTATCTCACACACAAACGCGCTGATTGTCTGTAAACAGTGCTTTTGCAGTTGTGTTTTAAAGTGAGTCACAGCGCATGAACATAAATATTCTCTACTGCATGAAATCTTTTGTCTACTGTTCAGATTTGTTCAGAGTGAGAAACATGGTCAGAGATAAAACTGCGTTATAGGCCAAGCACTTTTCCAAAGAATCTCCCAACAAAATATGCAAGCTTTACATTAAAAGGCTACTTTGCGCTGCCCTTAATTCCCTACCTAAACGGTTTTGCTCCGGGAGAAGAAATCTTTTCTAAAAACCCTTCAAGAAGAGAAGGGCATTATTGCCCTAATCCTCTTACCCGCAGTCATTTTAAGACAGGGGTTTCTGGAGGCTGAGATGGCGTCTTGTCTTCCCTATCCCATCCCAAATCCTTCCAGGCCGGTAGAGAGTCTAAAGGCAGCACCCTGGCATCTATTAGCCATCTCTCTAAAGTCTCTCTCCTCCAGTGGCATGGAGAAAAAGCCGAAAGGCAAACAAACTAAAGGTTGGTTGCTTTCCCTCACAAAATATAAGCAAATGCAAATGATTCCTGCTCGAAGTGCATACAAGCAGATTGAGGATAGTAAATTTAAAAAAAAACAAAAACAAATAAAATCATTTCATAGTTGTGAAGGTTTAAAATGCGCTGACAAAGTGTCTTCGATATGTTTTTTTCTTCATTTTAATGTAGACATAGGCCCAATTTATTGCCTGTTAACGAAAGCCTTGATAAAAACAGCTAGGCCTACTTACAAGCATTTACTAAATTACAGTCGCCCATAAATCACTGTCTACACATTTGACCAAATTAAGCCTTAAAAGCTTCAATCTTCACATTTCGGGAATGTTATCAAATTCAAAAAATGAATAAACAAAACAGACACGGAGGGATTTTGCTGACATAATGTGAGTAAATCGATCATATTTGAAAAGATCTCCAGAAGTCAGTGCACCAGTCTGCCACTGGATCAGTGATCCTACTCACTTGACTGACAGCACAGAGAGCCAATAGAAAGCCACCTTGACCCCCACGAAGCTCTACTTAAAATCCCTCCACCGGGCTCTCGCGCACCAGCAGATGGCGGCTTCCCACTCCTGCGTGAGACGCGGCGAATTCACCTCGAGAGGAGCAGGCGGAGCGCGAGCGGACAGACTTGAAGTGAAGCAACAGACTGGATGACTTTATATTTGCCTATTATATTTACTTGTTATTTCACTGTCGGACAAAAGGACGAAAAAAGAAGTGCATTAAAAACCCAACACTCGGCTGAGGAGAAGAGAAACCTGAAGAAGTTGAGGAGCTCGGATTGTCTGTATCAACCAGAAAGACAACTGTCTCCACCAGAGGTAAAAACATTTTAGCATCTCTATTCAGTTAAAGGCATTTCTCATATGTTGTGTTAAAAAAAAAGATTAAAAGAGCTTGCAAATGCTCTCATTTTCATTAACATCTATCGCATTTTATCAGCCAGTCTCTAAAGTAATTCAAGTTAAATTGCTTCTAATTCAGAATTCAGAATAAAGTTTATTGTGTTTGTGAACAAAATAGCCTACATGTTATGATAGCCTGTAAGTGTTTAGCAATTTAGCGGAGATTAAAGAAGTCTCTTGGTTGTTGTCTGGTATTTTAAAGTTTCAGTGTGCAACCCAAAATGTAATCTGACATGAGAACTAAAATTCATAACTTTCACTCTACAAATTATGATTAATCAAAAACAAAAAGCTTAGGATAACCCTTAACAAACACCAAAACTTACACACTCAAAATAAAAAGGCACTACCGTTCTTCACTTCTTTTGGTTACACGACCTGGTCTCTTTAGAAAGGAACTCTTTTTCAATTAAAATAATGTCAATTATTCTGAAGTGATACACATTTACAGAGGTTGATGTAAGGTATTTATCCTTTTTTCTCCTAAATGTTAGGCTTGCAGATATGTCTTGCACAGTAACCCATCCATTCTTGTTACAAAATAAAGATAATAATTATATTGGCATCTTAAAATGCTTTAACATACTATAATAAAATATCAGACTGGCTTCAGCATAACAAATATCCTTCATAATAACTGCTCAGAGAAACATCAAAGACGTGTCCCTCGCCCTTTGACAGTTTACACTGTGACACAGCAAAGAGCAGATTGTCAGGTCGACTCATGCCCCTTGGGGCTGTTAGCAAATAACATTTTTCCTAATTTAGTCGGATCAAAGAGTTGCACTGTACATGCCAATTTACATAATGACGGTTTAATAAACGAAGCATTGAGCAGGGCTGCCAGGAGGGCCCAGTGCCTGGAGCAGAGAGAGGCTTATGAATGACAATAACAGCACTGACAGGCTCACAGTGATGAGCTATTGTGTTGAATTTGATATGGGCAGGAGGATACAGGCTACAACCAGAGATGTAGTGCTAAATATAAAAGGTGGGTGATACTGATAATCAAACTTAAAGACTTAAAGTTTATCTGCGCACAAAATAGAGGGGACAGTCAGTCTAAAAACACGTAGCTAAGATCAAGATATTTTATTTGCAGTTTTAGTGCATGGTGTAAAAAGTGAGATTAAGAATTAATGGCTGACGTTTTGTCAGTGTGCAGGAAGGCAAGTATAAACAAATAAATAGGCTACATGATGCATTTCTTTCCCTTATACACGTTGTGTAATTTAAGGCTTATGTATGATTAAAATGTATGGCACACCTTTATTTTCAGAGAAAATATGTAGAAAAGGAAAAAAACGCGTTTGAGAAAAATCGTTGGCCTTTTACTGGAACTCACGTACACGCGCACTTGTCCACGTGCGCACGCGGAAACGCCATCCCAGAGCTAACCACCCAGTCCCACTGTACGTCCGTCCGTGTCAACGTTGATGATAAATGGAGGGCCTCGCAGTCGAAACCTATTTGCACTTCCATTAGACGGGGAGCCAAATGGGGATCAACATGCATATTTTTACCCGCGGAGAAGCCATACATCTCAGCCAAAACGTTGCCCCGGGGCGATGGGATAAGAGGCCGCCAGAGAGGCGAGGGGGAGACGGGGAGGGGGGGCCCATTCAACTCAAATACTTGGGGGAGTAAAGTAAATGTTTAGCGAAGCACCTTCTGTCCCGGCGAATTAAACTATTCCCCACTGCCCTCTGATCACATTCATCAGCCGCCGCAGCCACTTAATAGGCTGGGAATGGGCACTGCGGGCATCACGCGCACACGTGCACGCACACGCGCACGCACACACTGGAAAAAACTGCCTTTTACAAGAACGACCACCCAGTCTTTTCTCCTTTATAAGATAGGTTTATAACCGTCTAATTATTATAAATATCATTATTAGCCTATATTATTGCAGAGTAATTTATTAAACAATTATCCTATGAAAAGCCAATGCTTTAAATTAACATTTGATTGTTACAAGAATAATCAATTCAAAATCAAAAGATGTCAACCAGCAATAAGGTTTTGTAAGATTTTGTTGTGTGATTTGACCTTGGTCAAATTAATTTAAACTAATATTCTACTTAATTTCAGAGCATGGAGCAATTTACGTAGCCTATAGGCTTACTCAAATTACTTACCAAAAAACTTAAGACATACTGATTTGTTATTAATGTGTTGACATTTAGAAAACAGAGAAAATCGCTGTACATGGTCAAATAGGCCTAATAAAACAATGACGAAATTAATACCAAAATAACCTGAAAGTTTTGTCAAAAATATGTAGAAGTTCCTATCTGTACATAAGTCGAATAACTTAGCCAGTTCCCTGGATACGGTACCTGTCACACAGCAGAAAGATTTATATCTTTTCCCCGTGGTCTCTCTGTAATAGTTATAATAACCGTTTGGGCCTCCGAGATATTCCCTCCTGTTAGCCTCTTCCGTACTAATACATATCTAATCGTGTCCTCCAGCGTTTCATCTATGAAAATCTCGGTCGTGAAGGAGAACTACAAAAAAGGACTTTGGGAAATTGCTGCCATGTGAAAGACTCCAACATCGATGTTTTACTTCAAGAAATTAATCAGTTCCTGTCATTAAAAGCATCTAAGCCTTTATGTAAATTAACATAAAATTACCCGGCTACATTTCAAACTTTGCTGTTAATTAAAGTCAGTCACTAAAATTAAACAGCACATACTGAGAATGGCATTTCCGTAATCATAGCCTATTAAAAAATAATCCTGCTATCCGATTGCAGGTTTTGACACCGAGACCCGGAACAAATCTCCTTATTTCATTTTCCAACACATTTCATCTACGCCTTGATCTGTCAAAGCAACGTTTTTAAAGGGGATTTGGCTTCTCCGGGATCACAGAAAAGACGTGAATACATTCATGAATAAGGCATCCGTCACGGTTCATTATGAGAACGAGTGATAATTACCCCAATTAAAAGTCTTTTGTATAATTAATGGATTGAACAGAGCGATAATTGGATGTTAATGGATAACACTTTTGTCTGAGTGCGCACATTAAAATCCATTGGCCCTTGAGCACGAGGACCTGCTGACATTTACTAATAAAAAGCTCGTGTGTGTTAGGCTATATCCAGTGGATCTGATAGATGATTTTGTTCTCATCAAAACGAGGGGGTTGGTTTGAGATCACACGTTCCATGGGCGCAGCGTGTCCATCAGCAGCCACGCGCCCAAAATGTCAAAATGTCCTTGAGTGAACTCCCCTTCCTTTCTCTTTGAAAACCTCAACCCTCCTCTCTTCCTTTCCGCAGGAAGCAACCTCTCACCATGCAGCACTACGGGGTGAACGGCTACTCTCTGCACGCCATGAACTCCCTCAGCGCCATGTACAACCTGCACCAGCAGGCCGCGCAACAGGCGCAGCACGCGCCCGACTACCGTCCGTC
Organism: Micropterus salmoides; assembly: GCF_014851395.1. Classification (NCBI taxonomy): domain Eukaryota; kingdom Metazoa; phylum Chordata; class Actinopteri; order Centrarchiformes; family Centrarchidae; genus Micropterus; species Micropterus salmoides. Next base: position 21,519,262 of record NW_024040485.1, on the reverse strand, counting down.
CGTGCACGCGCTCACACTGGCCGAGAGACTAGCTGGTAATTGAGTGCACACTAACACACAGACAGCAGCGCGCAGGCTGTTGCCCTGCCTCCAAACAAATTAGCTGCAAACTGTTATTGAAAACAGAACCCATCACTTTGTATTTCATGGCATGTTTTGTATGCAGTTCAGTTATGATGAAAGCTGCATGAACTTGAACGGAAGTTATTACAAAACAGGTGTAGCCTATCATCAATGGGTTTTCACTCAGGTACCAATTTGGAAACACTATGCACCTGAAAAAAATGCGCAAATGCAAATAAAGCAAGATGTCATAATTCCTATGCCTAGTAAAATAAACTTGCCATGTGTTTTTCCCTTCCAACGGCTGCGCATTTCAAGACATCATCCTGGAGGCTCGCTACGGCTCTCAGCACCGCAAACAGCGTCGGAGCCGCACGGCCTTCACCGCACAGCAACTGGAAGCGCTGGAGAAGACTTTCCAGAAGACACACTATCCGGATGTGGTGATGAGGGAGCGGCTGGCCATGTGCACCAACCTGCCCGAGGCTCGTGTGCAGGTAGGCCCTACCTAAGGGAAAACCACTGTAGACAAAAATACACTGACATGGATGTATGTCTCCCGCGACCCTGTATGCAGGATAAGCGGTTGACGATGGATGGATGTATATGTGTCTGTAGCAGCCAATAATGAGTTTGGAGGGGCTTTTAAGGATATGTGTATCATTTTGTTTATTTGTATTATTTCTGTCATTTTAATGCAGATTTTCTATCTTATGGGGACTTCGAAAATTTTATGTAGTATTTAGTATCAACTTAAATCTGTGACAATCGTTGTTGATTCAAAATAATAGCCTAGGAAAACAAAACAAAAACGAAAGGGCTACTTCAATTATCTGCTGCATTAATAAAACCCCACAGTTGAAAACTGTGACTGTGCATGAAGTATCAATACACATATATAGAAATTAAAAAAGTTATTTTTAAATTATTAACTTGTTATGCAGGTTTAAGCTTTTCACTTCTTTCAACACAAAATAAAAATTAGGTTATCCATATACAATGAATGCTAAAATACAACTAATATTGTTAAAACTGATTTAAGTTTTTGATAATTTGCTTACAGACTATTGATTTGGGGGTTTTTCAGGCCCCTCAATCATATGATGCTCAATGAAATCAATCTTTTAGAGAGTGTACAGTACTTATCCACTGCTTTTTTCTGCCTGCTCTCCCTCTAACTCGCCCTGTTATCCTCTCTTCCATCAGGTTTGGTTCAAAAACCGCAGAGCCAAGTTCCGTAAGAAGCAGCGCAGCCTCCAGAAAGAGCAGCTTCAGAAGCAGAAGGAGGCTTCAGGGGAAGGAGGAAGCGAGAAGGAGGATGCGCCTCCCTCCACAACTATCCTTACTGACACCCAGCTCCCTCCTTCGTCCTCCTCCTCCTCCTCTTCTCTGGAGACAGAGGGTCCTGTAGTCCGTCCTGTACCGTTGGACATGGAACTGAACGTCACGTCAGCAGAACACTCTGGCAGCGAGTCTGCGACGGAGGATAATGCCACAGATAAAGAGGACGAGAGTAAATCTCAGAGAGAGGAGATGAAGTGTGAGAGAGCAGTGACACCTGGGGACGTCTCTCCAGTTTGCAAAAGACTCAGCCCTAAACCAGGTAAGAACAAGATACTTGATCATTACTCTGACAAGGAGCTTGATTCCTTTCTTGATCCTTTACAAACTTGTTTAATCCCTCATCTGCAATACTGTACTCATCAGCTGACTTTAACAACCTCTTACCTCTTCTCTCTGTCCAGACTCTCCCCTGGTCTCTCCGTCAGTGACCCCCTCCTCCTCCAGCAGTGGCCTGGCCAGCAGCGGTCCTCTCTCTCAGAGCCACTCTTACTCTTCCTCCCCTCTCAGCCTGTTTCGTCTGCAGGAGCAATTCCGCCAGCACATGGCTGCCACCAACAATCTGGTGCACTACCCTGCTTTTGACCTCGCTGCCCCATCATCACTCCCCTACCTGGGAATGAATGTTAACATTCCCCCCGCGCCGCTGGGCTCTCTGCCCTGCCAGTCTTACTACCAGTCCCTGTCCCATCACGCCCAGCAGGTGTGGAACAGCCCACTGCTGCAAGCGTCGGCTGCAGGTGGCCTCACCAGCCACAACAACAAGACCACCAGCATTGAGAACCTGCGTCTGAGGGCCAAGCAGCACGCTGCTTCGCTGGGACTGGACACAATGTCTAACTGAGAATCAGATTGTATGGCGGACAGTGTGAACTAGGCCAGGGCCTCGGCCTACACATCACCCCATCCTACTGTGTGTCTGTGTGACTGTGATAGTTCTTTAGGAACCGTATACTGACCCCATCTCGGCTAGATGGGCACAGGACATGCAGAGATGTCCAAAAATAAAACATGCCAACATGCACTGGACCTACAGAGATCCATTTAACAGCTTTTTAGGACAGACCACACTTCCCCAATATGTTTGGCTCCTCTAAGCTTCCGTTGCAGCTCAAGATACAAAAGTAGAACCTCGGGATAAGAAAACCCATAAGATATTTTATCTTGCTCAAATAATGCAATGGATCAAGTGAATGTCCTAACAAGAGGGTAGTGAACATGTTCCTGACTCATCTGATGAAGTTTCCAACAGACATGTAATGCTGGACCTTTTTAACATCTGAAATAATAATAAAAAAGAAAAATGATGTATGATGGATGCACTCAATTTAAAAGACAATGCAAATAATGTTTACAAGGATAATGTGAATAAATGAGGCACTTTTGAAGGAATTAAGCTTGTTGGTCGGGATAAAAAAAGTTATCGCTCATGCAGAAAAGAGACCATTCCTGTCACAGGACCATTGACATTTCAGTTAAGCACAGCGGTTATGTACATAGCATGTACTACATAACAGCACATAAATAAAACTAAACTTCAAGCCATGTTGTCCTCAACAGCATAATTAAAAGTGACTAATTTACCAGTTTAATGGCCAGTAATATGCCACTGCACAGAGGCTGGCTTGATAATGAGAAAATTATTTCAGTGACTAAATTCTCAAAGCTTTTAATTACATTTTGCCCTGGGCTGAGGGAGCTGGGGCAAATGCAATTATGAACATACATACCATTTAAGACCGCCTTTATAAATTCAAAAGGTCTGTGCACTAAAACGGTCAATTAAGGTAGCAACAGGATTGACATCACTTTACCATGAGTTGATCAATTTCCTTTGGTTAATGTATGGTATGTATGGTTATTGTAAACAAATCTGGAACCATATTCTCTCCTTTATATTCTCTTGAGGAAACATGCAGCTTTTCACTGAAAGTCAGACTGACTGTTAGCACTTGATGAGGAGAATCACACGAGTCTGATGTTTTTCTGTTAATGTGTTCTGGAAGATAATGTCTTCATATGAAAAAAAAAAAGCACATTATTTTAGTATGTAAAATACAAAAAATCTATTAATGTTTACTGGTAGGGTAATTGTAAAGCGCCTATTATGTTGTATAACTGATAATGGACTTTGTCTCAGATAAAATTCCTTTAGCTGTCAGATTGTAAGATTGTATTTGCTGAGCTCAACGGCAGCCCTGTCTACCCCTCCTCTCCTGGTTTTCTGTGTGACGGTCCTGGGTTGAATTCATAAATGTGTTCACTTTCTTCTCTCGAACTGGCAAGGAAGAAGCAATTTTGCAAATTTGGATTGCTGGAAAACTGAAAGCGTCTGTCAAAGAAAGTGAAAAGATTTCAGTGAATAATTGACCCGTCCTCTGTGTACTGCTGTCTTGACTCTATTTTAGTTCTGTCGTTGCTATTCTTCTAATGCTGCCCCACCCCCCGACTGTCTCTGTCAAACTACTTGGTCCAGTGGTAGATAGATTTATGATTGCGGAGGAGAGAGTGGACCATCAGCAGTGTTGTTTTCTTTACTCCTCCTTAAAAATGTAGACTTGAATTAGTGTTGTTGTAAAATGATCGCAAATAAAAACATTGCCTGGAGACATTTACAACGAAGACTTTTCCATCTGTGCTGAATATTTACACAGTATGCAGGGTGGTAATAGCCTTACCTTTAAATGGGTGGTGTCCTATAGTTATTCCTATTAGTCATTGATCTGCATGAATTTAGAAATACAACAGCTTTAAGATCTTATGTTTGAATGATGTTAATCTGCCCTTCAGTGAGTAAGCAAACTTTAATATCTATTGATCAAGTGCACAAAAAAACTGAAGAAACTACATTGTGTTACATTTCTACTTTGGAAAATGTAAAGTATGAGTAAAAACAAGTGAAATATAATGCAAGTTGTAATACTAAATATAATAACTTATAATCACCCTAAAGATATAAATATATTTTCTAATTTATGAATATATTTAAGGTTATTTATAAGTACATCAGTATAGGAGAAGAGGTGATAGTGAGTGGAAAAAGAAACACAATGGTCACTTTTAAAAGAACAATAAAAAAACAAAACAAATAAAATGTATGAGAATTTGCATGGAGACAAAGTAAAGAAGCAAAGGAGACAGAAAATGAACAACGCAATCTGAAAGATAAAAAAAAGCCGCACGCAGACATAAGCCATCCCCAATGAATAAGCAGGCCATTATCCTGAAGAATGACGGCCCGGGGCGGTGATTATGCTGCTATTATATCTTTAACAGCATGGTTTGTCAAAACGCAGAGACCCCCACCCAACCCTGTCCCTACACACACACACACAAACACACACACACGGGCCAATTGGGCATCTCTGTCACCTCCTCCAAAATGTGCCCTTGCTCTTCCCACAGTAAACTTTACATGTACTCTAAATGCATCGCCCAGGCTGCGTGACATTGCTCTGCTGTTAATTGAATTGACCTTTAACATATATTTTCCCCTCAGTGTGTGTAAATAACAAATGCACCTTGGCTGCTGCGCTGGGCTGTTTCTCCAACCGTTATGAATGACCACTTTCCAAAAATCGGCTAGAGGAGGATAATGATCTCACCAGATTAGCAGCGTTAATGTGGGTGTAACACCTCACCCTAACCTTTGTTGTGTTTTATTACACCACGCACATGTGTGTGCATCCTCGACCAAGGGCATCCTGATTGTGTGGCTGATAAGATTGGGATGTGGATATGCAGCACAAGTGAATGTCCTTGTTATCCAGGGTAAGAATCTGTCCAGGTACACAGCAGGATTTCCTCCCATGGGGCTCCCAACAAAATACTCTTGTTCCAAATGTTCTCTCTTTTCTTAACACCCCCCGCCCACACACACACACACACACACACACACACACACACACACACACACACACACACACACACACACACACACCCCTAGATTGTACTGCTGCAGAGTCAAGGGTGTGTTGAACCCTCGATGCTGGATCAGGTGCTTCCATCTCTAACACTCAGGGCTATATATTCACCACCATAACCACTTATTTATAGGCACACACGTATCTCCATCTACTTTCCTTTAAGCAAGTGATGACATGTGTGTATTTGTGTGGGTGGGTTTGTGTGTGTATGGGAGGGCTGAAATAACTAAATCGGCTGACAACTGATATGATATATATGAACCCAATACTGTAAATCGCAGGTCAGACAGTTTACGATTTTAGTCATCTGAACTACTCAAAAACAGTGTGTTATAACAGTATGCATTTTTTTCCATTGTAAAGCTTGACATATTTTGAATCAAGAAAGGTTTGTGTCGATCCACACAGATCCATTGGTTTGCTCTCTCTCTGACACCCCCGGAGCAAGCCCCCCCACACAAAAATCAGTGTACCATTCAATCAGTCCTTTTTCCCTCCCCCCGTCTTCATGGTTCTCTTAAAGGTTTTAACCATGGCGAGAATGAAAAGTGCCAGCGTTAGAAACCTCAGCCCATTGAGGAGGTGACAGGGTCTGCCAGAATATGATCCTAATCCTGTTTCCAGCATTCTTTTAGCCCACTGGCATTGCCATTTCGCTGCATATTCTCTGAGCTGTCAGGCCCAGGGAAATCCCTCTAATAGTGCATTGCCCAGATACACATCAAAGCCCTCCTGGAAACCACCAGCGGGAACTTAAGGGAGAGGGGTGCACAAGTACCATCAGGCTCACAGCTGCACATACACATGCAAGGAGTATGCTTGCTAACTTGCTTGAAAACACATAATGCTCAAAAAACACAACTCATAAGAGGATGACTGACGGAGAAATCACATGGCAACACTTTCTTTGTTAAATCTGAAACATTTAAAACACTTATCTTAACATGTTTAATAATTAATAGGACAAGAGAGATACTAAAGATATATGTTATAGAGATAGAAAAACACAGAAATGATTGATATCAAGAGGCAGACAACAGGTGACTAAACTATATATCCTGGGCCACCCTCCTTTAGTTCCACTTCATCTTCCATTTTCTTCTTGTCCTTTTTTTCTTAAACACTCTGACTGCCATCTCACCCCTCCCCGGGTAATCTTCTTAGAGAGAAGAAAACCCCTATTCTCTCTCTTCTTAATCTGGCTGCAGCCTAAACCTACGGTTGCATTTCCAATGTGGGCCTCACTGAACCAAACGGGACTGCTCTCAGCCAGTTCACATCGAGTATTGAGTCTATCTGAGAATGCTTAGATCCCATATTAGGTATATGGCAGCGACGCTTCTTTGAAGAAACTTATAGCACAGTCTGTGGCTCTGAAGGGAAACACTTTTAGAGATAAGCTGCAACACAAAGTGTGTAAATATCTCATAATACATAAAATAAAGACTGGGCTACATTATGGGATGTACTATATATTGGTGAGGTATTAAAGAGATTAATTGTTTTAAAATATACAGAAAGGCCAGTTGTCAAATTAGATATTGTCATATAGCCTGACCACACCACATTATGAAGAGGAGTATTTGGGATGGGATCCAGGAAGCCTGTTTTGGTAGTATATCTATTGTTGTAGTGTAATTTCCTGAAAAATCATCCATGAACTGTAAGCTATGCAAAAATAAAAACTGAAGAAGGGAAAGGGAAGAACCTATGCGTGTCACCTGCTCCTGGTCACTCTCCACCTTCCCAGTGTGTCGTACTGAGAAGGTGTAATACAACTGGATACGTGTAAAAGGCAAATTAATCAACATACAAACAATTGTAATCTGAACCCCCCCTATATAGCATTTTCTATCCACCCTGTGGCTGAGAGCACACCGGTGAAATCCCATCTCCCACCGCCAACATGTCTGATCTTCACCTCTGGGGTGGAAATCACCACAGCAGGAACAGCAGCATCTGCATTAAATACACAGACTATGACTAAGTCACCATGTGTGTCTTTACTAAACAAAACCTGTAACACCTGAAAGACATGTTTCTTTATAAGTCTCAAGTCACTTTTTCCTGTCAGTGCTCAGTTTATATATTATATACATTTCATTGCTAATGGATACAAGATCATTCATTAAGAGGCTTGCGTGGTATAAGGTGAGAGCATAAGACCATTACAGTGTTTTGCATGTTTATTAAAAACATCTACATTGTATTTGAAAACACAACAGAAGCACGGTTGTTTGGTTAAATCTATAATATTCATCTTTCTAATACACAGAATATGTCTCCCTAACACAGGCTTACACACAGGGACACAAATGCACAGCGGTTCATTGGCTAACTCAATAATAAAGCAGACAGCCAGTGGAGTCTATAGACAGGCAGAATAGAGAGTAACTCATCGCTAACAGTCTGCCGTCTCCTGAGTGTTAAAACATGTAAATTTATGTAAGAGCCCATAGGAAACACATATTTACAATACGTTTAGGTAATCACAAGAAGGGGCATTTGGGGCCCTGGAGACGAAAGCAGTCAATACAAAAATAGTTTTTATGTGTCATTAATTCCCTCTGCATTCCCAGATACATCCCCCTTTTACCACAGTAATACAGTAATCACTCACAATCGCACAGAAAATTATCTGCACTCATCTGTGGAATAAAAAAGCGGAGGGGCAAAACAGGGCGAGACGTCCCATTTTAGCTCTCCGCTGCCTCTTTAATGTTCATCTGGGAGCCGCATGGCTGCCGTCCATCCCTGCGCGGGGATGGGAGTCAGCTTCCAGCACTTGGAGCAGCTTAATGACAGTGGGATGTGGATGGTGGACTCGTTAGACACACACACACACACACACACACACACCTTTTTCACGCTACATTGCCTGGCCAGGACAACATAAAGGGTCATCGGTGGTGTGATGGAAAAAGAGGCACCTCTCCGCTCACATTAGCTTGTGATAAGAGGAAACACTTCACCTCTGAGCGATGTCAATGCAAAACAGAGTCAATCCAACTATAATAATGAAAGTTGCATAGTTTCATATGTTAGAAGCCAAATGGTCAAATAAGTCATTACCCGCCTGTTCATTACTCCCTCCTTACACACACTCACCCACATCGTCGTATTAGGCAAAGCCATCAAACCTGATGAATAACCGTAGAACAAGCCAAACCCATTTCAGGCAATTGTGATGGAAATTTGTGTTTCAGTAATGTGAGTCCCCAAACTGAAATATTCATCTCTATGCATCTGACACAGAGCAGGAGGACATACACACAGGAGCTCCCTTCAATATATATAACATTTAGAGACATGTCCTCAGTGTCCTCTAGTGGGGACAGACTATACAGGATACTTTGTGTACGGTTGCCACCTACTGGGCGAATAGAAAAACTACAATTAAAAGAGACATATTGCAAAGCTAGTTATAGTCATGAGCACATTCTGACTTAGTCAAATCAGAGTTTTAGCTCACTCAAAACAAGAATCCCCTAAAACTGAATTTGGCTTTCCAGTTGGTTCACCAGAGACCAAAAGTTTCCATATAAAAAGGTAGTTCAAAGCTGTCCACAATTATAATGTCATCATCCAGGTTCTCTGGGTTTTCTGATGATGAAATAAATCAAATGAAACCAACTGTAGTCCCTTGTTTCAATAGTCCACAACTATGATGTTACTATCTCCTCCAACAGCTGCAGATAATACATATACATGAGTCTGAAGCCAAAGAGTCAATAGGATCGCCTCATTAGTCCATTAAACAGTACCACAGTCATTCAAGTGTCCACAAGCTTTCAAGCAAAGCTGTCCACAATCTATGTAAGCCTCCTTAGCTTGCACATGTAGATGGGCCCAAAGTTAGCGGCCAAGTGTGGGATGACCATCTCACCCAGGTGGAGGTCGGGTGCAAAGTGAAAGGTTTTCCTAAACATGCTTATGAGGGGTCGCAGATCAATGACCTGAATGTAGATAGGATCAGGAGAAGGGGGAGAGGAAAAAAAGGAAAACAAAAAGTTTAAATAATTTGTTGTAATTTGGTTCCCATGTTCAAAAACAGGACATCCTGATATTGTAGAGGTGAGATGAAGTATTGTCCTCTTCCACTATTCTTAAGTTTATCAGATTAACTCTAATAACCAGTTTACAGTGCGAGTCTGACTGACCTGAAGGTGGATGCCGTGGTTCTCTTGAGCCAAGCAGATGGCCTGCTCCACCACGCTCAGGTTCTGGATTTGAGAAAGAGTGCAGGTGGAGTAAAGGATCTCCCCACCTGGACAAGCTGCTACGATTCCCGCCCTGCAGGATAGAGAGAGTGTTTGTTCACTTTAAATAAAATAATCATGTACACTTGTTGCTTTAAAATGTAACATAACCGTAATAATACAATTCACTTTATATTTATATCCTCAACAAAACTTACAGCAGCAGCTCCAGCTGTAGCTGTGGCAGCCTTCGTCTCTCACCGGTCCTGCTCTTACTGAATATATTGTTGTCATCCTCCATGAGCGAGTGTCTGTCTGTGGTGCAGGGGACGTCAACAAGGACCTGAACACAGAAAAGAAAGGATGTATTTGGATAAATGCCGTAATCTTTCCGAAAAGGATGAACATGATTATGTGACTCTGGCTTACTCTGTCGAAAGTGTTCCTTTCAATTTCCCCCCACTTGGTGCCATCAAAGGAGGTAATGCGTAGTTTCTTGTCTGTCAAAAACTGCTTAGGAACGTAGCTGTGGAGGACCTTCCTCAGCCGCGATGTCCGTGACACCGAGGCATCATTTACACACAAAAATCCTTTTTGGCATAAACACAGACGATGGAGGGTTAACTACCACCCACAGACCGAAAAGCATCACTAATGCTCACAGACAGGGGAGGCAAGAAAGGTTTGGCATGGACTAAGTAAGGAAAGCAGAAAGATGAGATCCGTCCTGTTACCTATAGACTGGGTCTGAAGTAAAGCCAGGGTCTTGCCTCCTGGAGCAGCACACAGGTCAAGCACATTGTGTCCTTCTTGAACATCCAACGCAAGACAGGGCAGCACAGATGCCGCGTCCATGAGGTAGTAACCCAACAACCCGCACATGTCTGGTCTTTAGAGGGCAAGGGAAGTCAGAGAGAACTGAGAATCAGACTGCACTTAGAAGAAGATGTGTTCAACCACTTGGGCTCACTAAAGCATTTTCAAACTAAACACATAAAGACAAAAAATATGTTCATCACGTTACAAACTACAAGACTTTCAACAACAGGGCTAATGTCAGCAGTGCTTTCCGAATAACCAACAGCCGAAGCAAACATTTTCATCCACTGAACAGAGGCAGTTAGTTCACGTATCAAAATATTTTTAGTAACAAATACCTTGCTGGCTTGAATCTTGTGATGTCCCCTCTTGGGAAAACAAAGCATTTTATGTTAGGACTAAGCTGTAAAGGAGAGAGCTGTTGATGATCAGGGTCAGATTTCTTCATAGAATCACCGGCTGCAACTTCAGATTCTTGCTCCAAGCATGGCTGAGCTGCAGAAATGATGAAGATGCACAATTGATCATATTAATCAAATTTTTTTTTGCCAATTTCTCCTAAATACAGCCATGTTATTAAAGGCAGGAGGAGTAGGATTAGTTGTTGCGGTTTGTTAACACAATATTCAAAGTTGGCCCCTCTTCCCTGGCTCAAAGACACCAGAAGCACACGCCCCATTGCTGTTTGTAAAAAAAAAAAAAAAAAAAAAAACACAAACAAAAAAACCCCCAAAACTCTGATGCACCCTAACATTACCTGAACTTATGAACTACTTACTTTCTATAAAATCAATTCTGTCTGTTATTCACAGTGACTGTGAATGTATCTTTTGCTGTTCTGAAAGCTCTAAATTAGTGAGCTCTCAGTATCAAAACCTGAAAGCACACTGCTTTCTCCAGCAGAGTAACTGATAAACTAACATCAGTAGGTTTCTAAGCAGGTAAACTTTGGAAATGCACAAGTACCTTCTGCATCTGTGTCACTGATGAAGTTGCTGCATCCCTGGGCTGTTAAGTCTGCCATAACAGCATCTTGGGAGAAATTATTGTGCAGGGCTCCATATTTCCTCTCTGACAGCAGAGCGGCTCGGACTGATGGCCACAGCTGCCCCAGCTGGACATTGTAGGTGGCATCAAAGTGCTGCAGGGCTAAACCGGTAGGAGGGTGCTTGGTGCGTGTGGCAGCCTGCAAAAGTAAGAAGGTTAAAACACCGATTTTAAATGCTCACTTGCTTTGATGTTCTCTGGGTGAGTTTAGTCAGTCAAATTAAACACCTAGAGTTAGGTGCAGGACTTGAAAACACACGTGAGTGTACAATTTTACATTCTTCAATGAACATCTAATAAGACTTATATACATTTTAATATACTGTATGAAAAATAACATCATAAAATTATATGTCTGTCTCACATTCAATTATGGTTACATTTAGCTAATTGAAGATATTGTCTTTTATTTTAACTGTTTACCTTCATTAATTTAATTTCAGCTGCAGCATTTTAGGTCCAGCTCTCATTAATCACATTCGCCATAATATAGTTATTGTCAAACTTCAATGCTTTTTTTGGGAATATCTACTATTTGCTGCTATGTGGCTTGATAACGTTACTCTTGACAGCTCTAAACATCAAGATAGTACAGATAACGACCACTATTAACTGATTTATCTGTCACTGTATTAAAAACATACCCATTTTTCCTTCACTCGGTTCCGTCTTGGCGTGAAACACCTTAAATCTTTCACTTTTCTTAGTAGCAGTCTGGTGTCCAGGAGCAGTGCCATCATGCTGTGCAACAGTTTATTAGGCCGTCTTCGCCCCGCTAGCCAAAATAAAGGTTCCGCCGAAATCATCCAAGTGAATGGGCGGCCCTTACACAAATACAAACAGATGATTGGACCATAGCAACTTCAATAATCGCTTTTAACCAATAGAAATCGTTATCCGGTAATCCTTCTAGTCGTTTCCTGCGTGTGACCGACCTAACGTCCTCAACGAGAAGCGGTGTGATATCAAACAAGGATTTCTGTCCTCTGTCGGGATTCTTTGGTGAATTTCGGAGTTGTAATCATGGGTTTCGAGAGGAAGATGCTCACACACGGCGACCCCGACGACGAGGTACTGGAAATTACAGATGTGTGCCCTTTAAGTGGCTTTTTCTAAGCGTGTGTGGCCAAGTTAATCTGCGAAGTGGCCTGACTCTGCTGGTCGGCGGTGCAACGTTAACGCGAAGGGTTTAGTGTCGCTAACGTTACGTTATGAACCATCCAGGCTCCTCAGGTCGTCTGGGACAGGTGCCCCTTCCGTCAAAACTAAACTGTTTACTGCTGCCTTGTATTAAATCATTGAGGCTCTAGAGTGTCTCACACTCCTGGTTTATTTATTTTTTTTTTCTCTGTAACTCTTTAATTGTTAACTGCCTTATGTTGCTCTTGCATTTTGTCTTGATGCCATTTTTATTTAAAGCCCTTTGAATTGCATTGTTGTTTAAATGTGCAATATAAACATCTATTCTTGCCTTAAGACGTTTAAATGTTACTTTTAGTACGCGGGTGGTGGCTGAAAATAAAAACAAAGTGTGAGTGAGTCTACATTTAAAAAACTATTTCGCCCATTTTTACTGTGAGGGTACCCCTCTGGTACTGTAGTACTGTACCAGTAGTTCCTTTTTGTTGTTTGGATATCCATCCCCCAGTTAATATAGACACAAAGTTACAAAAGCACAAGTAGTAGTTTTAACTTTTAGTAGTTTTGAGCCTTTTTAAAAAATTAAATAATTTTCCAGACTAAACGTAAAATGCCCATGATATAATTTTCACTGACCAGGAGGAAGATGCACCTGCTGAAGAGGAAGAGGAGGAGGAAGAAGAAGACATGGTGGTAAGTTTGTTCTTCATAAATTTGAATATTCTTTTAGTATTAACAAGGAATTCACCCGCAGCAAGCTTATTCAAGTATCAGCACTAGCCAGCTAAATAACTGTATACACACAAAGACCTTTTTATGGACAGAAATGGGTAAAATAAAAACATTTGACCAAAAATATGAACCTGCATTCAAGTAAAGTGATAATTAGGTTTGCACACCACTATGAGACAGTATGATAATAGACAGTATGATAATCTGCTGTTTACATTTCATGCAGTGGTGGAAAGTAACTGAGTACATCTACTCAAATACTCTACTTAAGTATATTTGAGGTACTTAAGTATCTCTTCTGCTCTTTACCAGCAGTGATGAACACATGAATGCATCAGTAATTATAATCTATTTGTACTAATGTAATACACATTCTGCATAATGAGTAGTTTAACTCTTGAGAGTGTAAGTAGATTGATGCTACTATATAATACATAAATAGTACTTTTATTTAAGTAATTGTGAATTCATGGCTTTTACTTGTAATAGTGTTATTACACAGGTACTACTGTGGACTGATGGCCAATTATTTAAAGTTGGGGTAGTCAACAGGATAGGTATAAGTATCCAACTGAAAAAAATCCTGCCCCCTCCCTACAGGCCTCCCTCAAAACACAATTTAATGCGCAGTGAGCGTGTGGGCAGATTACAGGCAGGTAGGCCAGCCGTACATTTCTGAGACAGCCCCAGATATCTGATTATTTAAAATTTTGTATCAGGGCATTTGGTTTATTGATTGTTGCCGGGATATACAGAGGATTTCCAAAAATAAAACTCCTGAAATTAATTGCCCTCGTGCTTATCTCCATCACTCAATCTCAGTTTGAACCTACATACAGTCCATGGTTTGAACATTGTGATTGATTTGCCAAAAGCTCTAAGAAATGTTTTGTGTAAGACTGAATTGACCTTCGATTTCAGAAGTAGAGATAAATGATGTTGGTGCAAAATTGCTGGCGGCAGCTGGTAACACATTTGTTACCAGGTATGTGATAAGTTCATTTGGTGATTCATTTTTTGTAAAAATGATAGACCACATTTGCTTTTGTCCCTCCCCAGGACCCTATAGAAACAATACGAGTCAAGTGTGAGCAGACTGAACACTGTGTGCACTACAAGGAGCGTCTGGAGACATGTGAAGCCCGAGTCAGCTCCAGATCCAACACTGAGGAGGAATGCACAGAAGAACTCTTCGACTTCCTGCATGCACGAGACCATTGTGTAAGTGTGACACAAAGAGGGTGGAGAAAAATGTGCCATTTTCCCTTTCCCCACATGAACCATACTGCATGTCACTTGAGGTTTGAAAGAGCTCGTGTGCTGATGAAGACACCAATTGTGTTCCCCTTTGTATTTATAGGTAGCACACAAGCTGTTCCACCACGTGAAATGACCTGCCTGCCCAGTTTCCACCACTTGGAGCTGTAGAATCCTAACTGCAAAAATTGTAAAATAATCAGGAGAGTTCTGTTGTTCCTGTGTATTAATGTAAATTGATTTTCTTGGGTTCCTTGACTAACAACATGCCACCCTTTCTGTATACAGTACATACTTGCGTAGACCGTGTTGGAAGCAGCATATTTAATCAGTCGCTACTTGTATAGGTTTTGGGTTCATCCAACTTGTCAAGGTTGTACAAAGAACGAGCTCAGACTGTTTCTCATAATGTGGTCAGTATATATGCTGCTCCAGTAACGGAGAAGTTACCTCAGGTTTGGTCATGAATTCATCACGCTGACAGAAAATAAAAGGTTTTGTTTTGTTTCCAGCATTGCATTATTTTAACTCATTTGACTCTCCTGTGGTACAAGTGGAAGTGTTTGACTTTGAAGCTCTAAAGGGTCTTTAAATGTCGGTCTAACGTGGATGTTACAGGCACACAGTTTGGTAATATTGACAAGATATTGCACAAATTACTTGATACAAAAATGCTTCAAATCCCATGATAAAACCGGTGTTCATCTCATAAGTCTTAATGAGTGAATACAATTTTAAATAATTACAGCATCCTAGTTTGAGAAGTCTATACAATTATGGCAGGATACTGAAATATCATGTAGTCCTAGGAGCTGATACTATAGTATCAACACTTGTAGCCTAGTTTAGGAAATCAGGTATATAGTGTACTGCCTTTATACAACTTACATTTCAGTATATAAAGTGTGTCTAGGTTGGAGATCAAGAGAAGAAAATGGGCTTACAAAGGCTACTTTAAATATTAGTAGCAGAATTTATATTAATTTCCCACTCTAATGTGGTGTCAGGACTCCCAGAAGGCAGACAACAGTACTCCAGAGATAAAAGCTGACTAAAACTTTATTGAATACATGCCATCAATCATAATAAATTAAATCAAGTAACAGAAAAATTTACAGCATTGGTCAAAAGGTGGCAGTACACTGCCAAAAAACACAGGAACTGAGGTAGACTGAATGTGGATGTCTGTGGTTGCGGTCATTTAAGAAAACCACATTTCAAAAGAAAAAGCATAACATGCAGACAACTCATGCACACAGTGCATACTGTTATAGAAGATGTAAATGAATTCACCTTCTCACCAAGAGTTTTCTTTGTTGCTGTTGCCAACATAATCATCTATAGAGGCCTGCAGAGAGCAGTAGAGACAGAATTTTATTTAATTTTTTTCCCCCCCTTACAAGATTGAATAGTGTGTCTACAAGTTATGACAATGACGTGAGGAAGAGCTCTGCACTCACCTGCATGAACAGCCTCTCCTTCCTCAGCTTCCTGTAGAAGAGAAGAACATCTGGATCCGCCCGGACCACGCGTGGGTCAAAGTCCATGACCCTCAGACCCTCCAGGCTCCGAGCCCGAGACAAAGCCACGTAAGCCTGGCCACTCTCAAACACACGCGCCAGAGAGATTTCCACACAGTCCAGTGTCATTCCCTAAAATGAATGGTTAAAGGTCAGAATGACTGACATGCTAGCATGCAAAATCAATCTTACAACAGAGAATTTATTGGCATTTTTGTAGTTCACAATCAAGCAGTGTGCAATGACGTATGGATATTGCAGTGTTTAGCATAAAATGTGTCCAAAATCAAGGAGATTTATTCACAGCTCTTAAGTATATTAAATTATTACATATCTTTAACATATGTAATTTATAAAAAAAAGTTATTTCAAGATTCAATGCCACATGGGCAACATCTCCACCCAAACCCTGTGATTCTCAAATTCTTTACTGTCCACTCATTTCCTCTGAAGGGATGAAGGTGTGGGTTTTCCTTTTTATTTCCCCGTGCTTTAGCTCCTCTGCTTTTGATCAAACACTGGTGACACATGGGTCGTGACGAAGAACTCAATTACCCAGAGGGACACTTTTTCCTCTCTGACCAATTTCAGGTCTGAGGTCAGGATATAGAATATGCTGTGGGAGCACTGTGGGAAGCTGCAGGCGAGACAGCGGAGTGATTGCTGAGGATACAATTACAGCTCATATGTGGGTAGCGATAATGTTCAGGGTGTCTGACAAGGCCTCTGTAGCAATTTCCCTTCATCAAAAAAAAAAAAAAGTCAGTTTTTTTACTTTTATTAGACAGCACAAAGGTGGGTGAAAGGAAGGGAGGAGGAGGGGGGGTGGGGGGTGTTACTGGCAAGCCCTGAATGCCACACCCAGACACACTGGTCTTAAATTCTTAAATGTGGCTACTTCCCCAAATGAACACTGGCTGCCCATTTGAATTCCAGTTGTGTAAACTGAGCAATTTATAAAACAAATAGCCTCTCTAAATTCATGCTCAAACACTCATAATGTCAATAACTGTTATTGGTTTTAGTCATTAAACTAGTACTTTGTAGTAGTTTAACAGAAAAGTGTTTCTGTGAAGTTCAGTTTAAGATGTGAGGCAAGGCTGATTGTAGATCAGTGTTGCTTGATAAATACCAGCCAAGGACAACCTGTGTTCAGATTTTATATATTTTAATACTTTGTTTTCAAAGAGCTGTTTCCTCCACCACCCACAATTCATTTTAATCTTCTTCCGGCTGTGAGCAACTCCTCCATTGCATTGTGGATGATTGTGAGTAGTGTGCATCAGCAGCCCACATTTAAACCACATTTAGTATGCATGCTGTTTTGCATGCTTTGAGTGCACTTC
Organism: Micropterus salmoides; assembly: GCF_014851395.1. Lineage (NCBI taxonomy): Eukaryota > Metazoa > Chordata > Actinopteri > Centrarchiformes > Centrarchidae > Micropterus > Micropterus salmoides. Next base: position 21,501,872 of record NW_024040485.1, on the reverse strand, counting down.
ATTTTGTCATTTTCTGGTGTGAACACTGCATACTCAAAATGTGCATAGAATTTACATAGTCAGATTTCAAGACAATGGCTAGGAGATGCAGAGCGACCTAATGCTTACAAGTCCCACTACTGTGCTGGTGTCAGAAATAAACCCATTTGAAATGAGTCATTGATAATATAGTACTATTAGTGAATTCATAGAAACACTTCTTGTGTAAAAAGTAATAAAAAAAAGGGAGATTATTCTTTTTATCTGAACACAGTGACATCGCTTTCTTCTTCTCCACCCTTTTGATATCAACCTTGGATGACAATAAGGTAGACAGTGAGTAAGCTTCAAGGCCAGACAGACTGCAATCAAACCATCAGCCATTATAAGCCGTCTAGAGGTGACTGCAAATGCAGTACAGAAGAAAAACACATTTGTTTCAGAACAATTAAATTAAAATAGTCATTCATCAAGTGAGTCATTCATTTGAGAGAAACTCACAAAACACTGGTGTCCCATGACAACACTGAACAAGGTCTTCTGAACAAGGACTATACGGCTACTCACCTGGCTCTTGTGGATGGAGATGGCCCAGGCCAATTTGAGTGGCAGCTGCTGTCGACTCAGATAGATCCCACTGCCCGACTTAAACACCCAGCGCTCAGTCTTCAGCACCTCTGTAACGCCGCACAGAAAACGCACACATGGGAGACCTGACGAAACAGGAAACATGTCGTTAGTGAAAAGACTTATTGTGGGATTTTCACGCATTTTAAAAAGGTGTTTGTGCCTAACCTGCTGATTCAGCATGAAAGACCTTGGGTACTTAAATATCCTCCAGTCATGTTTTTCAGGTGACTGGAGGCAGCTACAAGTGACTGAGTGCCAAGGCAGCTCTTAATTGTAGGCGTTTAGCATTTAGATATGTTAGGTATATATTGGGTCTGAATTGCTGCTGGTGTTTAGGCATGACTTTGAAGTGGATGCAGTTATGGTTGACGCACCAACTCCTCCATCTTGAAGCAGTTACCCATATACATCTTTGAAGTAAACATAAGACATGGGTAGTTGGTGTGAGCAAAAAAATAGCTAAAAGTTTATATTTAGGAGTGTTAATCGAGTAACTCCAAATACATAAACCTCATTAACAGGAAGAAGAAAAAAAATATAGTATGTTAACATGTATGTAATACACATTCCTTTTCTTGCTGAGAGTAAAATGAATAGATCAATACTAGTCTCATGTCTGTACCCTAAATATGAAGCTTGAGCCAGGAGACAGTAGGCTTAGCATAAACTAGTACCAATACTAGTCACTGCAACCTGCCAAAAAAGAGAAAACAATATTCCAACACAAACACCCTGCAAAACTGCAACATGTTTTTTTCAGTTCTGTGTGTGTGTATGGATATGAATGAGACAAAACTTATATTAAACTTAGAAACAAACAGCATATAGCTATATAAATAGCTTTTTCCATCCGTTTCCAGTCTTTATGTTTACCATATGGAGCGGTCTCAATTTTCTTATCCAACTCTGAGCAGGACTGCAAATTAACACATTTCCTCAAAATGTCAAACTATTACTTATCACTATGAAAATCTCTCTTGTAAATACATCCAATCAATACTGCCTTTTCTGAGCAAATATTAAGTCAATGTCTCAAGATGACTATATAAATAAACAAATAAATACATACATACCTACATACATACATACTGACCATGTTTGCCAGGCTCAAAACCCACCACAACCCCTCGCGCTCCATTCACTAGACCTCGGGCGACATCCAGGTTCTTTGTCAGCATGACCTTAAAAACAACAAGTCACCAAAAATTGAAAGTAAAAATTGCGCACAGTAGTCAACACAAGTGGTTTGTTGCATGCCAAATTGCAGTAGGTGTGGAAAATTGTGGAGAATAAACTACAATGCACACGCACACCTGAGCTCCCACTTTGAGTTGGATGAGTCGGCTGACGGGGCTGTGAGCTTCTATTGTCTTCACCAGGGCTGGGTCACTGTCCAGTGCCTCAAACACACGCACCGACCCTGGAGGACAGTGAGCGATTCAATAAACAGGCTATCATGACTACTTCTACATAAAACCTATACACACACACACACACACACACACACAACCCCAATTCCAATGAAGTTGGGACGTTGTGTAAAACGTAAATAAAACCAGAATACATGCATTTGCATCCTTTTCAACCTATATTCAATTTAATACACTACAAAGACAAGATATTTAATGTTCAAACTGATAAACTTTATTGTTTTTTGCAAATATTCACTCACTTTGAATTTGATGACTGAAACACATTACAAAAAGGTGGGACAGGGGCAACAAAAGACTGGGAAAGTTGAGGAATGCTAAAAAAAAAAAACAAATAAAAAAAACCCTGCTTTCATTCTACAGGTGAACAGGTTAATTGGAAACGAGTGAGTGTCATGATTGGGTATAAAAAAGGAGCATCCCCAAAAGGCTCAGTCATTCACAAGAAAGGATGGGGCGAGGTTCACCACTTTGTGAAGAACTGCGTGAGCAAATAGCCCAACAGTTTAAGAACAATGTTTCTCAACGTACAATTTAGGGATGTCATCATCTACGCTCCATAATATCATCAAAAGATTGAGCCCAAGCTCATCTGAGATGGTCTGATGCAAAGTGGAAAAGTGTGCTGTGGTCTGACGAGTCCACATTTCAAACTGTTTTTGGAAATTATGGACGTCGTGTCCTCCGGGCCAAAGAGTAAAAGGACCATCTGGATTATTATCAGCGCAAAGTTCAAAAGCCAGCATCTGTGATTGTATGGGGGTTTGCTAGTGCCCATGGCATGGGTAACTTGCACATCTGTGAAGGCACCATTAATGCTGAAAGGTACATTCAGGTTTTGGAGCAACATATGCTGCCATCCAAGCAACGTCTTTTTCAGGGACGTCCCTGTTTATTTCAGCAAGACGTGGCTTCGTAGTAAAAGAGTGCGGGTACTAGACTGGCCTGCCTGCAGTCCAGACCTGTCTCCCATTGAAAATGTGTGGCGCATTATGAAGCGCAAAATACGACAACGGAGACCCCGGACTGTTGAGCAAATGAAGTTGTACATCAAGCAAAAATGGGAAAGAATTCCACCTACAAAGCTTCCACAATTAGTGTCCTCAGTTCCCAAACGCTTATTGAGTGTTGTTAAAAGGAAAGGTGATGTAACACAGTGGTAAACATGCCCCTGTCCCAGCTTTTTTGGAATGTGTTGCAGGCATCAAATTCAAAGTGAGTGAATATTTTCAAAAAACAGTAACGTTTATCAGTTTGAACATTAAATATCTTGTCTTTGTGGTGTATTCAACTGAATCTAGGTTGAAAAGTATTTGCAAATCATTGTATTCTGGTTTTATTTATGTTTTACACAACGTCCCAACTTCAGTGGAATTTAAGTTGTACACAAAACCCCCTCTGCCCCAAAAAATAACTGGTGGGGTTGCCCCCCACCAGTTTCCTGATGCAGGAGCTGACAAAATAAAAGTATACCAGAACAGGAAACTAAACTGGTCAGAAAACAAGTGGCACCTGGCTGAGACTAAAAATATCTCGAGAGGAAACGGGTTTCAACAAGGTTGCCATACATGACTCAAAGCCATGGATAACAGTTTTGCCAAGTTTCACCTGGATTGAAACCAAACAAAGTAACACCTGTTTCAAACTAGAAAAATAAATCAAAATGAAGAATTCAGACCTGGCAGCTGCTGGAGTTTGTTCTCGTTTGTGAGCTCCACGTCATCCTTGTGTGTGCACAACCTGGTTGCTAGAATGCCGTCCCTCTCGATCCGATGGTAGGCGCTTTCCATCAACTTAGCAGTGACTTCCTCCGTCACCCTGAATGGTGTTAAGACAGAACTTGATTGAAATTTTCCTTTTGTTGCACAAATGTTCTGTAGAATAAAACAAAATGACCTTCTGTCCTTAAGAGGCCTGCAACGGCACCAAGTGCATTTATGTAACATACATACAGAGATAACATATCCATACTTTTGGCATGAACTATTAAAAACATTACAATTGCATTAGCTGTACAAAAACACATTGTGGCTATGAAATTCCTTGAAATGAAATTCCTTGAAAAATTATTTTACCTGCCCACCCTCACTGCCTGCAGGAGGGAGATGAAGGACTGGTCGGTTTGCCTCCGCACTTCTGTTAGCTCCATGTTGAGCTGGATGACCTTGCGCCAACTCCTCGCCTGAAGGTTCATAGAGGGGAAAAGTCTTGTTCACCAACATCCATTAATGCTCTTCGGCAAGTGAGCGGATCGCCCGTATGCTGACTCATGGGAACAGCATAGACCATCATGAGTAAGTGGAAATGCCTCAGTACAATACTGACACACACGACCGCTTACATAAAAGTGGAGTACACAAATTATTGGGCTTCCTGTTACCAACTACACCTAAAAATATACCATAGAGTTGAATTAACTGTTCTATTATAATCTTTTTAAAAAGAATGATTTATTGCAAGGTAGATGTATTAGACTTGTTAAAATGTTCTGCTATTTCAGTGTGAATTACCTTTTCGCCATACAGCCTATCAACTTACTGACACGGCGTAATTAAATTAATTAAAGACAAACAAATAGAGAAGTCCAGGATCCACGATGGTCTGACCTGGAAGCAAAAGCTGGTATTTTCCTTTCCCTTAGAAACAGGAGGTAGCTGGAGGAAGTCACCACATATGATCAGCTGGATGCCTCCGAACGGCTCAGTAGACCTCCTCACCGACCTGCAAGAGCACGGTGACAAGATGCGTTACTGAAGATTAATGTAGTGATTATATGGCTACAACTAAGGATTGTTTTCATTATCGATATAGTAGATAATATATAAATATAATAGAGAAAATAAATGCAAATGAGTCTATGAAAAATTGGAAATTTGGAAATATGTCAAAAATCAACACGTCTGAAAAATATTTTTATAAATTTAAACTGTTTTATAAAAAGATGTTTTAATTGTTCAGATGTAACTAGTACAGCTATAGTAAAATGGATTTTTAGATTTTATACAGACTCATTAAATATGAATGTATGTCACACAATATAGTTCACAAGTGCTGCTGAGCTTCCCAGTAAAACCCAGGGGATTATCTATTAACTGGAACCATAAACTGTAATTCAAAAGCAAGTACTTTTGTTAAAGCGGGTGTTAAAATTCCTCATGCTGGAAGTCCAACCGTTTGCTAACAGTCTGAAAAATCTGTGAAGTGATATTAGTCCATTCTCCATTTCAGTGCTGTTCATACTGTTATATTGTCATATTGTAGATACTTTATACCAAAACCACCTACCTCAAGTCATTACTCCTGCACAAAATACTTTTTTATTCCAGCATCCTTTGCACTATGCTTCATTGCACTGTGTACATGTAAATGTACATGTATTTCACATCCACCTCCGACATGTACATACTCCTGCATCCTTTGCACTCTGCTCACTGCACTATTTGTCAATATGTCTATATTGTTTTTGTTCATTGTGTGTCTATTTGTGTTGTCTACACTGAAGTCTGTGTCTGATTTGATTTTATTATTGTGATTTTGTATTTTTGAGTAAGCACATCGTGAGCAATGTACAATCCAGAGTCAAATTCCTCGTATGTGTACACATACCTGGCAATAAAAGCCGATTCAGATATTACAGAGGAGATTTAATCTCGAAGGAGACACCCAGGGTGTGTTTGGAAACTCTGAAACGTAACACTTTGTAACACTGCAAACATTACGAGTAATAAGTTTTCAATGTTTCTTAATTAAGTTCAACTTTTAAATCTTACTTTAACCTTCCAAAACACAGTTTCAAATTTATTCATTATGAATGGTTAAGTATTTACCCAAACACCAGCTGCCTGAAAGAGCTTTAATGAATTAAGTCATATCAATCACTAGTGACAAGATGTTTATTTGTATAATTTGTGTAAAGATCAACAACTGTTCAATAAGTCAAATTTATCATTAAGCTCTGTGGTTGGGTTAGGGATGATACTCATTCAAATCATCATTATGCATTGATAAAGACGTGTTTTTTTGTTTAGGCCATCTGATTAATGTCTACAGATTCTACACTAATGTAAATGTTATTGTAATTTAATTGAACTGCTGCGGCCACCTAGCAAACAAATATGCACCTGCATTTAACAGTGGCCAAACACGTGAAAGCTCTCCAACAGAAAACAGTCTGTAACTGCTTTACTAAAGACTTTGTAAACTTATGATATACTGTAGTATCATAACGTGATTTTTGTTATTGTTGTTGTTGTTGTTGTTGTTATTGTAGATTGATATTGGCCATGATGTTCAGCTTTGAATCTCATCTCTCACCTAGCCACCGACTCGAGCTTGTCAAAAAACTGTGCCTCAACCATGGAGACCTCATCGATGATGAGGTGTCGACAGGTCGTCCAGTGCTGCAGCACCCCAGGCCTCTGAGCCAGCTCGACGCACTGCTCCAGGGGGGCAGAGCCGGAGCCAATGCCTGGAATGAACAATGGTACGGAGGATAGAAAGACAGATGGCCAGACGAGACACAAATGAATAACACCCAAGCAAATACTCAATTCGCACCCTCTACTGTATATTGAGATTTAATTAAAAACGTCTGTTCTTGTGAAGAGACATCAGACACCTCATCCTCCCATTATATTAAAGATTCATAATCTGAAATAGGGCATCACACAGACACTGTAACGGAGTCAAAGGCTGCAGCTCTACTTTAAAAAGGTTAGCACAAAAGAAAAAGACCTTTTTTCTTTGGAGTGAGTAGGGCTGAAAAGTTTAGCAGATTGCCAGAACATTTTTAACTGTTTAAAATGTTGTCATTCTCTAAGGAAAAATATTCACTGGTGCCAGTTTCCCAAGTGTGAGGATTTGGTGCTTTTCTCCGTTCTGTATTATTGTCAAGTGAATCTCTGCGCTTCGGACTGTATGCCAGATAAAATGAGCAATTTGAAGAGGTCATCTTGGGCTCTGGGGAATTGTGACAGGCATTTATTTATTATTTATTTGAATACTAGATGATTAATCAAGAAAATAATCAGCACATTAATGAATAATGAAAATAACTGATGCTGTCCTGCTGATAAGGATTCTGCCTCATGCTTTTCTGTATTAGGACAGATGTCAGTCAATAGCACTGCCTAATTTCAGGAAAGACCTTCGGTGAAACCAGCAAATTGACTAATTATTTGGATAACATACAATATGACTAGTTGATTTCCACATTTGTGTCAGTCTTACATAAAATCTATTTTGTCTCCTCAGACACAATGACTGACCGGCAAAGTTGTGTAATGTTGTTCCTCCAATGTGACATGCAGCCACTCCGGTGCTGGCTGTGGCAAAGGTGCTCTTTGGAGGAAGAGATCCGATAATTCTCTTCAGTAAGAAGGACTTCCCTGTACCTGATATACACACACACACACACACACACACACACACACACACACACACACACACACACACACACGTTTATTGCCAGAGGGAAAACAAAAGTCAAGAGAGATTTACATCAGATTCTCTTGAGCGAATGTTAGGAAAAAAAGACAACATGTTACTAAATGACAGTAAGGCAGTAAAATGTAACAGTTACTCAAAATGTATCATATGCAAGATAATCTTTAAGTTATTACAAAAATTTATTGTGGCACACTTACCTGCACTTCCAGTGAAGAAGACGTTCTTACCACTCAGCACAGCACTGAGGACAGCCGCTTGTTCTTTATTCAGCTTACGTGATGGCAGAGCCAGGATGGGCCTCTTACTTGGGTTGGCCTTCACCTAAAAATAATCAAAACAGACAGCCGGTGACATATCATTCAACAGATTAGATGCAAAGATTAGACAGCGTGGAATAGATTCAGGAGGGTAAAATGTTGGTGCATAAGTCTCCCACTGGTAAAGACAAGACACTGTGTTTTCAACTCACTGGGCTGAAGTTACTGTCACTCCTTGACCTTTTGACTTGCTGTCCTGTTCCTGCCACAGTCGTCTTATTGGTGCGGTCTGCCAGGCCTTTAGGTGCCACTTTATTTCGTAGCTCATTAACCTTCTGGATATCCTTTTGCTGCAGGGGGCTGATGGCCTCGAAGCTGCGGGGCAGACCGGCTTTGAGCTTCTCTCGGTCGCTCAGGGGCTTGCTGCTCTGCAGGGCCTGGTGTTTGATGCTCAGGGTTTTGAGGAAGAGGTTCAGCTGGTCGGGGGGGCAGTTGGAGATGAGCACCTGGATGTTTTCAGGGAGAAGTTTGACGGTGCACTTCCCATCTCTGGCGAACTTGGTAAAAAGTTTGAACTCTTTCAGACGGTAACTTTGCGGGACTTTCCCGTCGTGGACCCGGAGGATGAGCTCCTGGAACTCATTCCGGCCCAGAATAACGGAGGCTTTACGGATGACCTGCCTCCGGGTGGCCTGGCCGGAGATGTTCAGCTGCTCCACGGTCACACAGCACTGCAGCTGGCCACCGTCCTCCCCGGCGAACATTGCAACAACTTTCTACGAAACACAAGAGCCCGCATTTATTCATGAATAGCATTTTGCTTTGAACAAAACATTAGAGTGCGGCGGCGCATGAAACAGCAAACTGTGTTTAAAGAGCCTGAAAGGACAAAACGTAGCGTTACCGCAGCTGTGGTTCATTTAATCAACATAAACATCTTGATCTCGCGTGTTTCGCCCGCGTGATCGATATAAACTTAAAATGTAACGTAATAGTCACGGGAAAAGTTTTAACTCAGTTCTTACCTTTGTTTTTAAATGAAATATGTGCTAAACTCTCTCCCAGTATGCAGCTGCTCTCCAATCTGCGAACGCGAACACCGACCGATTTTCAAATTATCAGTGCTTGAAATGAACCAATAGCTGAGCGGTGATCCTGGCCAATCAGCAGGAGGAGATTTAACACAGCATCCAGTGGAAGATGAGAAGGGACGCCTCCCGTGGCTGCCTCGACCAATCGCTGGTATTATGACTGGCGACGTTATATTTGTGTGAAAAACACATGGCTACCCGGAAATATAAAAGTTTTTCACAATAACGGCGCTAAATTAAACACGAAATACAGACAGACAGATAATTCGGCGTCTTTTATTTTCTCTGTTTCCCGAAGTAATTTGAAACCCAGTTAGGCTGCTGTACAATAATAGTCAATTGTGATTTGTAGATCATCACTGCTGCCCATGTGAAAAGACTGAAATGATGTGTGATGGAGGGAGATACTATATACAAAGCACAAGGTAGACTACAAGAAGTTACAAGTTGTTTATTAGTCATTATACAGCACAAGGCTGCATAACAAAATGAAATTTGTAGTTCCTTCGTGCTACACACAACTTACAATTAAGTGTAGGCATATATTAAAATATGGTAACACATAAAATAAAATTAAACAATGTATACAGTTATTTATCTACATATATACATACACATATACACCCCGAACATCCCACAGTGCATTTTTTGAATTTGCATCTGGGGTGAATGTAAACAGCAACCAGATTTGGGAAACAGAGTACACCTTGACTGCGTTTGAGCACTAAGCCATCATCGATGCAAAAACACTGTCCACTTCCTCTCATCTTGCCGGAGAAAACAGTTAATTTTAGATCCAAATTGATTATTCCCAGAGATACACCACATCCTAAAATATATGTACATATTTTATTTGGAGACATTACTGTCATCTCCTCCCTGTAAAGACACCTCAAGTAACAACTGGCTCAACTCACCCCAGTATCATTATACACTGATAGTGCAGAAAAAATACACCTTATTAAAGATCATGTGTCGGTGCAATATAGGCTAGTGATTAAAATGAATCACTAATATCTGCAATGTTTTGCAAAAACAATCAAACTCTGACATCATCAATAATCTGTGTTTTTTGTGGTGCAGTTGCAGTAAATCCTCAAAAAATGCTGAACATAAGTAAAGTAACTGTCCAGCAGCTCTTTTTTTTTCTTTCCTTTAATTAATTTTCTCACTCCAGCCAAACTTTGGATTAGTACTGATACTAAATACTAGGCCTACTTATTAAATATACATGGTGTGGGACTACAACGTTATTTTTGATGGACTGCATTAATGTACAAACTAAATAGCCTACTGTTTTTAAATTGCACAAGGTCACAACTGGAATCTGTTTTATTTTAAGTCTCAAGTCTTTAGAGACTCGAATCCAAGGTCTACAGCTCTGACCTCCCCATTCAGTTGTGTTCATCAATATTAATGATGGAGGTCATAATGAAAAAATGAGGCACAAACAAACAATCAAATGTTAGCAAGCGGGTTCTTCTTCATTACATTTCTTCATGTCACAATCCTGTTATGACTCACCATCACGCTCTCATTATAACTTAATAACACAAACACGTATCACACACAGCAGCATCCCACTTATTATTTTCACATTGCTGTGCTTTCTGTAGACTGCGTAAAGCTTCACAGAATCTGATGAGAAGACATTGTCCACAGTCGAGCAGCTGTGATTAGACAAGGTTGAATGACCACAATGCATTTTAATGTGACTAACGCCCTGATCTTTCAGCTGAGGGGCAATAAGCTGTGAGAGGCAGGGTGAGGGCGTTTGATCAGTGTGAGTCTGGAGAAATTAAGGGTCTCACCTACACATTAACCATCAGACTGGATCTAGATCATGTCTCTGGAAACCAAAAGGTGACAAGGAAGAAAAAGTGATGAGGTAGGTTGATTCATAAAGAAAAACACGACCACAACCAACCCCCAAACTTTTAAACATTTTAAAATATCATCACTGCCCTGATAATTACAAGAATCTCTGTGGCTGACATGTAGACAAACATCTTGCGCTGAACATTTTGTTTTTACGCACAAATCATCAAGTCAGGCTGCCGCTGATATTCCACAGTTTGGGCTTTTTGAGTCATTTGGTCATTAGACTCCACATCCTGAGCCTGTCACACGAGTAGGTGCATGTGGGGAGAGAAAAGTAGAAAAATGCTGTCATGTTTACAGCTGCAGTTCTTCAAAATAATAATCTATCTATCGTCTGTAATGCTTTGCATATTTTGCTATAAACTTTCAAATGCACCATGAAAATAATATCAAACTTTAAATACAGCAATATGTTTCAAATAACAGAAAAATATCTTTTAAAAACGTATCTATTCTCTTTTTGTATTGTAAAAATTGTTCAATAGCCTGAAATGACTAGAGGGCATAAAAACTACACAACAGGGTGACACACAGCCGCTGTGTACATAAAATACATTTTAAAATTCCTTTTTGGTCAATGTGTTAGCAAACATTTGTGTACATACACTGTTAGGTTTCAGTATAGTGGACCCAGGAGCAGACACAGACTTGTTGGTAGTTGTAAAGTAAAATGGTATTTTTATGAACAACACAAAAGAGGCTGGGGAGGTGAAGGGGGAGCCTGGTTGAAGATGGCAGAGGGCAGGCAGGCAGACTAAAGGGTGTAGTATGGCACAGGTAGGGACTAAAGTGAGGAGAACAAAACAGCAATCAGTTTCTGGGCCAGGAAAGTACATTGCCACAAGTAGGCAAAAACAATCTAGTGATGAGTGCTATGAGACCAGCAGAGTTGATGAGGTGGTTTGGGTCAGGTGAGGAGGAAAGCCAGTTAGAGTAGTCTGCCACACCCACTTGCAGACACACACACACACACACACACACACACACACAAGCACGGCAGGAAAGGGGAACAAATGGGAAACAGGAAAGTTCTAAACTTATGGGCCCAATCCCAATCTCCACCATAAAGCCTAAGACCTGAACCCGCACAGACTTAGAAGACACCTACGGACAAGATGGATTCAGCCATGGTGAACCGTGATGTACACACCTTGACAGAGCAACATTATCATCCCACAGGAGTTTCTTCACCAAGTGATCATTAAATTTGTCTGTCTGTGACCCCCTTTGACATTAGGCTAACTGTAGCCTTGATTCAGTGTTAAAGCTGGGGTCCGCAATTCTAATCCGATATGTCTTTTTGTCAAATTCAGCAAATAGCTCCTCATGGTCTGCTAGCTGATGTCAGGTAATGTGAAATACTTTGCCCCTGGACCTTCAGCTTACTTTCTAGTTTCCGTCTTGTCCTCTTTGCATGTTAGCTTTGCAGCAGCAACTGTAGCGACAGTTTGCTAACCCACAATATAGCTAACGTTAGTTACATTACTTGTTGTGTCATTGTTCGCTCTATATCATGGTCACATACCCCACCTTTAACCAATGAAGGTTAAAATCAAGGGCAACTGGACTTGGTTGAAGATACTGGAAGACATTTCGTCCCTCATCCAAAGGACTTCTTCAGTTCTGACTGACTGGCAGGGAAACTCAGCCAATTAACCTCAGTGGGGTCGTTTGCCAGGGTCACCGATACTGCTGGTTCGTTAGTGTTCCTGGTTGCTGTGACGACAGTCGTTACAGTCATTAGGACTACCTATGGCCAAGACTGAACGACCATCGTTGGTATCTTCACCTGAGGCCAAGAGGTTACGTTTGTTGAGTTTCCTGGGAAGTGATGAAAGGACAGCATTGTAGACGTAGACCCCCTCCCCTGTTCAATGACGGCTTCTCAACCCTGGTGTAGATGGCTTCCTTGACACCTCTTTCAAACCATCCATCTTCTCTGTCTAAAATGTGCACCTGGTGGTCCTCAAACGAGTGTCCTCTGTCCTTCAGATGTAAGTAGACTGCAGAGTCTTGACCTGAGGAGTTGGCCCTTCTGTGTTGAGCCATGCGTTTGTGTAGTGGTTGTTTAGTCTCCCCAATATACAGGTCTGTGCATTCCTCACTGCATTGGACCGCATACACTAGATTGCTTTTCTTGTGTTTGGGTGTGCGGTCTTTAGGGTGTACCAGCATCTGTCTTAGTGTGTTCTTGGGTTTAAAAAACACAGGGATGTTATGTTTGTTGAAAATCCTCCTGAGTTTCTCTGATACTCCAGACACGTATGGAATCACAATGTTGTTGCGTTTGACCTTCTTTTCCTCCTCCCCTGTAGTTTTGTTCTTCTTGGATCTTGTGGCTGTTTTCACAAAGGTCCATTTAGGGTATCCACAGGCTGTAAGTTCAGGTGGTTCTGTTCCTTCTCTCTGGTTTAGGCGCTTGTTGGTATGTTTTCCGCTCTGTGGTGCACTGTTCTCATGACCCCTAGCTTGTGCTCCAGTGGGTGGTGGGAATCGAAGAGTAGGTATTGGTCTGTGTGTTGATTTTAACCTTCGTTGGATAACTATGACTTGGATGACTGAGAATCTTCATAGACACCCCACCTTTAATGGAACAAACATCAAGTAATGCAGCTTCAATTCATCTAATCTGTCTTCCAGTGCTGTAGATTAAAATAATCCTTATAAATCTTACATGAGGTACTCAATATTTTTTGTCTTACCCTTTTTTTTTGCATATAATTCACAACAAAATAAAAATGAATAGACTTGGCTGGAGCAGCTTTATAGATGCAGTCCGTGTACTTCCATTTTAATATAGAAATAGTAATGAAATAGTTGGCTCCAGCTTTAATAGGTTTTTGTCCTTTTGAGTACTGGAGAGGGTCTAAAGATGAGTCTATTCCCAGATGAGATTATGTCCACTGAAATGTAGCTCTGATGACCTTTCTGCAGGCAAAATGTTAATCAGTGGTCTCATAAGGCAGACCTTCAACCTTGGCTGTAAAATTTCCAGTGGATTTAAAATGGGCTCAGCAGAAGGAGAGGGCATTTTTAAAGCATTAAAACGTTTCCATCTTGGAGATTACTCATGAGGATGGAGCATTCGTGTTATGAAAAGCAACACATTCTGCTTCAGACAAACCGAATTGTAATCCGAGGTGGTTTGTTCCCCTGTGGGCTGAGGAGTCCAACATGGGGGTTTTAAGTTGACACACTAGCCTCTGATGTTAACGCAGATACTCCAGCCCACGTGGTAAGTATGAACACATGCACGGCTCTGTCAAAACCATAACAACTTTTAAAACACTGTATTCCAGATAAACAGGAAAAAACTGTGGCAGCATAGATTTTCCAGCATTACATGAAAATGCAAAGGAACAACTAATTTGCATTAGAGGCGGGGATATTTTAAAGCTTAAAGTAAAAAGTGCACAGTGTTCTTGTAAATGCATTTTGAGCTCACAGGGGCACTTTTCTTCTGCAGTAATATGCATTTTCATTAAGGTTGAGTGTGTGTGGTTGTTCTGTTTTTACACATTGAGATGAAACTGGAGGACGTATTTGCAATTTTCACCTGACCTTTAACACTCATCACTAGGTGGACAAATGGTGAATGTTGGTGTTTCTCATCTCCCACATTCCTACAGTGGCCTTTGAGAAATGTGTTGATATTACATTATGGAGCAAAAACAATTACTCACAATATAAATGCATCTTTTTCAATACAAACTTTTGTATGTGTGTACTGTATTGTGGATGCTGTGCTGTTGACACCATTTTGTGGCTGATCAAGAGCTGTTTCCCACACTGTGTAATAAATTTCTCTGCTGGGTCATTTGGCATTTAGCTAATGAAGGTCTCATCCTGGTCCTGAACACAAAAACACAGAGCAAAGGTGTTGAGATGGTGATATATGAGAGAAACATTTACATCATTTCCATATTAATTTTAGTTTTTCTCCCTTTCTTATTTCTTTTCATCCCAATGCCTCTCGCAGTCTCATTGCAATGATGCGTTTCTGTATTGTAATAGCACTACAGACAGAAAGAGAGACCTTACTTGTATCTTGCCAAAGTAAAGGGCACATTCACCCTACCTTTCACCTATCCAACCACCCACACACTTGCTCGCTGACTAGTGTATGTCCGCAGAGTCACTTGAGGATGCAGACACTCTTCTCAGTCCAGCAGCTAATTATGTTTCGCCCTTTAATACACACTAAGGTTGGAAACAGCAGCCATAAACCAAAGAACTGGTTTTAGTTTGAGGCTGTCGCTGTATGTGATTTGTGTGTGGTTGATTAACTTAATTTACTGAATTATTAATGCAGAGGGAAATTATCAGGAACACCTAGGTTTAGGCATTTCTCAGTAAACCCTTTATATTCCAGAAGAGGCTAAAGAGAAGAAAGATTTAAATTAAATCAAACAAGTCAGTCACTCTTCATACGACTCAATCTTTCTTCTCTATGGTCCTCATTCATACTCTTAAGTGGTTGCTTGAATGCAATTTAATCTTCAAGCTCTGATCACGGGAGACATCTGAGCCAAGAGGAAGAGCCCCCACCTCCCTCACTGAAAACCAACAGTGAGGATTCAACATCTCTACCCCCCCAATCCCCACCTTCAGACACACTTTCTCCCCTCTCCCCCCTGTTGGACTTCACTGATCACATGGAAGACCTGGTTAGAGCTGGGACCCTGTCTTGATAGGTAACAGAAAAAGCATGGTGAATGTGTCAGGATTGCTGGGTGCACAAAGCAGGGGAGAGCCCAAACGCATGACACTGTGAGCTGAGATTGAGTTCCAGGGTTTATTAATCCCAAGGATGACAAACAGAACTCCTAGGTACAGGAAACTGGTAACATCCAAGAGCAGCAACTTCATACAACAGGGCACACATGCGACAATGACCGGACAGGGAATGAACAAAAACACCAAACATTTATACACAAGGACTAACGAGCAGGGCAGGAGCAACACAGGTGACTGGGATCAGGGTTAACGAGGCAGAGAGAGAGCAGAGGAAGACAGAGACTTGACATGACAAGCAGATCTGGGGCAGAGTGAATAAGCGACAACACAGAAACGCACACGTTACAAAATATCAGAACACAGTACAGAGCTTAGCAGAGAACACAAGACCAGGAGTAAACACTAAAGACATGGACTAAAGTACAGGACTAAGAACATGACATGGAATCAAAGACCAACTAAATAACAGAAAATGAACTGACCAAACAATAACTCAGAGGAACTCCACAAGAGACTATATAGCAGATACTGGACACTAGACAGGACAGAACCCAAAACTCAACATACTAAGGCAGATACTAAACTCAAAAGTGCAACACAAAGAATGGCCAACCGGCAGAGCGTGACAGAATGTGTTAAGAAACAGGAAGCACTCAACAGATCCTGCAAATTTAGTATTAATTCCTCGTCAGCCGCAGCCTGTCGAAAAAAGTGGGCCAGATAATGTTTTTAACACACTAAAATTAGCTTTGAAAAACATTTTTAATCAATGATTTTATAATAACTCACAATCTTAATTTCATGTTTTTAACTGAACCTTGGTTGGACCAAGATAACAGTGCAGCTGTCCTTATTGAGTCTACCCCTCCTGACTTCAGTTTTATGAGTAAAGCTAGAGTGCATAAGAGAGGAGGTGGAGTTGCCAAATGAATGAATGAATGAATTCCTCTTCTCTAGCTATTTTTCTAAATATCTACAGGCCCCCTAAATACTGTGCCACCTTTTTTGATAACTTTGGTGAACTGCTGTCTATAATCTGTATTGACTTTGACTGTGTTGATATTGTTGGTGATTTTAACATCCATGTTGACAACCCCCAGGACAGAGGGACTAAAGAACTGTTTTGTGTTCTTGATAATTATGGACTGACTCAACATGTGACGAAGCCCACGCACAATAAGGGGCACACTTTGGACTTGGTCATCTCCAATAGTTTGGACATTTCCAAGGTTGTGGTGACTGATGTTGCTCTCTCTGATCATTCCTGTGTTTTCTTTGAGAGTGCTATCTACGTGCACACAAATGTTAAAACAGAGGTGATCACAAAACGGCATATCACTGAAAACACTAGTGAAAAATTTATTGAGGCTTTCTCCTCAACACCCGCCCTCTCACAGGTCTCAGTCAATGAGCTTGTAGATAATTTCAGTTCTAAAATCACAAATTTTATTGATGCCATTGCACCAGCCAAGGTGAAGGTGGTCTCTGGTAAGAGAAGATCTCAATGGAGAAATGCCACGCTGGTTAGAACTCAAAAAAGAGAGTGTCGAAAAGCTGAACGCAGGTGGAATCTATAAAGAAAGACTTCGCATTTATAATTTAGAGCTGAGAAATGCAAGGCGGTCCTTCTTCTCTGACATCATCACCAAAAACACTAATAATGCACGTGCCCTGTTTGCTACTGTCGACAGGCTAACCAACCCTCCTGTGTCTGTAGCCTCTGAACTTCTATCCACCAGGGCCTGCAATGAATTTGCTTCCTTCTTCACAGACAAAATTCAAACAATTAGACAAGCAATCAGTGCCTCCATGCCAGTAACAGGATATGTCTTGTCCCTGTGTCGACTTAAAAACAATTCATATAGCATGAGACAATTTGATTCTATTAACCATAAAAACCTGGAGGACATAATACAACATCTGAAGGCCCTGAAAACTGCAGTCATTAAGCCACTCTTAAAAAAGAGCAATCTAGACAGTTCACTAATGAGCAATTATAGGCCCATATCAAATCTCCCATTTTTAAGTAAAATCATTGAAAAGGCTGTTTTTCAACAGCTTAGTGCTTTCTTGGCACTAAATAACTGTTATGATGTCTTCCAGTCAGGTTTTCGACCACACCACAGCACTGAGACGGCTCTTGTTAAGGTCTTCAATGACATCCATTTAAACACTGACAGTGGCAGAATTTCAGTCTTAGTATTATTGGATCTCAGTGCTGCATTCAACACGGTCGACCATAACATATTACTAGACAGACTTGAAAACTGGGTTGGACTTTCTGGCACAGTACTAAAATGGTTTGAATCCTACTTAAAAGACAGGGACTACTTTGTGTCTATAGGTAATTACACATCTGAGCTGACAAAAATGACGTGGAGTTCCCCAAGGCTCAATTCTGGGACCTCTTTTGTTTAACATTTACATGCTTCCACTGGCTCAGATTATGAAAAACAACAAAATATGTTACCATAATTATGCAGATGACACACAGATTTACATAACCATATCTCCAGGGGACTATGATCCCATACAAGTGCTGAGTAACTGTATTGAGCAGGTCAACTGTTGGATGTGCCAGAATTTTCTTCAATTAAACAAGGATAAAACTGAAGTTATTTTTTTTGGAGCCAGGGAGGAACGATTGAAAGTCAGTGCTCGACTTCAATCTGTAATGTTAAGAACCACAAATTCAGCCTACTATCAACTGAAGAATATATCAAGGATTAAAGGACTTATGTCTCAGCAGGACCTGGAAAAGCTTATCCATGTATTTATCTTCAGCCGACTCGACTACTGTAACAATGTCCTTACAGGGCTCCCTAAGAAATCCATCAGACAGCTGCAGCTGATTCAGAACGCTGCTGCTCGAGTCCTCACTAAGACCAAAAAGGTGGAACACATCACTCCAGTTCTGAGGTCTTTACATTGGCTTCCTGTATGTCAAAGAATTGATTTCAAAATCCTGCTGTTAGTTTATAAAGCACTAAATGGTTTAGGGCCAAAATACATTTCCGATCTTCTGCTTCGTTACGAACCATCCAGACCTCTCAGGTCGTGTTGGGCAGGTCTGCTTTCTGTCCCCAGAGTCAAAACTAAACAAGGAGAAGCAGTGTTCAGTTATTATGCTCCGTATATTTGGAACAAACTCCCAGACTGAAGACTTTTCTTTTTACCATTGCTTTTAATTAAATATTTAAGATTGATAACTTACACTGCACTGTAACTTTTACTGTCCTGTTCTCTTTTTCTTTATTTTTAGCTTTTTATCATTGCTTTTAATTAAATATTTCCAACTCTTTTAACCCTGATTGTAACACTGTAACTTTTATTATATTTTATGTTGCTTTTAAACTTTTTTATATTTCCCTGTTGCTTTTATGTTTTATGTAAAGCACTTTGAATTACCTTGTTGTTAAAATGTGCTATACAAATAAACTTGCCTTGCCTTGCCTTGCCTTTATATAACAAGTAGCTTTCTTTGAGTCCCAAACTTCTATAGTGTTTGTTTGTTTTGAGACAGATGTGAGAGGAAAACACACATAAAACACACACTTTCCATACCTCAGGGAGAGAATAACTCAAAGGGGTCAAAAGTTAATTTCTCTGCTTCAGCAACATTCTATACTTTTGCTTTAGTACAGTTCAGAGGGAAATATTGTACTTTTACCTAACAGCTACAGTTACCAATTACTTTGATTTTACATACAAAACAAATGATGAACTTATTTCTATAATATTATGCATTAATACGCAATAGCGTACAGCATCTTGAACATTTATACCTGTGCGTTGGTGTCTGCGTCGCTCTGCAATTACACTGCCAAAATGGTAGTTGTTGGTGCGGTTTCTCCACTGTGTTGAGTTTCTATGCCGCTGTTTTGAGTTTGGAGCTTGGAGTGGGAGCTGATTGGAGCTTGGAGTTTGGAGTTGGAGCTGATTTAGTAGTAACTAAAATTACTAAAACGCAGAAACGAGAGAAGGTGGAGGAGGAGATGGGATGTACGGCCATTGACCCCATTAAGGCAGAAAAGAAGGACAAGTATGAAATGCGTAGGGGCAAATATGATGCTACCAAGCTGACCAATCACAGTTGTTCTGGTCTGTGTCGCTGTAACATGCAGTTACATGCATACAGTGTACCTATGGTGTAGATTCGACGCAGAAGTATAAATTTGCCTTAAGTATAGATTAGTGTTTGAAAAGGTTTTGGGAGAATTTTATTGTGTATAGACTTGACAGATGACAAAGAAGAGGAATGAATGCTCCTTGGTGTAAACCTTGCAGAACATTTCCTATGAGCTCTGTAGACAGACACAAAAATACTGAAATATAGACATGTTCTGTTATGGATTACCAGTGTTTTGTGTCTGAGAAACAATTTGTTTTATGCGTTTTAAGTATCTAAGCTTTGCTTTGCTCTATTTTTGTGCATCAGACAAAGAATATTAAATATGTTATATATATGTTATATATGTTTTTTATTGTGGGGGTGGACCATAGGTTATAAAATAACAAATATGAAGGCATTTCATTGGGCAGATTGAAAAGGAAGAGTAGAAACATGATCACACTCTTTCATGGCCTGAGCATATATCTATAAGGCATTTGCATAATGGATGTGGAGATTTGTCTACAGTAAGATTAATTCATTCAGCAAAATTGAAAACTCATTTCCCATATGTTCTACACAATCAAATTTAAATAATACAAAAATACATTTTCTTTTTCATTTCCATTTCGGAGCTTTCTATTGTCATTAAAATGTAAACCTATAATTTGCAATGTACTACATAAAACAACTACATATATACTGTACCACATAAAGTCAGCATAATGTAAAATAAAAACTTAAGAAACAAGACTGCAATTTATACATAAAGCAGAATCTGTACCTCTATGCATCCTATCGCTTTGATATAACGACCTGATCTTTAGAAGAATAGCAGCTCATTATAAGTGGAACAATGTGACTCACCTTGCTAAATCTGACTACGCAAATCCATACTGTGTCATGGAGCCCGGTGCAGTAATAACCCACTCCGTTACTTACGTCTTGGATTGTCTCTGGAAACGAGATCCTTTAAGGGAAGGGAAATGCCTTGAAAGGGATGACGGTATGTAGATTGGTATGAGTTTGACATTAGGGGTTAGAGGCCACCAGAGAGCAATTACTTCTTTGTGAGTACAAAAAATACAAGTAGCAGACTCCAAGTGATTTATTAGAAGAAGAACGGAAACCAATAGCATTCATGTGAATTTGAAAAAATAAAACAAATGATCCTTAACTTTACATTTGATATAGCCACTGTCTGTTTGAAGAAAAAGCTGTAATGGTGACCAAACTGTACAAACCTCCTTCAAATCTATATGACATGGAAAACCAACACCACTGGGAAACACTGACATGAAAAACAAAAAATCCAGTACATTTAAATGAAACTAATAAAACTCTGAAAGAGACAGAGGGGAGCAGGTAAGCAGCTGAGTCCCCTGTGCCCACAAAACACCACCGAGCTTTACAGGTATTGATATTTGCTGCTGCTGCCAAGATCTGTGGGAGGAATTTCAGTGACTTGAACAGTAGAGCTTAGTTGTCACTCACAACACTACTGAAGAAAGTTGACTAAAAATCTATGTTTAAGCTGGCAGCTCTGTCATTACAGACAGGGTAGAAATTCCTAGTGACAGCTTACTTACCTGAATACAGGAAATACTTGGCGTTAGGGAATTACATCCACTCACTAGTAGAGAGTTAGTTGAGAAGACGTTTAATATGAAGCTATCACCAGCAACCGGTTAACTTAGTTTAGCACAAAGACGAGTAACAAAATCATGCAGAGTCTGCGCAGGTAGGCCAGCCATTAGGTGCATTCCAGATTCAGCGGATTTTCACCGACTTGATTTACCCTTGACTTTATGAACCCATTTCAAATCCCTTACATTCTTCAAAATTGTTTTAACCTCAACAGTTGTATTTATTTTTCTATTTCAATGAGATACTCTTTCTCTCATGAACACTGCAGAGAAAACCCTCATGCCATTGTCATGGAAACGCTACTGTACATTGGATATGGCCTGCTCATCTGATTTAAGCTTGCAGGGCTTAGTATATATGCAGTGATACAAAATGTATGAAACAAGTGAGAAACCACCAATAGAAGGAAATACATTTTTATAATCTAAATATTGAAACTATGACTTATTTTTCTACAATTAAACAAAACACTACAGTTTGTGAATTTACACAGTTCAGTGGTATACCAGCTCTGTTCTCTCCTTTTGCATAATCAAGATATTCTGTTTGACTGACTCTTAGAGGGGAAAACAAGCCCACATAGAAAGGAAAAGTCAGTCAGTACCCAACTGCAGTGTCATCTGTGTTTTGTGTCTTGGATGTTGTGATGTGTTAAAATATTTCAATTAGTGGAGTCAAACGGCTCTTTGGCAGCATTGGTGGCGAAGATGATGGCACATGGGGATGGTGACAGATAAGCAATTTATTTTTCACTTATTAATTTTTTTTTTTTTACAATTGGTAAGCCACATTTCTCAACCTCTTTACACCCTTCTCTGTGATGCTTTAGACAGCCTGCAACATACAGCGTAAATACTCCAGAGTTAGTTGTAATTTTTTGTACCGACGGTGTACCAGTACATATAGGTTTTTCAAAGAACTGTAGTAGATATTTTTAACTACCGAGTACCTATTCTTTTGTTACAGGGTATATATGACCTACTAGGCAATAATCTGGAAGTTTGGGAGGAATTTAGAGAAAATTTCACCATAGTTACTATTTTACTAGTGAGTATGTATTCCTTTACTATTACAGAGTTACTGTTAATAACCGTTTGTGTAGCAAATACCTTTACTAAACACTGACTGACTAAATTATTGCTAGGGACAATTCCGTAG
This sequence comes from Micropterus salmoides, assembly GCF_014851395.1. NCBI lineage: Eukaryota > Metazoa > Chordata > Actinopteri > Centrarchiformes > Centrarchidae > Micropterus > Micropterus salmoides. The sequence goes on along the minus strand of NW_024040485.1, from coordinate 21,479,503 downwards.
TATCAGACAAACCCCGAAACCAATACTTTCTCTCTTCTGTCATGCTCACTCTAAATGCTGACTAACTTTCGATCGTTCTGCTGCTTGGACAGAAAACCCAACAATATCATATTTTCAAGGGCTTTAAGTCATAAACTGAATGAGAGATAAAGTCACATCTCAAAAAAAGGGGAACACTTAATCATTTCATTATTACATCAGGTCAATTAAACTTCATGGATATCAATCTATCCAGTTAGAAAGCAAAAAGCGATTGGAAAGCAGTGTCACTGGAGTGGCAACAGTAAGACAACCCCCCCAAAATGAAATTGTTTTGTAAGTGACCACAGATAATTTCTCTTTCCTTATCCTTCCTGATTGTTCTCTAGTTTTGCATTTTGCTAGTGTCCTCATCACTACTGGTAGCAAGAGGCGGTATCTGCAGCCCATTCAGGTTGCGCAGGTCCATGTGTGCTGACTCAAGAAGGTTTGCTGTGTTTCCCGCACAGTCAAGATCACGGAGAGACACCAGGAGAGGGGCCATTACACGAGGAGAGCTGGAAAGAGGGCCGTAGAAGGGCATCAACCCAGCAGCAGGACTGGTGTCTGCGCCATTACACGAGGAGAGCTGGAAAGAGGGCCGTAGAAGGGCATCAACCCAGCAGCAGGACTGGTGTCTGCTCTTTTGTGCGAAGAGGAACAGGAGGAGCACTTCCAGAGCCCTAATAAATGACCTCCAGGGCCAAACAATCATTCATTTGCAACAAATTATATAATGTTGAGTAAAAATTTTTAACCCTTTGAACTATTTCGTTTATCGAGATCTGATGTGTGATTTAAGTGTTTCCTTAATTTTTTTGAGCAGTAGATCCAGGGCTATTTTTTACGTTCTTATTATTATTTTTTTTTAAATCTTTGAGATCCGGGGCTTTTCAAAAAACAATTACTCATGTTGTTGTGACAAATCTGTTTACACAGTCAAATTGTGGTCACTAGCCTTCCTTTTAGGGACAAAACGCATGTCCCAGTAATGCAAGTCATAAAATTTTAGGTGCAGACTTGGTAAAGAGGCTATATGTAGTTTATCAGAGGCCCCTAGCAGCGAGGTTTCGGATTGCAACCAATACCTTCCCAAACATGCGCTCGTTCAATAACTATTTGTGTATCTTTCAATAGAGGCTTAGCTAAATTTATTGTCTGATAACAAAAACGGTTATGGAGCTAGACTGAATTTTACAAATGAGATTGTTGCCACATTTTAGTATATAAGTTAGACTGTAGGAAGTAACATTACCACTGTATTGTACTGTGTTGTTGTCCTGCACAGTAAAATTACATTGTTGAATATTATGTCATGTAAGTTACAATGACTGAGAACTGCAAAGAAGCTGTATACCCGAGTGTGGCTATGCTGGTGGTGACGCTAAAAGAGGAATCACCACCAGAATCTAACTATCCGACAACGCCACCTGGGGACTTCCACCCCAGGAAATGCTCTTTCTACTTTGACTAAACCTTTATATAAAGGCTACACAGGTAAGGCTCCAAAAGAATAACGTATTTATTGATAATCAGTAACTTGAAGTGCCTGAAAAGAGGATGGTGAATAATACAAATAAATAATCAAATTACAATGGAATATAAAAGTTTTACAAATGTGGCAAACAAGTTACTTATTTTATTTTTAACAAAACACTCCCAGTTATTACTGATTATTGGACCAAACAAAAAGGCAGAGTGGGCCAGGACCAGCTGTGGAGAGACAGTCTAACTAAGGGTGTGCTCCAGGGGTGCAACAGCTTACCCACCCCGCATGTGCCCACTGCAATCCGGTTCACTGCAAATCGTGTCACTACCAAATCGTGCCCCAGTGCTGTTAACACTACAATCAGTGAAGGAACCCACACTAGCGTGCCTAGCCGCCACCACAAGCAGACCACTAGCACCACTGAAAAGAACAAAACAACAAGTTAAATAAAACACAATGGACACGTTGGTTATATCTAAAATACAAGCATAGTCCACTAGGAGAGTGCCGGTTGGAGGCACTACAGCCACAGTGTACCAGCAACAATGGTTAAAATCCTAATTTCACAAAGGCAAAACAGCAGCTGACCACCTACAATAAAAAACACATACATATTAACAGATTTATAAAAGTAAATAACAGTTACCTCAGGTAGTTATCATACTCTACTTGTTGCTCCTTAAGCTTCTCGTACCTTAACACAGGGTGCTCTGTGAGGAATACTACAGTACATCACGCCACTCCAGACAGGGAACCTTGGAATCAGCCAAACTACATAACAGGCAGGCAGTAGACTGCTGCAAAACATACAACCTCAGTCACTGGGAAAAGACAATGAAAACATAAGACAAGGTTTTTACCCACTCACCTACCTAGACATCACAGAGGGTTCATGTGGCAACAGACAGGCAGGGAAAAAGCAAAGAGGCAGCCATCTTCTTTTCCGGCAGTCTCGGCACTGTTTCAGTGCATTGCTGCCTCCCACCGGTATATTATTGCCATTAAAGCTTTGTTACCTAAGAGCTATATCTTGCGATATAGACCTGTGGATTTAAGGAAGTTTATTAATTCCCTATAACTCTCCTTTTGATATACCCAGTCACTTAGTGTTCTGATGGAAAATATTTCCATTCCCAGTTTGCCTAATTCTATGAATAATTCCCTCCTTTACTTGGCGTAGCGTGGGCAGTGAATTAGTAAATGTTGTATAGATTCCAAGACTCCGCAGTGTTCACAGTTGTCGTCTATATGCTTCCCCACTAGCATCAGTCCACTTGCTAGCCTGCAGTGTCTCAGTCTTAGTCTTGTTACTTTTACTTCGTCTGTCCGAGGCGTGGCCACTTTATTTCCGAGCTGTACTGCAGGTTGAATGTTGTACAGCTTTCTCCCACTTTTGTTTGCTTCCCATTCTTGTTGCCATAGATGGTTCAGTCTTTCATTGATGATGCTGCCGCATTCCATCCTACCCAGTGGGACCTGCACCTCTACACTATCCCTGCTCAAACTTGCCTTAGCTACCCGGTCTGCCTCCTCATTTCCCTTGACCCCGACATGTCCTGGAACCCAAAGAAAACCCACACTACACCCTTGCCTCTCGAGTTTAAAAATAATCATTAAAATCTCCCCAGCTATGTCTGGCCTAGCTCTACTGCCTTCGTCGCCACCCAATGCCATCAAAGCAGATAAGAAATCTGTACATAGTATAGCCTTGTCCAAGCCCACCTCCTCCACCCACCACAGTGCCCACAATAGTGCATCTAATTCTGCAGTGAATACTGAAATCCCATCTGTCATTCTTCTACACTGGGACATTTGAACATACAAGCTGAATCCCACTCTTTTACTTTCAGGGTCTCTTGACCCATCAGTATATATGCTTCTATAGTCCTTCCATGTATTTCTTAGGTGTTCCTCTACATAAACTGCAGGATTTCCCATTTCACTGGTCTGTATGGCCTCTTTAATAGACAAATCAATGTCAGCTTCTGGCCATAGCCATCGAGGGACAGCTGGCCAGCATACCGACGGCCCTACCTCTATCCAACTCAAGCCCATGTTTTCTAAATGAAAGTTTACCATTTGTATATAACTGTCCCTTTTGATCCTATCCCCCCCCCCCCTTTTCAAACTCCCAGCACTGCTCTAGCAGGGAAAATGATGGAAGAGCTTTTACAAACCCTTTTAATTTTGTCCAATAATTTAATGCTTATTTTGTCCGTCGCAGTCTCAGTAGAGCCTCACCTGTCTCAACTAGCAACGCTGGAATCGGTGTTGTCCGGAATGCCCCAGTACATATCCTCAGAGCCCTGGCCTGAACAACATCCAGCTTAGCCAGTACAGACTTAGCTGCAGAACCAAATTCCTGTTCTTTCCCTTACTTGTTTCCCACCCACATCAATGTCCTGCATTGCAGGAGCAGTGTCTAATTTATTGCACTGACTGATGTTACGCAGTTAGTTTGGTAATACCGCATGTCAAACAATTCAATCCCATAAGCCAACGGGCTCTTCTCAGCATGCAAACTCTCTCCACCATCCCTTGCCAACAGTCACACAAGAGGCAGCCATCTTCTTCTTCTTCTTCTTCTTTAGGGTTTAATGGCGGTTGGCAAACCAGTTTAACGGTGCATTACCGCCACAAGCTGGACTGGAGTGTGGAACGAGAGATTAGGCAGGAAATAAATGAAATAAACAAAACCAAAAACAAAGAAAAAAAATAAATAAAAAAAAAAATAAACATAAATTAAATTCTTTTTCCTAACTCAGTTTCTTTAAGAAACTTAATTATATGACAATATATCTGGCCTGCTGTTTTCCCCAAGAGACCCGCCAATGAGATATCATGATGTTTTGCCTTCCGTAATGACTGAAAGAGGCGTTCCCTATTGATAGTGTATCTCCTACACTGAAGGAGAACATGTTCAACCGTTTCTAGTTGGTTACAATATATACATTTCCCAGTTGGGTGCTTACCTATTTTATATAATGAAAGGTTGAGACCTGTATGTCCTATTCTCAGACGAGTGATTATATTTTCTTCCCTACGTTTCCAGCCCACCATCCTTCCGGCACCAACCTGTCTCTGTACATTATATAGGTGCCTTCCAGTTTCACTGTTGTCCCAGTGCTCCTGCCAAACTGACTGTGCATAGGTCCTGATAAATGTCTTAGCTTCATCTTTAGTTAAAGGGGTTTTTAGGTCTACATGTTTGATTTTGAGTGTTCCTTTGGCCAGAATATCCACCTGCTCATTTCCCTCCACACCAACATGAGCAGGAACCCAAAGGAAGCATGTGGATAAACCTTTTAGCTCCATCCTGTACAATATAAGGAATATGTCATTGAGGATTTTGGATCTAAATGATGATTTGCCAGATTTAATACTCATTAGAGCAGACAAGCTATCAGATGCAATGACAGTATTATTTGTTTCCCTCTCTTCTATCCACTGCAGGGCCAGTACTATTGCAGTCAACTCTGTGGTATACACTGAGACATGATCTGATATTCTTTTCTTGATATATGACTCACTTGCTGGGAAAAAGACTGCTGCACCTGCACGCCCTGTATCAGGATCTTTGGAGCCATCTGTGAATATAAACATGGAGTCTGAAAAATGTAAATCAAAGTAATTCTGTACTATACTGCATGCTGGAAGTTTCTTTGACATATCCTTCAACTCCTGCTGTATGTTTAGATCTACAATTGGTGTTGGGAATAACCAGGGAGGAATGGAAGACTGTGACACTGTAGGGCTGTAGTCTAATTGTCGTAATCCTATGACTTCTGCCTTTGCATCACCAATCCACCCAAAACTTGTGAAATTTGTCTCATTGTGTTCCCAGCAATCTATTAAGAGACTCTTGGCAGGATGAGAGTCACTTTGCCCCTGGAGATTAACCCAGTATGCCAACATTAACTTTACTCGCCTGATTCTTAACGGCATTTCTCCCATTTCCACCTGCATTGCTGACACCGGAGATGTTCTGACTGATCCACTGCAAATTCTCAAGGCCTGAGCTTGTAATACATCCAACTTCTTAAGGTTTGATTCTGCTGCTGACATGTACGCTACACATCCATAGTCAAAAACGGATCTCATGAGTGCCCAGTATATATTTTGTAGAGCTGCTCTGCTTGCTCCCCACTCTTGTCCTGACAGACAACGAAGTATATTGATGACCTTTTTACACTTGTTCTTAACTTTATCTAAATGAGTATTCCAGGTGAGCTTCTCATCAAACCAAACCCCAAGAAATTTAATTGTTTTGACTTGCTTAAGTGGTTGTTCATATAACTTCATGGAAATAGGCGTGACTTTATGCCGCCTTGAGAAACAGATCACCTGTGTTTTTGCAACAGATAACTTGAATCCCCATTTATTTGCCCATTTTTCCACAGCAGCTATTGCAGCTTGCATTTTCTTACTGACGTGCAACACATTGCGGCCTCTTACCCACAGAGCCCCGTCGTCTGCGTACAAAGATTTCCCTACGCGTTGTTCAACCTGAGAGAAGATGTCATTTATCATTATGTTGAATAGCAATGGGCTGCACACACTACCTTGCGGAGTTCCATTTTCCACCTTATATACACTGGAGTATTCTGTGCCAACTCTTACTTGTATTTCCCTGTCAAATAGAAAGTTCATAACCCAATTATATGTTCTACCACCAATACCCAATGACTTCAACTTAATAAGTAACCCTTCTTTCCAGAGCATATCATATGCTTTTTCAACGTAAAAAATACAGCTATCAGTATTTCTTTGTTGGTCTGTGCTTTCCTGATGTCTGATTCTAAGCACAGTACTGAATCCATTGTATTCCGACCTCTACGGAACCCACTCTGGTACGGGTACAGAAGAGCTTTACTCTCTAGGAAGTATGTTAAACGCTCTGTGACCATTCGTTCCATAATTTTGCACAAGTGTGAGGTTAATGCAATAGGTCTATAACTGGAAGGGTCTGACTGATCTTTTCCTGGTTTTGGAATGGGCACTATTATTGCTTGTTTCCAAGCTAAAGGAAGTTGGCCAACATCCCAAACTTTATTAAACAAACCCAACACCGTGTCTAGTGCACTATCTGTCATGTGTGCCAACATTCCATAACATACAGCGTCCTTCCCTGGAGTGGTCTGACGAGCACTCGTAATTGCTCTTCTTAGCTCAAACATATTAAACGGTAGATCTAACGGATCTCCTGACACCTCCCTTTTCTCTGTTATTTTGGGATTCTTCATTAAGATTTCCTCTCTACACTGCCTAGCCTCATCTGTGAGATTACACGAACTATGAACCCTTTCAAATGTTTGTGCAAAAAGTTCCGCCTTTTCTAAGTTGACAGCCATTTTGTTCCCAGTGTTCAACACTGGTATCTCATAATTTCTTCTAATCCCCCCCATTCTTCTAATCATGCCCCATACATCTGACAGCTGTACTTCCCTTCCAATAGTGCTACAGTACTGCCTCCAAAATGTTCGTTTTTGTGTTCTAATTGTCCTCCTTACTATTGCTTGGGCCCTTTTATACTGGATCAATGCATCCTGAGAATGATGTTTCTTGAGCTCTCTAAATGCTTTATTCCTGGCCTTTATGGCTTTACTACAGTTGTCATTCCACCAGGGTACACTCTTGGTCCGTTTAGTTCCTGTACTCTTAGGGATTGTTTCCTCAGCAGATTGAATAATCTCATTAACTATTGTACTATTGATTATGTTTACATCTGTCTGGTTCTCCTCTTTGAGTTTCTTGAATCTGTTTGTACTGATCTTTTGAAAAACATCCCAGTTAGCATTTCCCAATTTCCATCTGGGAGTTTTCTTTCCCTCATCATAAAAACCTTCAATGCCAACTTTAGTTACCACAGGGTAGTGATCACTTCCTATTGTGGTATGTTTGATCACGCTCCATGTGCTTAAACCTGCTATTTCACTAGACACCAGTGTTAAATCAAGCGCTGCCTCTGTGTTTTGCACACTATTGTATCGTGTTCCTTCCCCATTATTAATACATACCAAACAGTGATTATCTATAAATTCTTCAACTGCTAAACCATTTAAATCTGTTTTATTGCTACCCCATAGTGAGTTATGTGAATTGAAATCCCCACACCATATCACATTATCTTGCAATAGTCCTCCTACATTCTCTAGTATATCTAGACTTATTTTCCCACAAGGATTATAGTAATTAATTATGCCAATATTACCTCTATTAGTCCATACCTTAACCGCAATTGATTCATGATCTGTGCTTATACGTATAACCTTATAACTCATTCCATTTTGTATGAATGTCACAACGCCTCCACCGTTGCCAGGATTTCTGTCTCTCCTAACAGCAGTATATCCCTTTATAATAAAGTCCAACTGTGGCTTTAACCATGTCTCCTGTATACAAATTATATCAGGTTTCTCTTCCAATTTATCAATATACTTTTTGAACTCTTGGCCATTTGAAATTAAGCTTCTTGCATTCCACTGGAGTATAATTAGCACCATTAAGAGGATCCAACACATGTCTGAGATGACTGATTATCTTCATTAAGAATGTCTTTAACTGTTTCCCAGTGCAGCCCCCTCACATCAAGGTACTTCTCAGCTGATTTGACAATTATTTTGATCCTTTCATTTCGGCTTTTTGTCTGTGCTGAACAGTTGACAATATCTGCCATAAAGAATACAAAGTCATTCTTGTTCACAATCAGAGTTTCCTCCTTCACTTTATCGCACCCTACACATTTCCCTGCATCTTTATTTCTAGTGTCATTTTGCCTTGTCACCTGCGCGTCTCCTGAAACCTTCTTTGCTGCCTCTGCGTAGCTTATTCCCTGAGTAGCCTTGACTCGCTGCACCTCTGCCGCTCTCTTACTAACTTCGCATCCGCGGTAAGCTGAGCTATGTTCTCCTCCACAATTACAACACTTCAGCTTTGTCCCCTCTGCACATTTGCCATACTCGTGGTTTCCACCGCATCTACCACACGTTTGCTTTCCCTTGCACACGGATGCTACGTGTCCGAACCTCTGACATTTAAAACATCTGAGAGGTGGGGGAACATACGGCCTCACATCATAACACATATATCCAATAAAGATCTTTTCCGGGAGTCTTTCCTCATCAAATGTGATCAGTACAGAGAGACTGTCACTTTTAATCCCATTTCTGCTTGCTTTAAGACGTCTGACTTCACTCACTTTGGCATTTGTTACATTTCCTTTAACATCATCTGCTGTTACATTTACTGGAATCCCTGTAATAACTCCCCTGACCAATTTTCTGTCAGTCATCAGAGAACATTGTACTTTCTTGCCATTTATTTTATTCATTCTGACTGCTTTTCCTTGTTGTTCTCCATCCTTACATATAATTAGTAATGATCCATTTCGCAATATTTTAGCACTCCTTACCTCCCCGATTTCTTTACTTATGGATTTAGTTAGCTGTATTGGATTCCAATCGCAGAATGAAGCCCCATCTTGCACAAGTTTTACTATTGCCTTGAAATCCTCTCTCCTCCTTTCAGTTACAGTTGCTCTCCCGTCACTATCACTCCCATCCGATCTTAGGCTCTTTTTACGCTTATTTTTCCTACCTGCTATATTCCACTTTTCATAACTCCCGCCACCTTCGACCATCTCTCCTAACTCACTTCCTGAACCGTCACTTCCTTCTGCCATCTCTCGTCCACCAACCACCAGAGGCAGCCATGATACTACAGCTGCTTTAAATAAGCTCAGCTAATGAGGGGGTTTGATCTGGGTGGAGCTAATTTGATGCTCCCGAGGTGCATTCAAGAGCAAGGCTAAAAACCTATAAGCCTGCATAGAAAACACATACCACTACACCGAGTATTGGTAAAACTACAATAATTCTAAATTGAATGTCATGAAGAAAACAATGGTGGATTCATGTTAATTTAGCTCGCTGCTCCTGCCTTGCATCACTATAGGCTAGTATAACCAAATTATACCATTTTATAATGTCTTGCATGCTAAAGTCAACACTTTGACATAATAAATATGGCATATTGCTATCCTGTGATACACAGGACTGCTCGTCGTTAGCTGGCAAGCTAACGTTATCTAACTTGAGCCAACTAAAGCACAAACTCATGATATAATGCACATGCTTTGCAGTACTGTTAGTTTACCTGTCCAATGGATGAAAGCAAACTCTGGCTCAACAACGTTGATCTGAATCTTACGGGCTTTAGCACATAAAACTTTACTCTTGTTTTTTTTTTGAGTTTGTGTTGTAGTGTCTGTGTTTTGTGCTGTGAACCGATCATTTTGTGGTGTTTGCTGTGTGTACAGTTCAGAATCAGTAGGCAGAAGGCTCCAGAGCTCGCATGCAGATAATCCGACCTGATTCCTCCACATAAGAAGCAGAATAGTGGCTGTTCCAAGGGACCGTGAAAGCGACTGTGTGTGTGGTTCATTTTTATTTCAGGTTACAACCCATTGAGAGTAAAAAAGTTATTTCATTTAAACTACATATAGCCCCTTTAGGGTTAGGTAAGCAGTGGATGCTTACGGTTACGGTAAGTCTCCAGGAAATGAATGTTAAATCAATGTAGTGTCCTCTAAAATGATGGGAATACAACTGTTTGTGTGTGTTATGTGTTTTGTCTTTGGATTGTAGAGATATTTCAGCAATTATTTCCATAGTGCCGACATGCCCTCATAATATTGTTTTTCACACAATGGAAGATGTGACTGTTTCCATTAGCTATAGAGGTATGAAATCAAACACTCATCCCTCATGAGGCAGGTTTTAAAATCAGTTTCATTAAACCTTCCAGTTTCATTGAACTTCTCAATATTCTGTGGATAATGTGATTTCTTTCTCTCAGTATTCAACCAATTGTGATTGTGTGAAATCGATACTTTAAGACACCATAATGGGGTTAACATTAAACTTGTGAGCATTACAGGCTAGACTGTGGAGGTGGTATTTAATGGTAGGGTATGCAGTTCTGTTGCAATCCAATACCATGACAAATATTATGATATAGAGCAAACAATGACACAGAAAGTGTTGTTAGCTAAGTTGTGAGTTAGCAAACTGTTGTTACAGTTGCTGCTGTGAAGCTAACATGCACTGAGAACAAGAGCCAGCACACCAGCTCCAGGCAGTGATACTCACAACTCTCCTACTACTATAGCTAACATCACAACAACAACATGTCTTGGCAAACCAGAAAGTAAGCTGAGTGTCTGTGGGCAAGTGATTTGTTACCTGACATCCAAATCATGGCTGGAACGGTTGGAATAGTGTTGTGTGGTTCAGTCACTCCACTTGTTTTGTTTCCCATTTACAGAGTCAGGGCTGTGTACAAACACCAGATTTTTCTCAGCGCACACACAGAAAGCAATTAATATAGGAATTATTTGCTGAATTTGTATTGGATTAGAATTGTATACCCCACCTTTAAAAGTGTCAAAACACTTTATGTAAAACAGGAGTAGAAGATTCCTTGAAAATGTTCATGACAGTTAAAACAAAACCATATCTAACACATCTTACAGCCTGCAATTTAGGGCATAAATAATCCGGAGATAGGATCTTTTGTACTAACGATGTACCAATACGGTATGAACTAATACATATACGTAGGTGCATCTGTGTACATACCCACATATTTATATGCGTTAGATAAGTATTTCCACAGCTTACAATTTTGTTGCACTTCCAAACCAGAAATTATTACCCTAATTAGATTTGCAACTACATAGTAACATATTAAACATTTATTATTCAAAAACTTGGAACAGTTCTGTCAGTAGTGAGTGGGTGTATAGTTTTGTGTTGCCAGTATTTTCATCTGCGTGGTTGTATTTGTAGTGGCCCCCATGATGAAAATGTTTAATATCCTGCAGCCTCGTGATACATGAAGTGAAAACACAGTATGCAGGACCATTAACGCTGATGGCTACACTCTGTCAGAGCAGGCCAAACCAGTTATCATCTCTGCAGAAAGAAGAAGCGAAGAGTAGCTGCACCAAGGAAGAGCTCCTGAGTACATCTTAAACCTAAATAAGTGCATCATTTTGCAAAATAACCATCAAATACTCTTCAGAAAGGACTCTAAAGAAGAGTTAACCACAGTAAAGGGAGAGTAAGTGATTCTGCAGACTACAAATACACCCCTCCCTACAGTGCTCCCTCAGAAGCTTTGCCACCATTTTCTTTTTCTCTGAGGTTTCTCCAGCATTGAAAGTCCTTCGCCTTTGCCTGGTCAAATAATTTTCTTCCCTGTTTATACTCTGCAGACAACACATTCTTACTCCTAACTTGTCACATATGGACGCTTAGTCAAGACCCTTTGGCTGGTTAACACTCTGCGTATCCCTTTTGTGTCATTTTTGGAGGTGTAGGGCTCTGCTGTTAGTTAGCAACAATAAATATTCAACGTCCAGTCAAGTTAGTAATAATAATTAAATGTCTGGAATTTCAACTTTGTGAAACACCATGTGGTTAATGTTATGAAAGGTTGCAGTTTGGTTAGGTTTATGCACCAAAACTACTTGTTTAGGGTTAGGAAAACATCACAGTTTGGGTTAAAAATAACTATGTTACTTACATGACTTAACTTACGTAGGTTAGGTATTGCTATTTACGTAACTTATGTAACTTGATTAACCTACGTAACTTTACTAAAAACAATCAAGGTTGACATTTTGTTTCACATAGGAAACGAATATTGGTCTCCTGGGCAAAAGTTCACGTGTCCACCCTGACCACGTCCTTAACTCACACTTTTCTGTTTTCATAAACCTGCTTTTAGAGTTCATAAATGATGCTACAGGGCTTTCCTCAATGCGTTGAACTATGACACTAAGGGGCATCCCAGAGTATAACAAACTGACGCCATGGGGTCCTGACCATGCATCTGTATGTGACAGCTTGGGAGTGAGAATGAGTTGCTTCAGACTTGTTCCACTTTGTCTGTTTTTGGCCGTCTCACTGTTGAAGCTACATTAGTTTGCTTTCAGTAGTGGTAATTTGTTAATTAAATTGATTATTATTATGATTTTGTTTATATTAGAAATACGTATATATGTATACATATTTTGATAATGTTTTTTTGTTTTTTGTTTGTTTAGTTAATTGTTTTTTATATATATGTTTAGTCTTTATTTTTGGTTAGTTTAATAATTGCAATGTTTGATTTAGACACCTGAGGGCAGTAGTGGGCACAGGTGAGGGTAAATATAGGTAGGAAGTAGGAAGTGAGCGGCAGCACCTGGGTGATGGGCACATGGTTTTTTACCAGCGTGAGAGATGCTGTATTGCTTGCTCAGTTGGAACAAATAAACCAGCCACAAACCCTGAATTGGAAAACGGTTTATGAAGAGGTACGTGATCTTGAACTGCTTTAATTGGCTGTGTGTTTGTTGAATCATCAACCCTGCGGGTGGCCTATACATTAAGTGTAAAGCCAGTGCTGTGTGCACTTGTGTGGATGAAGAGGATTGTTCTATAAAACAAAGTTGTTACGATAAAGATCGCTATCCTTGCTAACCTTGTTGCCCAATTGTGAACCTTTATGGACATTATCAACAATTAAGCTACAAGTTTGCAACAAAATGACTGATGTGGAGAGGCCGGAATCAAAGCGGTCAATCAAATTGACTTTTAAAGGAATGTGCTTTTACATAAAAACGTACTGCAAAAATCAACCAGGCTAAAAAGCTTATGGATAAAATCCGTGCCCTAATGGAATTAAATGAAAATGCAGACGTGGTGAACACTCAGCTCGCTTTGTTCATTAAGTGTTATGAAGAAGCACTCGATATACATGAAACATTCATGGAATTGCCTCTACCAGAAGATGAAATACTCACCACTAAAACCAAAACCTTTGAGGAGAAGATGAAATCATGTCATGCATTTATTGAAGATGTGAAGGAGTGGCTTTTTAAAGCTGGTTGTCCATACTCACAGCCAAAAGAACTTATCGACGCAGGATGTGTTGATGATGGAATACAACCTGAAGACAGTATTTCTAATGTCACAAGTGTAAAAGCAAGTTCTGTAAAATCACGTACCACTGGCATATCAAAGACTTCTGCAACATCTGCAGCGCGCATTAATGCGGAGGCCGAGAGAGCAGCTCTTCTTAAACGCTCTGAAGCTTTAAAAAGGAAACATCATATAGAAGCGCAGGAAGAAAGGCTTCATAGAGAAAAGGAGAAATTGGCACTTGAAACGGATTTGGCAGCTACAACTGCAAGGCTTCAGGTTTTAGAAATGAACTCATCACAGTGCGGTTCAAGACGATCTGATGGAATGAACTCTTATTTGGAGAGGAGCAAAGCTCAAAGGTCCATTGGTTTAGATCCTCTTGTCAAAGCTTTTGTCCCACATGAAAATGATTTTCCTGCTGTACCTGATCCTACCACAGTTGTTAGGCCAAGACAAGGATTTGCTGACCAAATGTATGGAAGGCCGATTGTGCCAGAAGCTCCATATCAAGAAGTACAGACTACAAATGGACGTCAAATGGGACGTATATTAAACACTCAAACTCAAAGTGGTAACAACCAAAATGACATGGTGAGCATTATGCAAAAACAAAACGAAATCACTGCACTGTTGGTTCAACAAAATGTTTCCTCTGTTCTTCCTCCAAGAAATCTGCAAATTTTTGATGGAGACCCTCTTCAATATAAATCCTTCATTAGAGCCTTTGAAAATGTAGTGGAGAAGAAAACGAATAATCCCAGCGACTGTTTGAGCTTCCTTGAGCAATACACTAGGGGGCAGCCAAAGGATCTTGTGCATAGTTGTCAGCATATACCTCCAGATCACGGCTATCACAGAGCCAAGAGTCTTCTTGCTCAGCACTTTGGAGATGAACATAAAATTGCATCTGCCTATATGGAGAAAATATTCAACTGGACACCCATCAAAGGTGAAGATGTAAAAGGATTACAATCATTCTCTCTGTTTCTTCGAGGATGTTCAAACTTAACAGAACAAGTAATGTATATGAGGGAACTTACCAGCTAACATGCGGAGTATCATTTTAAAACTTCCTTACAAACTAAGAGAAAAATGGAGGAATATTGCATGTGATCTGCAAGAAAGAAGTGGACAGAGGGCTACATTCATTGATCTTGTAAATTTTATTGAGAGACAAGTGAAAATTGTTACAGATCCAGTGTTTGGAAACATTCAAGATCCTCAACATCCTTCAAGGCCTGTCAATGTCAAGGCCTCCTGTAGCAGTCAGCTACGACAAAGAAGGAAGGAGAGCAGCTACATTACGAATGTCACTTCTGTGGGAAGAAGCTATGGCACGGCCTGCAGAACATAGCACAACCTCCACTTATTGCTGTCTTTTCTGCCTGCAGAGAAACACACACTGGGTCAGTGCTCACAGTTTAAAGCCAAGGCACACCGGGAGAAGATCAACTTCATTAAGGACAAGGGTATATGTTTTGGTTGCCTGAAGGTAGGCCATACAAGCAAGGACTGTAGGAGTCGATTGGATTGCCATGTCTTCAGAAACACCCTGGGGTCCTTCATATAGAAAGACAGGATAAAGGTACATCTGTAGGACAAGCCAAACCACCTGTGAGCCTTTCAAGTGATTCAACCATAACTTTTCAGACATGTGGCCATATTGGGGCCGGTGTGGAAGATGATTCTACCTTCTCTATTGTTGCAGTAAAAGTCAGAAGCAAACTGACTAATAAGATCATGCAGACATATGCCTTTCTGGATCCTGGCAGTTCCGGCACATTCTGTACAGAAACCATGGCGAAAAGGTTAAATTTGCGAGGTAAGAAGACAAGCATTTTGTTGAGAACAATGGGCCAAAGAAAGGTGAATGCTCATGTTTTGTCAGGTCTGGAAGTATCTGGCATGGGTGCTGAAGATTTCATAGAGCTTCCTGATGTTTTGACTCAAAGAACTATACCTGTGTCAACACTTAATATTCCACGACAAGCAGATATTGATCCATGGCCATATTTGAAGGATGTAATACTCTATGACATTCATGCAAGTGTAGATCTGCTTATTGGAACTGACGCCCCTAAGGTTTTGGAGCCGTGGGAAGTTATAAATAGCCAGATGAGGGCCCATACGCTGTCAGAACCAAGGTTGGCTGGGTCATTAATGGTCCTCTTCATGGTGGAAGCTGTAGAGGTAAGAGTGGCTATTCTGCCGTAACAGCAAATCGCATTCTGTTGAACACCTGCAAGAAATGCTTGTCAAGCAGTATCACCATGACTTTAATGAGATATCATCAGAAGAGCAGATTGAAATGTCCAGAGAAGATATTAAGTTCATGGATATTGTCAGTAGCACAGCAAAGCTAATTGGAGGTCATTACTGCATTGATTTGCCATTCAGACAGGAAAATTTAACCCTGGGATAATCGTCATATAGCAGAACAGCGCTTATGTAGCCTGAAAGAAAGTTTGACAGGAATAGTGTTTTTAAGGAGGAATATACCACGTTTCTAAATGAAATAATAACACTGGGACATGCTGAGCCAGTTCCTCTTGACCAGCTGACAAAGAACATGGGAAAGTGTGGTATATCCCTCACCACGGGGTGTACCATCCTCAGAAGGGCAAGCTAAGAGTTGTTTTTGACTGTGCAGCCTCATTCAAAGGAACATCGCTCAATAGTCAGCTTTTGCAAGGCCCCGATCTCACCAACAGCCTCATTGGAGTTTTAGTCCGATTTAGGCAGGAGCCTATTGCAATAGTGGCTGATA
Organism: Micropterus salmoides; assembly: GCF_014851395.1. NCBI lineage: Eukaryota > Metazoa > Chordata > Actinopteri > Centrarchiformes > Centrarchidae > Micropterus > Micropterus salmoides. The sequence continues at coordinate 21,463,257 of NW_024040485.1, read as the reverse complement.
TCCAATCTATGTTTCACCAGGTTCATGTCTCAAATAAGCAAGTTGACTTTCTCCGCTTCCTCTGGTGGCCAGGTGGTGACACTGCACAGGCTCCGCAGGAATACCGCATGAAGGTACATCTATTTGGAGCTGCATCATCGCCAAGCTGTGCCAATTATGCCTTAAGGAGAACTGCAGATGACAACGCAGAACACTTCTCTCCAGAAGTTGTGAGTACAGTCAAAAACAATTTTTATGTTGATGATTGCCTCCGTTCAATGGCCTCAGAAGAGGAAGCTAGGAAAATGATCCAGGATTTAACTGCACTCTGTCAGAAGGGAGGATTCACTCTGTCAAAATGGGTCAGCAATAGTCGTGCAGTGTTGCGCTCTGTCAGTGAAGTCCACAGAGCAAAAGACATGATGGAGCTGGATTTGGATACAGATCAACTTCCTGTTGAACGTACATTAGGACTACAGTGGTACGTTGAGACTGATCAATTTGGATTTAAGGCCTCAGTACAAGAGCAACCACGGACGAGAAGAGGAATTCTTTCGGTGGTCAGCTCCCTTTATGACCCATTGGGCTTCCTTGCTCCATTCAGCATGATGGCAAAGTTGTTACTGCAGGAACTCTGTAAAAGAAACCTAGGATGGACGAAGTTATTCCCCATGTTCTCACTAAGCAATGGGCTGGCTGGTTGGAAGATCTCCACAAGGTGGCAAGGTTCAAGATTGATCGTTGCATTAAGCCTAATGACTTTGGCAACCCTCTCACTATACAGCTTCATCACTTCTCTGATGCCAGCGAGGTTGGTATGGAGCTGTCTCTTACTTAAGACTGGAAAGGGACAATAAAGTGCATGTTGCATTTATGATGGGGAAGGCCAGAGTTGCTCCACTGAAGCAGACAACAATTCCTCGCCTAGAGCTAACAGCTGCAGTCCTTGCTGTCAGAGTAGACCGCATGCTACGGAAGGAGTTGCAACTTAGGCTGGAGAAGTCAGTTTTCTGGACGGACAGCACAACAGTCCTTAAATATATATCAAATGAAAACCGGCGATTCTATACCTTTGTGGCCAACCGAATTGCAGTCATCAGGGAGGCAAATATTGATCAGTGGAGATATGTGGGGACAAAGGAAAACCCAGCAGATGAAGCGTCAAGAGGAATGAGGGCAGAAGATCTCCTGAATGGAAGGAGATGGATAATGGGACCTGATTTCCTTTACAAGTCCAAGGAAGGGTGGCCTAAATTAGATGAAGACCTTCAGGTGATTTCTGGCACTGACCCTGAGGTCAAAAGGGTCTTGACAGTGAATGCTGCTGTTAAAGACACAGACAATGCTATGGACCACCTGATTCATTACTTTTCATCTTGGAAGAGATTGCAGGTAGCTGTAGCTTGGCTTCTTAAGATCAAGGAAACTCTTGTGTTATTGGGACATAGGAGAAAGGAGCTTTATGCCTCTGCTGACCTCAGTATGGACATTACAGGCTGTCATAGACAGGTGGAAAGTCAAATGCAGAGCTTTAAGGCTACGCTCAAGGACAGAGTCTGAAACCTCAAGATGTGACCAGGGCAGAACTGTCAATCATCCGGTATGTACAACATCAGCGGTTCAAGGATGAAATTACCTCACTGCAGAGTGGTGTGAAATCCATATCCAAGGACAGTCCACTGTATAGATTGGACCCAGTGATGGATGGTGAGATTCTCAGAGTGGGCGGTCGGTTAAGCAAAGCCTTACTCCCAGTGGAATCCAAGCGACCTGCTATTCTGTCAAAAGACCTGCATATATCAACACTAATTCTGCGCCATATTCATCAGCAGATAGGTCATTCTGGAAGAAATTATATGTTGTCCAGATTAATGCGGAAGTACTGGATTATAAATGCAAACTCTGCTGCAAGAAAGGTTATATCAGATTGTGTTGTTTGCAGACGCCACAGAGGAAGAGTCCTTGAACAAAAAATGGCGGACTTACCTGCTGAAAGAGTGTTGCCTGATGAAGCCCCTTTCACTCATGTTGGCATTGATTATTTTGGGCCTATTGAAGTTAAAAGAAGCAGAAGTCTTCTCAAAAGATACGGAGTGCTCTTCACCTGTATGACCAGCCGTGCTGTACACTTGGAAGTAGCATACACCTTGGATACAGACTCCTGTATAAATTCTGTGAGAAGGTTCATCTGCAGACGAGGCCCAGTTTCAACTTTCAGGTCTGACAACGGAACCAACTTTGTTGGAGCCAGCCGTGAGCTCAAGGAGAGTCTGACTGCTCTGAACCATGGTAAAATTCAAAGAGCCTTTCTTCAGGACGGCATAGAATGGAGATTTAACACCCCATCAGCTTCCCATCAAGGTGGCGTTTGGGAGCGCTTGATTCGCTCAGTGAAGAGTGTTCTTGCCTCAGTCCTTAAACAACAGACCCTGGACGATGAAGCGCTCCAAACTGTTTTTTGCGAAGTTGGCAATATTGAATGATAGGCCTATTACAAGAGCCTCAGATGATTCAAATGACCTGGAAGCTTTGACGCCGAACCACATTCTGTTGTTGAAAGGTAAACCAATTATGCCACCAGGATTGTTTGACAGAAATGATCTGTATGTCAGAAAAAGATGGAAGCAGATACAGTACATGGCAGAACTCTTCTGGAAAAGATGGATTCTGAATACCTGCCATTGATGCAACAGAGACAAAAATGGACTGCACTAAGAAGAAACCTTATACCTGGAGATGTTGTTATTGTGGCAGATGCTACAGCTTCAAGAGGATCTGGATGATGGGGAAAGTTTTGGATGTCAGATCAGATGTGAAAGGGGTTGTGCGCTGTCTGTCCGCTCCAAACGAAGACCAGCATCTTAGAGAGGCCTGTGACGAAGCTGTGCCTGCTGCTGGAGGCGGTGGTGTGATCACACGAACTCTCTCTCTTTCTCTTTGTCTGCCTCTATTCTCTTTCTTTCTCTTTTCTTTGCAGGTGCGGCAAGACATCTGTGCCTGATATGTTTAGAATACATAATGTAGCTCCGTTTTGAGAGTTCAGTAATTGTGATAATGCACAATTAGGGCCGGAGTGTTGAAGCTACATTAGTTTGCTTTCAGTAGTGGTAATTTGTTAATTAAATGATTATTATTATGATTTTGTTTATATTAGAAATACGTATATGTATACATATTTTGATAATGTTTTTTTTGTTTAGTTAATTGTTTTATAATATGTTTAGTCTTTATTTTGGTTAGTTTAATAATATAATGTTTGATTTAGACACTGAGGGCAGTAGTGGGCACAGGTGAGGGTAAATATAGGTAGGAAGTAGGAAGTGAGCGGCAGCACCTGGGTGATGGGCACATGGTTTTTACCAGCGTGAGAGATGCTGTATTGCTTGCTCAGTTGGAACAAATAAACCAGCCACAAACCCTGAATCCAGTTTGAATTTGATTTTATTTCTTGCCTGCGTACATTACCTGCCCAGGGTGCTAGAAGTTGTCGTTTGAAGGTTTGATTTAAGTTTAACTTTAATTTGTTTGTTGACAAACGGCCACTACACACCTTCTTCACAGTGCCTGGAGTCCAGTATGTTTGAATGTGCCAGTGTATAGAACTCTCTCTCCCACTGCCCCCAATGAAATCTCCCAATGAAAGACTCAAACAGTGAAGGAGAAATACAAGTAGCGTGGAATCACAGAGGTGCTCTTTACTGGCAGTGAATAAGATGGCAGATATAAAACAAAAATGGAAACTTGTTAGAAGGCAAATAACTACAAATGGTTTGATCAAGACTGCAAGACAATAAGAAAACAGCTGAGAATAATAGGTGATGGAAAAACATCACCAACCAAATGACCCAGCCATAACACATTTTAAACAAATATACACTTACAATTAGGATCTATATACATCTGTACAAAGACATGTCAATAAATCAAATCAATTCAGAGCAATGTGTTATAGAAGAAAACTCCAAACATACAACCATAGACAACCAAAACCCCTTTGATTGCCCATTTACTTGGCAAGAATTTACAACACAGAAAAAAATCTTCAGTAAAGGAAAACTTGTGGTCCGGACAACATTAAAAACTAGATGCTCAAATGACCCCGGAGATGCAGGGTGCAGTGTTGTTGTTCAATGTGAGGATGTTTTCCTGACATCTGCTACAATGGGTTAATTTCCCCCATTCATAAGAGTGGGGACAAATCAGACTTTATGGCATCTGTGTCAGCAGCTGTCTGGTTAAATTATTCTGTAGTATTTCCTTGACAAACATCCATCTTGAGTAAAAAATTATTTCCTCCCAAAACACCTCACCACTGAGATATTCACTTTTAAAAAAAATTATTTCAAGGACGCTTTTGACTCTAGGTTTGACGCTGAAATATGAGTGGGGGGTCTGGGGGTTCCCCCCCAGAAGATTTTGAGCATCAAACTCTTAATTTACTGCATTCTGGAGACATTTTCTGCACCAATGTATGGTCTAAATGTCTTTATTTATATGACAGGAAACATAAAAATCAGGTGGCAGGTGACAATTCAAAATATAATGCAGTAATCAGTAGCTTTTTTGGTTGCTTAATGTTATGTGCAAGGTGGTTCTGGACTCAAGAGCAGACAGAGACTGTAGGTTGAAACTCACAAAGATTTTACTGATAACACTGAGGGTTTAGTGGGGGAGAGTAGTCGGGAGCTGATTGATGGGGTCGAAGAGTGCGTGGCTGAACAAAGATCCAGCTATTGGCGGCTTGGTGTGGCAAACGAGAATCCCAGGCACTGAAGCAAACAAAGGAGAAAACATGTTGCTAGAAGTTTGTTCACAAACCAAAGAAGTTCACTAGAAGTCTCTAGGAGTTTGGCTGCACATAGTTACGACTAAAGTGAGTACAACAATCTGGCGTTGACAGTCAGGAGCCCAGGGTATTTAGGTCGATTCACAATTTGTCGTGTGTGCTGGCAGGAACAGGTTTTAGGACCCAAACGCAGGACACAGAGGCAGAGCAGGTACAGTTTCTGGGTATTTATTTAAGCCCACAGAACTAACAGCAGAGTCCAAACAAAGGTTGTCTGCAGAGCAGCAAAAACAGTCATAAACAGATGATCCAGGGGAAGACAGAACAAAGGATAATCCAACAACCTTGGTGGCAGGCAGGCAGGCAGGCAGGCAGGCAGGCAAGCAGGCAGGCAGGCAGGCAGGCAGGCAGGCAAGCAAGCAGGCAAGCAAGCAGGCAAGCAAGCAAGCAAGCAAGCAAGCAAGCAAGCCACACAGCAGTGGATGAACACACAACAAACCAGTACAGCTGAACAGAAGTCACACACATTTAAAACACTGACTAACGAGGAGGGCGGGAGCACAAACAGGTGATACTAATAATGACAGCAGACAGACACAGACAGGCAGGGTGGTGAACTGACGGGAACACAGACAGATACCAAACAGGCCCAAACTAACAGAACTACCAACAAGCCCACAGACAAATACCAACAGAAATATGAATACATAAAAACAGACATAAAGGGTACAAAAGACCAAGGACATGAGACAAGAATCCAACAGGAACTCAAAACACAGAACAACAAGCAGGCAGAGGAATACTGGAGGGAACAGACGGAACACTTGACAGGCAGATATGGGGCAAAATAGCCAACACAGAAAGAACACATGTAAACAGACAAACACCGACCAACTATAACACAGGGATCACAACAGACAAAACCCAAACGGGAACACAGAACCAGAACACAGAGTACACTAGACACAAGACATGAAACCAAAATCAACTAAATAAACAATACAATAACTCATAGAAACTCAAAAACACAACAGACTATATAACTGATACTAGACACAGGACAGAACCCAAAAGACTATAACAGATACTAAACAGACTGAAACTAAATGAACAAAGCAGAACAGACACGCCCACAGTATGACAGGTCGGTGCTTGATTGGCAGATTGTCAGCAGCTATGCCGGAGAGCCAGGTGCCTGCAGACCACACCCACACCATACACCAGAGAGACAGGCAAAAACAATCACAAAACCCCAACCAATAAACTGGTCATGGACAGATCGTGACACTAAAGTTACTTTCTTGGACAATGCACGTGTTTATTCTAGATTTAAATTGCATTGCATATTTTCTTGTTGTGCAAAAAAAAATTCTCAAAGCAATTTCATTTGTTCTTTAACATTTCTTGTTGCAAGCTATTATTTATAGAACATTTTTAACAAATGCTTTCAAAAAGCGATGGGGATGAAATCAGCCAATTCAAAAATAGTGGGGACATGTCCCCAGCGTCCCCAGTGTAAATGACACCTAAGTTTCTAGGGGACAAAATGTAGGATCTGTTTAAATCAATGTATTTGGAGAATATGTGTGCTGTTAAAATGGAGACAAACTGAATTTTACAACCAGAGAATAGGCTTGAAGTCCAGCTTTTTTAATGTATATATAAATCATCTCGCTGTTCAGTTGGATCAGTGTGCTGCTCCTGGCCTTTCCCTCCTACATAGAGTTGGTGAAGTTTTTTTTTTTGCTGATTACCTTTTTTTGTCTCCTACTGAACAAGGATTACAGTGACAACTGGACATAGCGGTTAAGTCCTGTCAAAAGTGGGCCCTGGCACTAAACGTCCCAGATGTCAGGAGAACAAATACCAGTTTAGCATAAATAATCATATTATTGAACATAGTATGAGTATACCTACCTTGATATAATCATGATAGCGTCGGGGAGTTTTTAACATGGCAGTAAAACAACTGAAAGTGTCAACCAGCCCATTGTGCTGTATTGTGGTGAAGTATGGGCTCCAGTCAGTCATCATAGCTGACAGGACAAACACATTTTACATATACACAGAAAAACACCAACAAATGTTTGTAGAGCAGAATAAGGCAGATACCCACTTATAATTAACTTTCAAAAGGGAGCATTACAGTTCATTTATTGTTTTAGCAGATGCTTTTATCCAAAGCGACTTACAATTGCTATACATGTCAGAGGTCGCACGCCTCTGGAGCAACTAGGGGTTAAGTGTCTTGCTCAGGGACACAATGGGGGATTGAACCCGGGTCTCTCACGCCAAAAGCATAGTCTTACCCATTGCACCATCACCACTCACATTAAGTGCCGCTCCCTAGACTTCCTCAATTGAAAAGTCCTCCAATCCCAAGAGCTGAGCCCAGAAAAGAGTCCTCTTTCAGACAGACTCACTGACCAGTCTCAACACAACACTGCTTTCCAAAGACCAATCGGAGAAAACCAAAAAAAAATCCTACAATGTGAAGCCTTCGATGAAATAGGGAACATTTAAATTAACAAGTTTAACTCTGTAATTTCAGATTTGAAAGAGCTAAATGAGCTAAATACTTCTAGTAGGAGGAGACAGGGCACATCTTGCTGCCTATTATTTGTCAACATGCCACAACCTGAGGGACAGTGAGTTCATACACACACTCACACTCGGCCACACAGTTTTTGAGTTTAACCTTGTTGTGTTTTTGCCATTCCGAATAACATATAATGCCAGAATAATAATTCACTTAGACACAAACAGCTTTTGACATGGCAAGCTGAAGTATGGAAATGTGTTGGATGCACATACACACATGCACTTGCATGCACACAAACGCGCGGTTGACCTTACATGTGTGGGATGTCAGCCTTCAAAATACATGACAAAGCAACCGTAACTCCAAGTAACTGTATTGTGGTGCACATGTGTGTTTGTGTATGTGGGAGGAACAGATGTGCACTGCGCCTGGGGTTTATCACAGCCATCTAATGTACAATGGACCCCATTGTAGGCTTACACAGATGATTGTCAAATCAACAGGCATCTTCCCATAACATACCTGCTGGGAAAAATAAACAACTATATTAAAACGAATACCATTCCACAAAGGTGGAAGTATTAATAGAAAACGGAGGGGGATAAAAGAGTAAAAATGGAAGTCAAGACTTAATTGGGGGAAAGGGACAAAACTGAGTGATCCAGAGAGGAGAAAAAGCAATAAGACAGAGCACAATAGAGAGAGTAAATGAGCCTGAGCTCCCCAGTGTAATGAGCTTGGCAGGCTGCAGCAGTGTGATTGGACGTCTGTGTGTGGGGAGGCAGCAGTGGTGGAAGAAGAAAAATCTAATAAGCTGGATGATGGCATCGGTGCAATGCCATAAAAACAGTAAAGCATCACGATCAAATAACAGCAGCGGTGAAGACGTCACCCACACGCAGCCATTACCACATGTCATTCTTTCACTTTGCCCAGAGAAAGGAAACTTGTTGTCACTATGAAGCCCTCGGGAGCAAGAGCGTAAGACTAAATGATGGGAGAGTAAGAAAACAAAGACAGCCTCTTTCTACCTCATTAAATTTATCTCTCTCTCTCTTTCTTTTCTTTTTTTTTTGGGGGGGGGGGGGGGGGGGGGGGGGGCTGTTGCAGAAACTGAAGTACAACCCCTACATTAATTCTCGTTTGTGAACTTGACGCAAATATTTCCACTCAGCGGAAATAAATGGGCTTCCTTATGAAATGGTAATCCCCAAGGGCTCACATATGTCAGACAAAAAGCAACACATTTCTGCAAAATCTCCTCTAGGGTTGCATAATGCGCTTTTAAGCCTTTAATGCTGAAGTCCTGTGCATTATTTGTCTAATTCTGTGTTCAGAGAAAGAAAATCATAAAAAAGTTCATAGGTCAAATATTCACTTGTATTTGATTGAAGCTACAGCCAGTAACCTGTTAGCTTAGCATAGCATAAAGACTGGAGTCTTCAGGCAGTGAATTTTGAACAACACTGTTGTTTTTACACAAATTTTAACATTAACATATGAAATATACTTTGGACAGAGTCAGGCTAGCTGTTTACAGTACAGACATGAGAGTGGTATTGATCTTCTCATCTCACTCACAATGCCTGACCTCAAGGGAGGTCAGACATCTGAGAGGCAGTGACAGTGTATAGAGCCAGAATATTTTCTCATCTAACTCTGTGAATTAAGGGTTTGTTTCGACTATACCAGAGGTGGTGATTGCTAAAACAGTGGAAAGACTAACCAAGACAGTTTTGGTGAGTTTTATTTTGCTTCTGTCAACTTTGGATGAAGTGTATTTTACGATGAGTTAAAGATTCAGTGTGTAATGTTTAGGAGGATTGATTGACAGAAATGTAATATCATATACATAACTATGTTTTCAGTGGTATGAAGACCCTACATAATGAACTTTTATGTTTTTATTACCTTAGAATGAGCCATTTCTATCTACATACCCAGCAGGTCCCCTTACATGGAAGTCACCATGTTGCGCGCCATCTTTCTACTGTAGCCCAAATGGACGTAAGTATGTTGAAAAAGTATGAAAAACCAGCAGAAGTAGTAGTAGTAGTCGTTAGGTTTGTTAGAAGTAAAAAGATAAGTGAAATTAGGACAAATGGAGGATCACAAATAATATTTAGCACAAGAGCCAACAGAGCATGTCCGCCACTGTAGCTTCTCCTACGCACTTGCAAACGGAGAGTGGTGACTGATGGCGCATTCATGTTGTGTCGGAATAATCAGATTTTTTTAACCCTCCTTAAATCTTTATTGCAAAAGAGGTATAAAGTGTAAATGGGACATAAAGACATACAGAACAGTACACAAATATATAAGAAGACACAAACAGGGGTAGTCTATATTATATAAAGATATTAAAAGAGGACCATATTGACAGTTTTCACGGCCTTTCTGTTTTTGAATTTAGAAATGAAATTGAGATAATGTAAAACCTTGTGGAGAAAATGTACAAAGTAATTTTTTTTACTGCTGAATCTACAATTGCCATTAGAATTAAAACATTTATTGTAAAGTACTTATTTCATTTGAGGGGCAAGTGAGTGCACAGTGACCCATTTGTTGCAATTCGCAACCCTCACCACTAGATGCCACTAAAACTTACACACTGAAACTTTAACAAGGCAATTAGTTCGGTGGAAGGGAGAAACTTGAATTCACGGTTAATTGAGCTGTTTAATAAGGGATCTAAGCTATACTATCGCCTATTGATGTACAAAGTGGTATACTGAGACGGTATGGGCTGAGGCTACCTCTTTAGCATGTTAGGGTATGTAATGTTAGCTCATTTTTGAATGTTTCAAACTCTTAAATCCCTTAAATTCTTACACATTGCACATTTAAACTGAAAAGAAAGTTGTTAGGGAAGTCACACAAACAACCTGTTTATTTGTGTTTTTATTTTAGCTGAAAAGGTCACAGCCTTGCTCATTTGCATTCTAAAACAAACAACAGATCACGTGATGTCAAATTAACCTGAAACAAAGCCATTGTTTTAATTGCACGTCAGCAGTCAGCCCAGTATAAAGACACTCTGATTGTAAACACGTCACATGCTGATCAATACCTAACTTGCTTACTGATTCCCCTTGAGACAGAAAATTGATCTTATTGTTTTGCTCGTAATAAGCAGTGAGAATCTGATGAGTGTTATTGCACAGTGAGACCTGATTAACACCTTTAAACCATCCAGTGTGATTTACACATATCAGTCTCCTCCCTTTACATCCAGCCTTACAAACGTGTGTGTATCGTTGTCTCAGCATCCTTCCAGACTACACATTACCTCCAAGGACACTTCTTGATTAGGGGCTCTGAAAAGAGATGAAAGTCCTGTAATTTGAGTGGGGAATCCCCAAGGATAATATGTGAGAGGGTGACAACAACGATAACAACACACACACTTTTATATAACCACACACACACACACTAAAGTAATCCTCATTAAACCCACACTATGTCTGCTCAGTGTGTGTGGGTGGCCACAAGGCCCTCAGGTTGTGTGTGTGTGTGTGTGTGTGTGTGTGTGGAGAGAGAGAGAGAGAAAAAAAAGAGTGTATTTTTATGGTTGGGCATCAGAGCCACTGACGTCTGAAAGCTTTGCGTTATTACAGCACTTAGGGCAGAGTAAAACCCACAAACACACACATACCCAGGAGGCACCAGCCCATGAGAGAAGAGGAATCCACTTACACAGAGAGAGACAGAGAGCTCCAGCGTCCACCACAGTCTACCATTAGACGGACCTTTCCTCCATTGTATATGATGAATTCTTTCATTTCCACTGATTAGATTATCCTCCTGCTGCTGCTGCTGCTGCTGCTGTGTGTGTTATAAACTGTTGTAAATAGTTAGTTTGCCTATATATATTGGTAGGATTATGAAGACACTATACCACTATTATTATTTGAATATTTACTCTATATGTCATGAGCTGTTATAGATTAAACTACCAACTATGTATAAAATAGTTCAATATCAGCTTCAGCTCCAACACCTAAACTGCTGCTGCTTACAGTATTACAGTATTTTTGATGATATGAGATATGATAGAATAAAAGTCAATTGTCTGCGCTGAATAATTTTACTTTGATACTTTAAGAACATTTAGCTAATACTTACATACTTACACTTAGGAAAGACTTTTGAGTGGAGGAGTTCTTGTAAATGAGTATTTTACAGCGTGGTATATAATGTACTTAAGTAAGGGACCTGAAAACGTTTTCCACCACTGTAAAAACGTGCTATAGGCTACCCTCCAAACCAAAAGCCCCTGCATAACTACAACCTGCCAATGTGCGGCTCAGTTCGGTGACACACGTCTTCTGAATATAAGGGAGGACAAAGCGTTGCTATCAAAACACCTGCGGCCAGATTTTCACTGCACACGCCTGATTAACAGCGAATTCAGCGCCGGGGTTGCCCTGCAGGCGGCTTTGCTCAGGAGCCGCAGTTGGTGGGATTTGTCAGAGATGATCACTTTTAAATGCGCCATAGGGACCGCATTGTGCAGTGAAATTCCATCTGAGAATTATTGAATTATTAAATATGATTACTCATGAAATTATAATAGCCTATCAGCCCTATGGATATTTATCATGTAGGATTTATTTAACGAAATCCAAAGGAAATGAAAAACAGAAGGGATGGCATCACGTGAACCACGAAAGTATAGAGCTTATGAAAAATCTATAGGCCAGAGAAACTGTTCAGTGCTGATGGGGACGATAAGAAACTAATTCACGCAGCTCCTTGGGTATTTTGTCCTGCGCTTATTTTTCCCCTCATGAGATTTATGTAGGATACGTTAAGATTAAGCACAACCTTTCTTTTTAATACTTTAGACTCATTCCCACTTACATAAGATGACTGTTGCGCCCGTTTGAAAATTATGCACGTCTCCAGGTAGCAGCAATAAACCTGCTGGATCATGGTTCCAATGGGGAAAAACTTTCAAAATTCAAACAGTGTAAAGAAAGCGTGGCCCCGCTTGACTGACACCTTTGCTGTTCTTTGTATTAGACCTGTCCTCATTAGAAGTCGCGGTCTATTTGTGCTGTCAGCAGTGTTTTGTTCATTAGAGAAGGAACGTACCCAGGAGCCTTTAAAAGAGAATTTCAAAAGGAGCCTTATATTCAAGGGCACGATGTGATCTACTTTGCTGCTGAGATTGACTCATTTGAAATAGTCTGACAAACAAACAAATAAAAACAAAGCAACTAACAATCAGTCTTGACAGTGCATTCTTCTTCATAAACAGTGTGTTTCAGGTGTGTTGAGCTGTGGACTCACTGAAACTGTCTAAAAAACCACGCATTCAAGTAACAATACCCGGAGGTCAAACCCAGCCTACAGATAAAGACAGGGACTGTAGAGCCGTAAATATATTTAATCAGTAACATTGACAGTTTGTCCCCATGAACCCTCTTCTGCAAAAGAGGCACGTGGAGCTCAGTGGCCTATGTGACTGATGACGTTTGTCTAGTGGAAACCTTTTCACTGCAGTGTCTTATTCTCATCAAGCTGTGTTCTGCTTTGACATCAGATTATACAAACAGGATTAGCAATAAACCAGAAACCAGATGAAAAAAACATTTGTTGGTGCATCGGAAACATTTTGAAGATAGGAACTGATAATTTTACGGGTTTCCAAACAATGGTATGGGTTGTGACATCGACTACATCTTAATAAGGCGTACAATATCAATAATGGGTCAAATGCTGAGTGTGTGGTTTCAAACGGCAGCGTTGTTTCTGTTCGTGGTGCTGATTGTGTTAAAGGCGCTGGCCTTGGTGCTGAAGTTGGAGATTTATGACATGACCTCCACAATTTCCCCCTCTATCCTTTTATTTCGGGATCATATACAGTCACCCAAACTAGTTTTGTCTTTCGAATGAACCTGTTCAGCTTATGGAGCCACAGGTAGTTATCCTGCGCATTCTCACAATCATGTGCATATTGCATTAGTTTTTGTTATGCACGTTAAATGGTGAGAAAAGATCAAGCTCATTTGGGAAGAAAATACAGTCGCATCTTTAACTTTGAATTTTGTCTTTTGTGCGAAGTGACACCAGATGTTGGCTCTTGGCTCCTGGATTTAGTGAGGCGACTCTACTGCCATTTTACCTCTGATTAGCAAGTGTTGAATAATGGTTCTTGGCTGCAGAAATGCGATCCTGGGAAACCTGTGTCGCTGCGCTCATAGCCTGCACGTCACTCCCCTGACATCAGTGCACCGCTTAAATACGCGCAGAACGGAACAGGGAAAAAACAACCAGGCACACTTTCACATGTGCGTATCGGGAGCCGAACACGCTACTGGAAACTGAACATGATCACTTATGAAACTCACTTTGCTCTATCGGCAAAACGATATTTCATGATGTAATTTGCAGTTAAGATTTTTTTTTTTTTGATTAGCGCTCTATATTTCCTGGGCAAGTTTTCTAAACACCATAGAAAGGTCTTACACTTTAACCATTGTGCATTGTTCGTTTTAATAATGATCAACGACACCCTTGCATTTGGAGAACTGGACACGAATGTTTCTGAGCCGCTGCCGCCTCTCTCTATCAGCCAAAACCACAGTGCGTTCCCTGCGCTCCGGCTGGAGTCCAAGTCTCTGGTCATTTCAGCCACGATGTTCGCCGTGGGAGTTCTAGGGAACCTCATCGCCATAGTTGTGCTGTGTATCTCCAAAAAGGAGCAGAAGGAAACCACTTTCTACACTCTGGTCTGCGGGATGGCCATCACGGATCTGTTGGGAACGTGCTTCACCAGCCCGGTGGTGATCGCTACATATGTGGCCAGCCGCTGGCCAGGAGGAGCGCTGCTCTGCCACTTCTTCTCCTTCTCCATGCTCTTCTTCGGCTCAGCCGGGATGTCCATCCTGTGCGCCATGGCTGTGGAACGATACTTGGCCATAAACCATGCCTATTTCTACTCTCAGCACATAGACCGGACAATGCCGCGCTTTGCGCTCTTGGTCATCTACCTTGCCAACATTGTACTGTGCATTATGCCCAGTTTGGGCTTCGGGCAGCACGTTAGGCACTTTCCCGGGACTTGGTGCTTTCTAGACTGGAGAGCGATGGATCCACTCGGGGCTTGCTACTCCTTCCTGTATGGCGGCGTGATGCTGGTGCTGATCGCAGTGACAGTTTTGTGTAATGTGGCGGTGTGTAGGTCGCTGGTGGGGATGAACCAGAGGACAGGAATAGTCAGGACGGAGTTGTGTGAGCAGGGAGGATCACGTCGCCGCTTCCCCCGGCTGCCGTCAGTCACCTCAGCGGCGGAGATCCAAATGTTCTGGCTTCTGATCTTCATGACCATCGTTTTCCTGGTCTGCTCCATCCCTTTAGTGGTAAGGATAACAGACTATTTATATTATATGATAATATTTGCGCACGGTGCGTGCCAAACACATTTGATTATTGGTATCAATTTTGTTTGTTTTGAAAAAACGCATCCTAAGACATGCTCTGTCTGTGTTTCTTTGTGACAGGTGCGAATCTTCGTTAACCAGCTATACGACCCTGCCTATATTTCTGCTGGGGGAAAGCCTGACTACAGGAGCGACATGTTGGCGATCCGCTTCGCCTCATTCAACCCCATATTAGACCCCTGGGTGTACATTTTGTGCCGGAAGAACCTGCTGCTAAAGGGCTGCGAGAATCTGAAGAAGACAGTGACCCGGGTTAAAGATGGTCGTGGTGACAACATTGGCTGGGCAGGAGGCCAACACTCCCCTGCGTCGTTGAACAGCAATGACACCAGTTACGCGTCATTGCGCACAGCCAGCTACAGGAACGCTGTGGACCCCCGGGTGTCCATCAAGAATAAATCCTTTACAGACTTCGCAATGAGGCAAGCGTGGGAGTACGACACCGCACGGGTGAACTTTCACCCGTTCAGCGTCGAGTCGACCGCGATCCTTGGGTGTGAAGAGGAAGAAAGAGCTGACTCCAAACAGGAGGTGGCGGCCAATTCATCTCCAGGATGCAGCGCAACGCCGCTACTCCATGCGCACGTTAGAAGAGTGGACATTGTCACCTGCACGTTCAGCTCACCGAGTTCATGTCAGTCAGCGAAATACCTTTGATGGCCATGTGTTTTCATTTGTTTCGGCAGCTGCTTCATCCGCACCGGAAACTGGTACTTTTGTTGTTTTGAAAAAACAGTGATGAACGTCACACTATAAGTTTCTTCATCGCTTTTGAGGGTTTTGAACCACCAACGAGCCAAATCAGCTTTGAATGAAGCTCTTGAAACAGCACTTAGCAACCAATTGTGACTGAAATCACCTCAGCATTGGCTCATATATCTCTCTGATATGTCTGATGTCTAAATTTAATCTAGGCTTTATTTTAAGGTGTTCTACACGACGATCCAACAAGTACAACAGCTGACTTTAAAGCATGAAACATCTAGTTTTACATTTCCAACATCTTCTTCATCCATCCATCCATCCATCCATCGTCAACCGCTTATCCTGCATACAGGGTCGCGGGGGCTGGAGCAAATCCCAGCTGACTTTGGGCGAAAGGCGGGGTACACCCTGGACAGGTCGCCAGTCATCTTCTTCATATCAACCAAAATATATCTCTATTCAGGTCCAGGCAAATTCAAGGGCCCAACATACTAGAGCTTTATGTTTGTGTGTGCTTTGGATTCAGTGGATGATGAAGGGGCCAGGTGTCACTAGTGGTGACAGTTATCAGGTCACTACAATCTATAGGTGCTAGTACAAAAAATATAAAACAATTGTTTTGCTCCAGTGACCACTAGCAACTTTCATTTGACCAATAGCTACAATTGTAGAGGAATATGATTTGCTCTATAATAAAACGTATACAGAATGGACATTAGATAAAATCTGTGGTGACAATTTCCAAACATGGGAATTTAAATAGAATATAATCATACCCCATGGGTACAAATAGCCTAAAAGCTGCAGAGTTTGATACACTGTATGAATCCATATGTGCCAATCGCAATACATGTTTATTCGTGTGTGTGTTGCTGTGACATTTTATTTCATACTTTAAATCTACATGCAGCTAATTCACTCAGTGCCACATAACAGTGTTGGATGATGCAGGGAGAACTGAATGTAGACTTTTTGAGCCTTGTTAAGTGTTGTTTTATATTGCACATTTGCATATAATGTTTTGATAACTGCAGTTGTAAACAGCCAATGTGAACACATCACCTTTTTAAAAAGGAAAATTGTTACAGTCAACTGTGTGAGCTGTAGGTCTGTGCAGAGAAATAAAATGACACCAAAGACATCACACTGCTGTGTTCTACCCAGGGGACAGGGTGGTGGGGGTGGTGGGGGTGGTGGAGGGGAGTATACAGAAGATCCTAGAAAGAATAGCTGTGAATGCGGGGAGGGGCACATTGAGAATGCCTGTGAGATTCCCATGCAGAATTTTGTACTACATCGCTGGCTCTACCTGTTCTGGTGGTTAAAGAACAATAAAAGATTTTAAAGCAAACATTCTCAGTTGAACAGACATGTGGCAGGGAAACCTGCTTTGTTTAGTTCCAACAGAGGACAGAAGGTACCCATTTTTTTTTTGTTTGTTTTAGACCAGCAGGTGGCTCTACAACACAAAAAGTCCTATTTAAATTGAACTGGAAAAAGCTTGTGGCCTTGATCCTGTTCACAGCGAAGAATTATGGAAGTCACTTTTAAGAAAACTTTTTAAGGTGTGAAATCAGTGAAGTAAACAGTTATGTATATTAAAAACTTTATTCCCTTGGAGGATAATGCCATACAAAAATAAAGATAACTTTATAAAATAATAATATTAATAATGTGACATAGTGGAAGTGTGTAACTGAATGGAAATACTCAACCACATGAGAAATGTTGAGGTCTTGTAGTATAAACGTTTGACTTGCTGTTTCTGTACCCACAATCTGGACACTGAGACTGACTTTCCCCAGAATTAAACACAAAACTAGAGATCAGCTGTCAGACTCAATTATGCCAGGATCTCTTGAGAAAGAACATATATTAAGTTTACCACATCATTTCAATGTAGGTCAATTCATTTCTGATATCTATATTAGGATTTTTTGGGATGAAATGTAACACATAATCTGAGCTGTTGTGTTAGTGTTTTTGTTTTATAAAAGCACTAATTTCAGAAATGTTTATTGCATTCAAACAAATTCTGCCCAGAATCAAAGCCCAGGTTTACTAGGCCTTGCATAAATGTGAAAATCAGCACCTTGAAAATAAAAAATAAAAAATCCACGTACTTGTATGTGAGCAGAAGTAACTGTCAAAATGATCTTGGCAATAAATAGATATTTATCTACAATATAGAGTTAATAAAAACAGCTCTCATATCAAGCTATAATAAATAAATAATTTATCAGAAATAAATATTTTACTCTTATATAGTAATACATGAAGATGCATGGCATCCATTTGGTTGAGTTCACCTGAACATAGAAGTGGTAAAATGTTGTTTTAATGTGAAAAAAATGATGATGCTTTTGGGAAGAGCCGTCTTCACTGTGAGTAGTGATCATCATATTAGTCTTTGTTTCAGTCTGAATCTGAATATAAACGCGGTGCCAAGTCCTTTATTTATGGCTTTTCTTTATATCTGTTGAGCTTGAGCCTTCAGGTCTCATCCATATAAAACAGTCATGTCCACATACAGTCTCTTTTATGTGTAATAACTGCATCGGTTACCAGTTATTCAGGTGAAAACAATTCACTCTTGGAAGATGTAACAATAAATCCACACAGTGAATCCCTGAAGACTTCCCCCTCAGTCTTTGATTTTGACCTTTGACCTCCGTCATCCAGCTGTGCCCAGACCTCTTCCTCCTCAACAGGAAATACATCACAGGAAGCCAACAAGTGGCCTCCATCCTTTCTTATGCAGCTTGTGTGTATGTGTGTGTGTGTGTGTGTGTGTGTGTTACAGCGCCCCCCTGTGGCGCCTCCCTGTACCCAGGCCTTCTTCACACAGCATCCACCCTGGGCCCCTTGACTTCTCTCTGTGACTCTGGGTGACACCCCTCCTCGTCACCTTCTTCCTCGTTCATTTCTTCAGCCCATACACATGCAGCTGGCAGCTGATAACGACTGGATGGTCCTCCATGTGGTCTGGGCGTCCATGAAGGAAACTGGCTCGTAACGGTCGGGCCTGCAGCAGGGCTGTCTGCTGACATTGCGCTGGGGCACCGAGCCCTTCTCCAGCAGCGCCTTCAGTGCCAGGTCGTAGTTTGTTCTTGAAGACTGGCAGGAGCCCACGCAAAACTTGAAGAGGACAATCTCATCCGAGTCAAACCCCAGGCCCAGGTCACGAACCCTCATCTCTCTCTTGTCCACACGGCAGTCTGTGCTGCTCTGCTTCAGCTGCCTGTTTCTACCTTTACGCTTTCTATCTCCTTTTCCAGTTGCTTCCTCCTTTTCTTTCTTCTTCCTCTTCTTCTTTTTCTTTGGTGATCCGCTGGGTTGAGGTTCCGAAGGGTCAGAGGACCGTGGAGAGCGCCCCGCCCAGCGACTATTGTCATGGTCATCCACTTCATCTATTACAAAGGGGTCTAAAATGGAGATCAAAGAGGAGTGGCAGAGAGAGTTACAATGAATGTGACCACGTATTGAGGAAATTCTGAGTAATAACATGCACATTCTCCTGCAAAATCTCAAATTTCACTTCTACCTTTTAACTTAACTTAAAATGACTAGTCGCCCTTTAAATCATATGTAAATATATTTTGATGGCTGAGACACAAAGCAGATCCCCAGGCTCACACCCACTTCCCACTCTAATACTGTCTGGTGAAGCAGATGTGCTGCAAATTACACTTTCATAAGACCTTAAGTACCATATAGAGCATGCCAAGTAGAGTAAGGGTCACTGTCGCCTTCCTGCTCCTCGTCCTCCACCACCTCTGGCAGCGTCACAGGAAGCTCTCGCTCCTCTTGACCTCCCAGCACGCCCACAGCATGCCCCGAGTCTGATCCCACACCAGCAGTACGAGCTTTCATATGTGCTCCTTCCACTAGAGGCAGCAGAGAGAAGAGCACCCACAGCAGCACCTACGGGAGGCAGAAGTCACATGTTAGCTGGTGAATAAAGGATTGTCATCCAAAAAGACAGTTGCCACTGTCACACTGCCTGTCTGATCGGCCTGGTTTAGTTTAGGTCTCTGTGAGTTTTGTTTATTGGTCTGTTCAGTATCTGTTATTTAGTATGTGAGTTCCAGTTAGATTCTTGCCTTATGTTTTGAAACTTGTTAGTATCTGTCTGTTTTCCCCTGCTGTCTCTCTGCCTGCCTGTCTGCTGTCTTTATTAGTATCACCTGTTTGTGCTCCCGCCCTCCTCGTTAGCCAGTGCTTAAATGTGTGTGACTTCTGTTCAGCTGTTGTTGGTTCGTTGTGTGTTCATCCACTGCAGTGTGTCTTGCTTGCCTGCCTCTGCTACCTCGTTTGTTGGATTATCCTTTTGTTCTGTCTTCCCCTGGATCATTTGTTTATGGACTGTGTTTTTGCTGCTCTGCGGACAACCTTGGTTTGGACTCTGCTGTAAGTTTAGTTCCTCTCTGAGTTTAATAAATCCTAAGAGACTGTATTTGTCCCGCCTGCTTGTCCTGCGTTTGGGTCCTAATACCTGTTCCTGCCTGCACACATGACAAACTGTGACAGCCACAGGGACATGGAAAGTAACTAAGTACTCTCACTTCTGAGTAGCTTTTTCATTAAGTGGTACTCTTTTTAGTACTTTATACAATTAATAAATCTTTCACCTGCATTAATTGATTTTTTTTGCCACTCAAGGGCAGGACAACAAGTTGTAAATATGTTGACATATTATCACCTTATAAAGTTGACATGGTGAAACAATTGACTATTTACATGCCAGTAGCATTTTATTTTGTCTAACATGTTTCATGTTTCTGTTCACTTGTAAAATGTAAATCCTACATTCAACCTCTTTTGGTCTCTACCAGCTCCTCAGGGAAACCTGTTTAGCTGCTAAATGCTCCACTATGTTCACCAGCTAGCTGCTAACTTTGTCAATCTCCAGTCTGTACACTATATGAAGCTAGAGTGCCATATTTAGCAAGTATAATGTGTTAATTAGTGAGCTATGGAGGTGACCTTTGGACAAAGTCAGGATAGCTGTCAGCCCCTGTCTGTCTTTATGCTAAACTAAGCACCTGCTGACTCTAGCTTAATTTTTAGCCTAGCGACAAGAGATTAATATATCTCATCTAACTCAGCAAGAAAGTGAATAAGCGTATTTACCAACATGTAAAAATATTCCTTTAGATACTAGATTTTTTTTGGATGATGCACTGTTCTCAGCTGTTTCTAGAAAGAAGTTCTGGCTTTGAGTCCCCTTGACAAGACGGTCACCAGAGAAAGTGGCTGCTCTCATGGTGACCATACACTTAATAAAAAAAACTAAGTTGACAAACTACTTTACTGATATAAAAACAGAAGAAAATTTGATATTACTTCTAAAAGCGCATAAGACACACAGCTCTTCAAAAGCTCTTCAAATGAGCTACAGCAGCACTCTGTCTTAAGGCTGTTTCATCAAAAGTGATCTCACTTACTCTTCAGTAATACTTAAGTTAAATAACTCTGCTTTCTTTCCGCTCTGGATCAAGCTTTGTACACTGGCTTAGAATTTAGCAGTGAAAGCTTCAGCGCTGACATGGTTTAACGGAAAGCTCAGTTCTGAGCCTTGTCAGGATGGATTTCATTAACAATTTATACCTCCACATAACTCATCCTCTGGTTTATAGTGGTCTGTACTGTGGAAATGAAAAATGATAACCTAAGGTTATTTGCAGAGATGGTGATTTCATAAGTGAATAGCAAAAACGAAGAGTAAAAAAAAAGGCAGCGATGGAGGAACAGATGGAGAGTAGAAGAAGTGACAGAAGATAAGAGGAAGTAAAAGTAGAAGATTTTCAGGGTGCTCTTTTGGCAACGAGGTCCGTTTCTGACAAACCTTGGCCTTTGCTGACATTACATAAGTAATCTCCTGTCTATCCTTCCTCCGAACCCTCCATCTGGTCCCACCTGGAGAAAGAGAAAGAAAGGGAGAGAAGAATGTAAGAACAAGAACAAGGCTTCACTCTGTCAACTTTCCTCCTCCCAGAACTCCCCTTGAAAAGGGTAACATAAACTAAAGGCACAACATGCGGGCAATATGATGTCTATACACACACAATTGTCCAGATACAGTAAAACAAAAACAGCCCTGTGGGCCCCTGAGCAAGCCGACATGTCACATAAATCACGTCCTCAATGCATGAGGACGGCGTGTTTGTTGCTGCTTCAGTAAAAGACCAGTGTTTGCTGCCAGCTAGCGTGGCTAGTGTTGGCTTGCCGGTTCATACATCCATGCAAACAGCCCAGTCCGGCAACAAAAGGCAGCATCTGCGATACACTTGTCAAAGGCATTCTTCAGGGTTACTCCTGTGGCAGAGGTACAAGCAGGGGGAACCAGGCATGGCGAGATCATTTCGCGGAGGTCTCAGACAAAAACCACAGAGATACAGGACAGGTGATATGAAGTTTCATGGACGTGAATGTTTATATACAGTACGTGCAGTGTGGCGGATTGTGCTGGCTGCGGAGCGCCACACGTCTCGAACATGAGGTCATCAGGTTCTTTTGTAGCGCCCCCAAAGGGAAAATCACCGGAAGTCCGAGCATCACGTACTTCAAAAACCTTGAATGTCTGTACAAAATTTCAAGCAATCCATCCAATAGTGGACCAGTTCAACCAATGAGTGTTTGATGTATTTTAATAGTTTTTAGGTCTGTAGAGACAAGTGATTTTATAAGAAAAAAAGCAAAGGTTAGAGAAAAGTCTGAATAGATACATAATTTTGTGAAGCAGATAAACATTTATTTTTTCCTCTCTCTTCTCTGCAACCCCATGTGGGAATCCTTCCCCACAGGTTAAGTCTATAAAATGTCAGAAAACAATGAAAAGTGACTATGACAATTTTCCAGAGCCCAATAACTACACCCTAGACAGGTTGCAAGTCCATCGCAGGGCCACCAATAACTATTAGTGCAAAACCCAAATATTTAAGGTGTGTTTCAACTTCAGGGAAAGTTGAGATACTGGGGGCTTCCCCTTCCCTTTTAGGGTTAGATGGACAGAGGTAGGACCTACATGCTACTTGCACTGAGGTGTTTAAGAGTTCCTACAATGATGTAATGTATGTTTACTATACATATTTTTTGATCTGTTTTTGAAAGATTTTCTAGATATAATGGAATTTACTGGTCACATGACCTACACAGTGTCTATTTAGCACACCTGTGAGTGTTTCTGTAATTTCACTATGTAAGCCTGAAGAAGCAATGGGCAAAATGCGTTGCTTTGGAGCAGCCTTAGAGAAACCAAATCGGCACAGGCTTTTAAAAACATTCTAAATCCCACTTTACTTTTCACAACAATTACACTATGTCATATGTTGTTGTTTGTTTTTATTCAGTTTCACTTTTATTTCTCCTGTAAAGTCATTTGTAATTTGTTTTGAAAAATTCTATATAACTAAAGTTAGCCTATGTGCTTGCTAATGAACTCATCAATTCAGCACTGCTTAAATCTTACATGAACAACTTTTTGAAACAAATTTCTGCCCACAGATACTTCTAGGATCTTTGAAACCACTTCTGTCATCTCTAAGATGCTTTGTATAACCTTTGCACTGAGCTACAACAACACTGTACACCCACAGTAACAGATTCAAACGTGTACTATTCATGTATTTGTAGATCTCACCGATATGTAGAGTACCATGTTTATTTAACAGTGAAAAATAATCCCTCAGTTCTGTCTTGCGCAGTGAGATGGAAGACTGACAAAAGGTTACAGATCACAGGTCACGATAAGACCTGTTGATGCATTTATGCAATCTTGCCTGTTCCAGCTGCAACGATCTAGTTGAGGGAAAGCAAAGTTACAGACACTGAAGGGGGGACAAGAGGATGAGGAGAGACAAACTGAGCATAATTCAGCCATATGGAGCACATGCAGCCGCTGAAACCTAAAACCTAACTGTGCTGTCTCGTCAGCCCTCGAGCTGATTTAAAACCTAACAGTAGTGTGAGGTGGGACAGAGGGCTGCAGATCCTCAGGAGAGGTGCCATTCTGAGTCCCTAATGCCACAGCTGGGAGTGTTTAGCCTCTTTTAGATCAGCGAGCTGGGAGTCGACGCGGGCCTGTCTGCTGGTTCATTTCACCCCGACGCTCTGGAGCTGTTTACAAACCAACGCCTCCGGCCTTTTCGGGGATGAGGTGCGTGGGGGAGTAGAGGGCTGGAGAGGAGGAGAAGAAGAGAAGGAGCAGGACACTGTTCCTTGAGGAGCTCCAGACTGACACAAGCCTACTGATGGTGTGTGTGTGTCTGTGTGTACAGTTACAGATCCAACAGTGTGTGCATGTGTGTGTTTCTATGTGTGCTCAGAAAGCCGAGCATGTGTTTCTTCCTTGTTCGGCTGATTAAAGCCTTTGGTTTGTCCATCAGGCTGGATGTCTGCAGCAGGGAGAGCGGAGTTCTTGTCACCTTCTATTTGCATTGTGGTTCCTCCGCGCTCTAGTTGCTGTTCTCAGTTAGTTCATTGGGTAAGCCCTCCTGAAGCAAGTACAACTCATATAGCAAGAGCCAGCTACTACTTCCAGAGCACTTTCTGCTGTTCTGAATTGCTATTAGAAATAAAGGAGAGGGTGGATGTGGATTTTGTTTTGGGGATATTTATGAGGCAAAAGAACCAGGTGTCAGCTTTAAAACAGATGTTGCCAACACTAAAGTAACATCAGTTCAATGAGCAACAGTAAGCACTAAAGCATACAAACATAAAGGAATGTATTTAATCTCCTGAATGGATTCTTTCCATAATGTTGTCAGACACTTGTAATAACAATCTGAGCCTGTCAGTGGCAAAAACCCTGTTTCGCTGCCGCCAATAATGTTCGCTGAAGACTGGACCCAGTTAGTCACATAGACACAAAAACATCGGAAAACCTAGATTGAAAAATACCCAAGTTACCCTTTAACACAGATATTTTCAACAGAGACACGTCTTTGTTAAGAAAAGAAGCAGGACAACATAATAAATGTGTTTCTGATTAGTGATCTTGGTGCCTACTGTATACTATTACAGTGTCAGACCTAAGCTTTGCCCACAGAGCCTCCATAAATATCTCACCTTGTAGGAAAAAAAGAAAGCCCAGAACTCTCCGGTGTTTCGCCTCCCTCTAAAAGCCAAACTTCTCTAATAATGACCTCCTATTAGAGACGCGCGTGCATGTACGTGAAATGTTCTGACCTCCAGCTTTAACCTGTCACTACCGCGGTGCCTCATTGCAGGAGTGAAGAGAAAAACAAGAGTACAGTAAATCACCGCTGGCTCAATAAAAGACACCTGCAGTGTAAGAGGAGATGCTGGAGGGAGAGGCAGAGCACCAGGAGAGCCGTCTGATCACTACCAGACACTGAGAAATCTGCGGAGGTCCCACAAGAAGTAGCATGATGATATCGGCTGCACTTACATGTGCCCCACAGATCTGCATATATGCATCAAGACCAGGGTGAAAACTTGCTTTAATCTTGCCTGTTGCGTTCTGTTGGCTTTTTAATATCTTTTCAGAAATATGTTGAACAAGAAGTTTCAGGGTGTGACACCAAGTCCTCACATTCTGGCTTGATGATGATCTGAGTGATGCATCTTTAAAAAAATAAGTCCTGAATAATTTTGTGATTTGGGTATATAAATAAACTTAATGAAACTTTTCTAGACATTAATATGATGTCAAGGAGTCCTGTTTTCCTGCACTCTCTCTTTACTCTCATCTCCTCCTCCTCCTGTTTCTCATTTCCATCATGCTTCATTTCCAGCTTCATACACATTAAACATCTTTTTCTTTTGTTGAAAGTGCTCTCTCCCTCTTTCCGACTAAAACAATTTCACTCTTCAGCCGTTAATGACAACATGTCTTAACTATGCGAGGCAGCCACAAAGTCAAAGGAGAAAAAGCCAGAGCTGGAGCAATAGAGAGAATGAGATAATAAAAAAATTCATATGATAAGAGTGAGGAGAATTAAAAATAGAGAATGGGTAATTGTCCTAGGGAAAAGAAAAATGAAAAAAACGATAATTGAACCACTGAATGGGAGAAGTCTAAAATTGGAGATAAGGTGAACACAGGGAAGCGAGGGAATGACAAAATGAGAGTGCAGAAAGAGAGCACAGACTGAAGCCTGGCCAGTCTGTAATCCCATAATCCCTGGCAGGCAGGCAGGATGTAATTGCTCGTTAGTGCCAGTTTCCACTCTGAGGTCTGTCACTGCTGCAAAACCACAGAGCGCTGGCAAAATGAGAAACAGATAGCAGGTCCCATTCTTCGGTTCAGATAGGCAGGGAGACCCCCCCACCCAAACACCCCTGAACGCACACACACACACACACCAGGACACACACATGCCTTTTCTGACTATTTCTGGGTTTTTTTCTTCTTCCATTTTCTCATAATCCTTTCTCTGCCACAATAACACACAAGACACATCTTTGTAAATTTCTCACACAGTATCACACACACAGGGGGCCAGGGCAATCAGAGGTGTGGACACTGCACAGCCTGCGGGAGGATGGTGAAGAGAGGAGTGGATCTGTATGACCTCACCCCTCTCTGAATTTCTCCCACCAGGAGGTTTTATTAACCAAGTGACAACATCTGAGCCTGTAGGTGCCTGAGATTCTTTCAGGCAACTAAGGGACATTAAAGCACGAGAGAGAAACATGCAGGGAGGGAAACTGTTTTTGTCTGAGAGGAATAAGGGGCAGGGTGATTGTGAATAACATGGGACGAAGGGGAGCTGGGTTTGATTCCAACTATGAAAATTGACCTGGCTAATGCAGTTTCTATAGTCTACACCAACTTTAAGTCATGCTGCGGCATGCTCTAGGAATGGCAATGTCGGTTGGTCCACCACCGTGGTCCAGACAGAAATATCTCTGCGCTACTGCGCTACTGGAGGGATTGCCTTGACATTTTGTACAGACATTCAAGAATCCTATACTGAAGTTGGTGAACTTTTTCTCTATTAGCACCATCAGGTCAACATTTCAAGGTGTCCCATACTTTTGGTTTATAATCACACACCTGCAATACTAAAAACATTCCA
This sequence comes from Micropterus salmoides, assembly GCF_014851395.1. Taxonomy (NCBI): domain Eukaryota; kingdom Metazoa; phylum Chordata; class Actinopteri; order Centrarchiformes; family Centrarchidae; genus Micropterus; species Micropterus salmoides. The sequence continues at coordinate 21,436,752 of NW_024040485.1, read as the reverse complement.
ACAAGCCTCAGATTTTAGCATGCTAACATCTGCTAATTAGGACATTTTAACATGCTAACATGCTAAACTAAGATGGTGACAATGGCCAGTTAGCTCATAGCACTGCTGTGCCTACGTACAGCCTCACAGAGCCACTAGCATGGCTGTAGACTCTGAGTCTTGTTTAGTATCAATCAATATCAATATCAATTTTATTTATATAGCACACTTAAAACAACCAAGGTTGACCAAGGTGCTTCACAGGTTAAAAAATACAACAACAAACAGTAATTACACAGTAAAAGTACAGCAATAAAACATTATAATATACAGTATTTGATATATAGTTTTGTTGAGACTAACTGACTGGTCATTTAATGGAAAATTGCTAATACTTTTAACATTCAACCAATCATTTTACAGCTTATTGCCCCTAGATAGCAAAAAGAAAAAAATGAATGTAGCTTTAAGATACATCTTCAATATTATGGTAATTATCTTGCTGATTGTCATTTTATGCGGGGTTAACTAGCCTCAGATTATGGAAAACAGTACCTCTTTCAAGCTTTGCCTGTAGGGTTAAACAATACAACCTGGACCTCATTAGAGGTAAACTTATTGGTTGCCTAATGATAAATCTGAGTGATTAGTGATTTACCTCATTGACCCTGCAGCCTTCTCTCCACACCAAAGAGAGGAGCTCCAGAGAAACGTGTCTAATAGTTCTCCAGTGGGATAAATGAAGCACTTTTAGTGTGGAACAATGTGTTTGAAGTGTAACAGTTCTGGATTAACGCCCTCACACGTGCAGGTTCAAGTTGCCAAAGGAGATGTGGAGAGTTACTGCTGGTCATCAAAGCACCAGGATCAGCAGGTCACAACAAGCTCGATCTCATGCGTGTATCCACGGGACGTAAAAGTGTCACCTGTGACCAGCGTGTTAACCTGACACTTCAACCCTGATGGCAATATTACGACAGACAGAGAGACAGAGAGAGATAGAGCTGTTATCATCTCAGCCATCAAAGCCACCTGGCTCTACTAAAGGAAACATATTCTCACTGTGAAGCATCATTGTTGTTAGAGACAAACCCCAGAGAGCTGAGGCTGTAATAGAACTCACAGCAGAGGAAACTGGCCAATATATACCTGGGATATCCAGGTATATGGCATCCAAATGGAGTTGTGAGCATATTAAGCAATATATTTTGTTGGGTTTCTGTAAATAATATCACAGATTACAGTCTAGAACTGCTCTTTTATGAAAAGCGATGTGATGCAATAACTGTTGTTGTGATTTGGCGCTATATAAATAAAACTGAATTGAATTGAATATTTTATCACCTCAATCCTGAAATTAGAGTATGTTGATTTAACTGCTCAGATATCTCAGACACACCCTTGATGTTTCCAGTGAGCTTCTTTTCAGACATATAAATCAAAATTTTCCTTGTGTGTGTTACACATTTCTGTTCTTACGTGCCTGACTAATTACTACTTGTGTGGTAAATTTCCCGCATAATAGCTGTTACTGTAGCTGGTAGGCACACAGCCAATTCCTGTCAGGACTTCTGGCTTCCCTCTTATCATTTAACTGCTTCAATCAATCTGTCAATTAACATTTCATTTAGAGCAAAGGAAAACTGAACTACAATTGTTCATCCAGCAGTGCATCGGTAAGTTAAAATGGCTTAAAGTCATGTAGTAACCTGAAATAATTGGTGTGCTACTTAGCTCATGTAATTAGCTGTTTTTGTGACACCATCTCCACAGTGGGGAGGAAATCTTAAATAAAGACTAATGTGTAATACATTGAATTAATAAACCAAGTGGAAACCAAGCAGTCAGATATTAAGACAGATTTTAGCAAACCAACAATTTAACCAGATTGTTTTAGCTAGCTTTTGGATTTTGTTTAAAACTGCACTGATCAATATTTATTTATTTATTTTAATGACGATGTGTAATGTGAAAAGGATTGATTGTAGTGAGAGAGTCTGACTCATAGTCACCCGACTCTGCAGTTCCTTTTAGTTCCACAGAGCATTTTAGCATATTTTATTAATCTTTTGGCTTTAGTTTTAGGGCCCACAACTTTACTGTTCTGATTCATTCTCAGCGCTCTCATCAGCCTCGTTTTCAGACGTAGCCAGCAGCTGTTTTCAGTGAAAAGGCTCTGATAAACCAACTTTACTCTACCTGCTCAGCACCAAATGACAGACACAGTTAGCAACTATCTGGTGAGAACAGTGGAGCATTTAGCTGCTAAAGAGCCAGATAACTAGCAATTACATCGGTAAATACAGTGTTATTATTAGAATGATAGCAAATACTACAAAAACACCACAAAGTTGTAATAAACCAACAATTTTCCTTTGATACACAACCAAAAAAACAGCATCAGCTTTTGAAGCTGAAAAGCAAAATGAACCTGCCGTAGGATTTTCCACAACAGCTGTAACTTCCAGGATGTTCAACAGCCTCTACAAGATTAAGCATGCAGGGTCACTGGAAAGTTTGGGAAATGTGCAGTTAGCACTAATTAGCCACATAGAAACACAGTGCAACAGACTTATACGCGTCTTGTGACCCAATCATGTAAATTAGACGGGACACCATCATCCGCCTCACTGGGCCCGTTTCCCATGAGTGCTAAGATAAAAACAGCCTCCTGATGCGACACATCTGTGTCCTCACCGTCTCACTCTTCTTCATGTTTCTCACTAGGTTTCCCAGTGTCCCTGACCCTAATAACCCAAATTCCTGCCTGATTAAGTTGGTTTTAAAAGGAAGCCACACACAAAGCGGTTGGGTGAGCCTCACCTTAAATGGGAACACATTTTAGCAGTGTTGGAGCGATGATCAGAGGGTAGGATTTCACTTTCCGGTGTTTGTGAGGACGGCGGCACTTAAAAGGCCACAAAGAGGAGAGAGGGAAAGAAATAAGGAGAGGGATGCAGAGGAATAGATATAAAAACACACACATTCAACACAAAACAACTCTCGGTCTCTGTCTTTCTTTCTCATCCTGCCTATTTTCTCTCAAATCCACTTTGTAAAACTGATATTCCCACCCCAAAGAAGCTTTGCACACACATATTTGCACACAGAACCCCTCACCTTTCATACAAAACCATAAACACACTGAAATTCCCTCTCCCACCATCCACCCACCCTCACGACCTTTCCTTGCTCCCATCTCATGTTGTTATTTCTCCAAATTAAGCCCACACTGAGCCCGAGAGTAGCAGTCAGAAAAGTGGCCATCTGTGACACACACACACACGCATGCACGCACACACACACACACACACAGAGGTCATTATTAGTGTGTCTTGTGGGTGAACCAGCGCTCTCCAAAGTGTTTCCGTGTCGCCCGCTTGTGCCCCAGACAGACTGGGTTTAATGACCTGGCCTGATAGTTCAAAGCAGGCCCTCAAACGCTATGATTAATGAATCTGACCTGCTAATTTCAGATGAATACAGCTTATTGTATCAAAAAGCGCTCTCACAGACACAAATGCAGCACTGGGCTAGTTAACATTCTTCTGTATTTTGAGAAAAAGTTGTTTTAAGGAGGGAGATTTTCCGATAAGGACAGGAGTTTGCTTTATGTTTCATCAGCGGCTCCAAAAGTATTAACTGCTGCTTTGTTCTAAATAATTTAAGCTGTTTGAACTTGAAGAAGTCAAAGTGCTCAACAACAACAAAACAATTCAAGATCAGAGACAGAAATTATTCCCCCAGCGTACTTACACGAGATTGTCCACGGCTACAAAAGCATGGACCCAGAAAACAGAAGGAACATGGGAAGCATTTGTCTGAAGGAATACATCTAACAAATTGAAATTCCTTTTTGTCAGATCATGCCTCCTTCAATTTGCCCTCAAGGAATCACTGTGGTTCGCTGCATACTCTAAGCACTTCCAGATTGAAGTTGCCCTGTGGCACTTCAGGTTGCATAATCAATCTCTCTCGCTGCACTCTCTCCATTAGTCCTGGGACAAAACAACCTGAGTAACATTACACACCGTGGCTGAGACAGAGCTGAAGACAAGACTCCCTGCACAGCCCAAACATCCATCTTTTCATGACAGTTTTCCACTAATTGGGAAAGACTGTGCTCTACTTTAATATTTCACTGTGTTGCTATGGAAGGAGCAAAATGCTGGAATGGGTTGCTTGTAAAACTGAAGCCTGTCACTGTGTTTGATTATGCTTTTTATGTGCCATATAATTTTGTGCCTATTAATAAGCAATCTGTACATTTCACCTTTTGTAAGGTGACCAGATTTCTAAAATGAAAACCGGGGACATTTTTGGTTTGGTGGTCAGTATGTCATTAAAAATATAATGTTATTACATATGAAAAAAAAAGGGGGACAATTTCAGTATTATTATAATCTGTCAAATATAATGCTTCTGAATTAAACGAAGTCATTTTGAGGCAGAATCTATACTCAGTAAGTAGAAGCTGCAATCACTTTCTGGCAAGTGAAACACTGCATGTTATGGGTTGTATTGGCCATTTAAAGGAATTTTAACAGGTAAAAAGGACTGGATTGGTTGGCACACAGCAAGTTAAATAATATAGAGTCATAGGAAATCTGATTTCAGGTCTCTTAGCACCTTATACAGTCTATGATTAACACACAGTTAAAAATGGGGACGTCTGGTCACCCTAACCTTTTGCATTTCCAACTTTCTATTTGTGTCAAGACTTCCATTCAGCCCTCAGTTTATTGTTCTTTAGTGGGTACTTTTTTACAGAACAGTTAAAGTTATATTACAAGATGTAGGGCTTTATCTGATTGTTAATATGTCTCATAACAATCTATAACGGGTTAATAGAATGACTGGAATACTCACAACACAGTGCAATATCAGGACAATAAATTATAGTTTTGGTTAAAATAATCCATGTTCAGAATAAACTCTAAATGCTCCTAAAATTTAATAATATATGTAATAGTCCAGATTCAATTTGAGCCAACAGTTTACCCACACTGTGGACATCTACATTCTTAGCTTAGCCTACATTTCTAAAGAGTCATATAGAACAAAGAGGAGAATCAATTACAACAAGTAAGGTGCTTTTGGTCTTGGCTAGTAGATAATATTACTTAGACATAGCATTATAAGACTGGGCATTTTCAATAAAGCAGCAGTTATTTTTAAAACATAGATAAAGTTGCAAATGTTCTGATGGTTAGCTAGCTCTGAGTCATAAGGGTATTGAGTGCTGTTTAGGTAGGCTAACCTAAAAACAAAACTGTAAGTTACAATAATTTAAACTATAGCAGCTAAAGTTAATCCAGACATGCGGTATTGTAGGTGCTGAAAATGTGTTTTGGGTGAATATTGAATATTTCTCTTTAGTTGGTTAGTAGCGGCATAATATTTGATATAAACATTGGATAAGTTGGGAGTGAACAATAAGGAGGACTTATATGCTTTAGTATTTTTTGGGGGTTTTCTGAATAAAGATAAACATGCTTTTTTATTTGGTTATAAAGTGTCTATAAACAGAAAGGCTTTTTATGGGTGAAATTGCTGTGTTCTTAGCTAGGCCTATACTAAAGCTTGGGCATTGAGGCAAACTTTGTGCTATTTTAATTTTATTACTTAACACCAAGTCTTGCCCAGCAAAACAAAACTGACAAATGACTGAAGCTTGCAACATGATGCCTTCTCAAATTAAGAGTAACAAAAGCAGCATTATAGTTAAGGACAGCAGAAAAAACACTACACTATTTGGTTCTGAATTTTGTTCTTTATTGTTTTTGGAATATTTACGAGGTCCAAAAGTAACTGATTTTTTTGTCCTTTCAATTCATTCCCCTAGGTTGTAGGATGCGGTACATGTGTTTTTCTTGGCAAATGTGATGAGAAAGATGCTATCTTGCAGAGTTACATTTTCTAAAATCAGGGGATTTATCCTCAATATGTCTCAGAGTCTTTAATGTAATGCATAAAAGTAATATACTGTATGAAGTATCAGGCTCTGCAGCTGAAAGCTTAGTGAGTAATGAAGACCACTGGGTGAAGGAGACAAACAGTGACAGAGCCCGTTTACAGCCACAGTGGCTCTAAATATATTTATGAGGATGCCTTTATAGAAATGAGTGGTAATAATGATAACTTATTTTGTGAGTGTTTTACTGACTCTCTACGAGTATGACTTGCAACATAGCAGCATGAGAACAAGAAAGAGTTAAACCCATAACACCAACAAATGGCAAGCTAGCTCTCGTAAAGCCACATGCCAGTTAAAACAAACCAGACCACACATCAGGAGGCTGCTGGTAAAGAGAACGTGCCAGCCCACTGTACCTAACCTGCGGTAGGGCCGATGACCCCGTGACCTTTGGCTGGAGGAAGTGAAAGCTGTGGCAGCGTAACGGGGGAGTGTGACATGCCTAAAGCAGAGGTGATAGTCTCATGTTCAGCCTTAGAACAAGTTGCAGATTTTAAACGGCACCAGTAAAGAAAAACAAGGTTGTTTCACAACATGTTTTCACACATTTTACAGGTATTTAGTGGGGGAATGCCTGCTGGGGATGTGTGACATGTTTCAGGTGATGTAAAATGTCTGTTGCACGCGCACACACACACACACACACACACACACACACACACACACAGATTCATCAAGTACAACAGCTTTGAGATGCAAAGATGAAATGAGAAAAAATATGAAACACCAAATCAAGATCCGAACATCAGAGGTCTGCCGTCCTCTGACTGAGCCTTGTCTGCCTGCATGAGTGACATTGTATGTACATGACTGAGTGAGTCAGTGGACCACTGAGTAAGAGAGCAAGTATGAAAGTTCTGTGACGCATCGTGTAGTTTCTTTTACATCTTTGAGTGGACGAATCCACAAACTGAAAAAGTGAGTGTGCTAAAGAAAAAAAATCCAGAGTTCATAGTCTGTGGAAACCAAGCAGAAGCAATCAACACAGTTTCATCTGAAACTGCAAAGAAATGTGCTCGACTTTCAGCACGTCAAAACACCTGAAGCTTAAAAGACTTGATCCGCTCCTGATCCCCTCAGAGGTACTGGAGCGGAGGGAAATGTATGTAGCTGTGTGTGTGTGTATGAGACCAGCACTTTCATATTTAGATTTGAAGCCCACCACAGGAGAGGTTCACACTGGAAGTATTCCTGACTGCAACGGCTTTCACCTCATTCATACGAACACACACGCGCGCGCGCGCACACTCACGCAATCAAAGTCACTTTGATTTATATTGTTCCATAATTCAGAGTCGCCTTCTACCACCTTGTAAAGACTTCAGACCATAAATTGTTAAACCTCACTTTATAAAACACAGATCACATCCCCACCATCCTCCTCCCAGACTGCATGTCACTCCCAATAAACACTAAATTAAGTCCAACAGTGAATCCGGGTCACAGTGACCAGATGAGCCTAAACAGCTGGCAGGTGCGTGCAGGGAAGTTTGGAGCCCAGCGAAAAGCCACCGATGTTAAAAGAAATCAAACATCAGTCATTTCAGTGTTGTCACAGCAAACATGAAGACATAAAGACTGCTTTCACAGCAACGTTACGCATAAAGACATCCAACAATATCACTTCAAATGAATATGGCGTTGTCTAAAATCCCTATATAGACAACTTTACAGAATTAGAATAGCGCCTTACCAGCTGCCATGTGCGCATTCTGCTCCAAGTGCGCACCGGAGATGACAGAGGAGCCGCTTCTTCCACGCTGGCTGCAGTTCATGTTTTTGGCAATCCATACGCTGCGGTGTGTCATCTTTTACGCCTTACTGTCACGGCTTGCAAGTGTTCAGAGCAGGCTGTCTCCACTGGGGCTGAAGCAAACATGAAGTATCCATCTAAAGCGGCTCTGCTTCAACGCGAGAGGCGCCTCCTCCTCGTTTTTTACGCGGCCAAAATCCCCTTTTCTCTGGCCGGTCTCCTGTCACGGCTTCTTGCAGAGTCTCGACACCCTGGACAAGAACAGAGAGAGTGGATTAGTGAATAAAAACAGACTGTTAACGTACGAGCTAAAGTCATATTATCCAAAAATGTCTCAGGTTTCATAATGGGTCTTAAAGTTTGAGTGAAATATCACCACTGGATGAGATCTCATGGAGGAGTTTCCCACTTTTGAATCACATATTTCCTGAATTAACCGATGCCTCTGTGTGAAATAAAGCCTGGCTCATTTTCTTCACCTGTCACCTCTTTATTGTTTCAAGAAAGATCCTGAAACACTGGTAGAAATCAGTGAAGTTATCTTAAGCGCAGGCCTTTCAGTTTCTACAGAAATGTGCATTTTAAGAAAGATTAGGAGACCGAATGACTTGTTATGCTGGACATTTTGCAGACGGGAAGCTGTAGGCTGTCCAGGTCAGGGAAAATAAACTTTACAACTGACTGGTGCATGCAGGGTAAGGCCTATATTAAATCTAATTAGGTAGATGTTTGTTTGCATTGACACAAACACTCCAACACGGCGAACAAGAGAGGACAGACAACCAACTCGAAATGTAAAAAATATTTGTCATCAATTAGCTACCCTTGCTGTCTCCTCGCTGACTCACGTCCAATCATCGTTTAATGAAAGAAGCCAGTTTTTCAGGCATGGCTCCCCTCTCCTTACCTCCTTAACCTGTTCAGTCTTGCCTCCAAACAGCTTGTATGGTTAATGAGTAAACACCGCGGGAAATGTCTCACTGTTCTACGTCTATTTAAAGCAAAGTCAAGGTCGGTACAGTATCAAAACGTCCAAGGAGGGGCTCTCTAATTTAGGAGGAAAGCAGAGGGAAGTCTTGTTGTCTTCTTGTTTTACGTGTCAGTGGGTTGTACTCGAATTTGAATGTGAAGTTCAAAATGAAAAACCGCTGCTCTGTGGGTCAAAATATCTTTCTTAAATTTAAAAACTCCATGCGTCACGTCTTTACGCAGCTACAGTCCGCGTCTCCAAGCAAGCGCTTCTCTTAACAAACAAACATAAAAACTCTCTTACTTTGGACACAGGTATCCAGTTATCGGGGAGTGAGACGCTCTGGTGTTCTCTCAGGAGTCTACTACACAGCTACTAAGCAATGTCTTCAATGCCTCGCAGGACTGGAGGCTATGCGTAAAAACAGAGCGCCGCTCCGCCTGTCAGAGACTTTGTGAAACCGGAGCGCGCTGGCCGCTTTGCAAAGTGCTGTGATTTTTCTTCCACATAGCTCAGATGTCTTTTTGTTCCTGCGCTGAGAGGAGGGAGGGAGGGAGATAGGGGAGTGATTGTCATACAGGACGGTCATGGAGCATTTCTGGTAAAGTGTTCCAGTGGAGGAATCAGGCGAGTGGCATCTGTCCTTCAGTATTTACTCTTAAATGTAGAGTTATTCACTATAGTCCGCTTGTAGGTGCATACACAAGACAGCACAAACATGAATGGACACATATACATGTACTGGTTATAAGAAGACAAGACAGCAAGACTGAACCAGACACAAAGGGACACAAAACGACTACAAAAGATGTAGCCGTGTATCTTTGTAGTCAATTTGCATCCCTATGTAGTGTTTTGAAGTGGTTTTGCATCTTTTTATAGTTGTTTGATTGACTTTCCAATAAAACAGTCACTTCAAACATTGGCCCCCTGACCCCCTGGCCTCGTGCCCAGTAGGCCTTTAAGAAATCCTTCTTGGTGCACATGCATGATTTATTGTGAGTACCTGCAGGCTTCATATGTTTGCCCAGTCAGTCCTGCCCTGGCCTCTTTACCAAACTGTGTCACCTGCTGTCAAGCCTGAAGGATGTGCAGGGAGAGTACTGTAAGTGAAAGAGTTGGGACTCCTGGGACAGACCCCTGCTCACTGCACCTCAAACCACGCACTTTCCCCCAGCGGAGCTCCAGCCACCTCACTCCACCTACCCACCCTCCGATGCACGGAAAGGCCCTTCAGCAGAGGCACTCCCTGCATGGCAAACACTGAGGCCCGCCAAGCACAAAGGCTGGGTAAACAGTTCCTTAGCTTGCCTCTCTGGGCCCACTCTCCACACAGAGACAAATGCAGGGAGGATCCCTGATCTCTGCCATGGTGCTATTAATAGTACCGACCAACAAGGCAACAATGCACACAGCTGAGGTGCATGACATGCAGGAATGTACCGTCAGATAATAAGGACGAGTTCAATAACAACAGGAGGGAAGAGAGACCTGCTTGGGTCACAAAAATCTGATATATAGACTTTTTGAGATCCAAGATGAATGAAAGATGGCTAAATAAGTTATACAACGTTCTTTCCCTAATATTACCCCTCTCCAAAAGCTTGTTTTACTCCTTAAGCACACAATACCACACACATTAAAGGGATTTGGTGGGCGAAATAATGCCAGGCCTCTCTTAAAAAGATCAGATAACCTCCTCAGTAAAATGAATTCCAGTGTAAAGTCATCAGGCAGGTGGCAGAGTTTCAGCATAGGGCACCGCACTGCAACCAGAGCCACACATTTAAGAAATGTGTCTACATCATCCATCACTGAGAGCAATGGTGATGGACTTGTTTGGCATTGTGAGAGGGATTTGCAGCATGACAGTGTTTGTACACCCAGTTAAACCCCATGCAAGCCCAACACACATATATCTTGCGCACGCGCAGGTTTAGTCTCTGGCAAGCAGTAGGAACACGATCAATATTGTGGAGTTTTTCTTTTCCTTGTAACAATAAAAAAAATGAATTTTTGAGAATTTCCTTTAACAAAAAGATATGACATTTTTGGATTTTTAGTATACGTCCTGGTGCTCTTAGGGATGTCCACAGCTGTTTCCATAGACACAGGGTGCTCAGATCAGCATGGGACGGGGGGTAGTTTGGATTTTGGGTGGTGATGCTGAAGGGAGAAGGGAGAGAAGGGAGAGAAAGAAAGAAAGAAAGAAAGAAAGAAAGGAAAACGTGGAGTGGTTGTTCCAGATGTGAAGGACAGTTAAAGGATATTTTAAATTCCACCCAAGGTTTCTTTTTTTCCCTTCTGGAGGCACAGGTCACTGACCTCACTGCTTGTCCTTCCTCTCCATCTCTTCATGTGCTCTCTCCATCCAAAGGTGCCTTTCCTTTCTTGGGCCTGTTCCAGCTTTAAAAGTTTGTTTTCCCTTTCAAGTGGGAACACCCCTCATCAAGCACACAGTCCAAAGGTCTCTGGCCAAATCTGAAAAAATGTCCAAATCTGACAAAGTCATAGCCTACTGTAGCTGGAAGAGCAAAACAGTGAAATCCATAACAATGTGTTTCCACATTAGATCAAACAAGTGAATGAAGCGCAGATAAATCTGCAGTAATTTACATTTCATCTGAGCGTTACAAAGCTGCATTCCTGCAGGCGTCCTCCAGATTTGTTGTATCACTGTTCATATAAACAAATCATAGAGCAAAGTATCAGCACATGGCGTGATTAGAGGCGTTATTATGTGGAAGGGCGAGCAAAGTAGGCCTACACAACATGGGGCATTTATGTCTAAATAACCGCGGGCACCCCCTGCTGTGGAGGTCGCTGTATTTTGTCATCATGTTTCTACCGTAGCCCACAAGGAACAAACAGCACTACCCAGAAACAGTTTTGCACCTCTTTTGGTATTGCTCACACACCAGAACATTTTGGCAAAACCCCAGCAGATTTATCATTGACCATATCTATAAAGACTTTGCCTTATTGTGGAAGAATGTTGTATTTTGCTTTTATAGAAAATATAGAAAAGTTGTACTTCATTATAAATTATTATAAATTATTAATTCTGTTGGCAAAATTCCACATTCATAAATGTAAATTCAGCGCTAAAAAAAACTAATTTTGTACTTTTTCTCCATGAAGTTGTCCTTTATATTAATTTGATTTCTGGCTCCAGCAACAAAAAGGCAGTTAGCCTAGTTAATAGATTATAAGCTTCCCCTGGCAAAGCTTTATACAATTTTATCTGTGTTTTATATATGTATTTGAATACTGTTTTGTATATCTTTATAAGTCACATCTGAATTGTAACCCCCTTTTTGCAATAAACATGACTTAAAAAAAAGAAAAGAACAAACAGCGCTACAGAGCGCGTTTCGTCATCACGGCGTTCTTCTTCTGCTTGTGTAATTCCGGTAGTGTAGAAACCCGTCACTACATTGAATACCTACAAAGAAGAGGGACTAATATTAATAGTAATATACAGTCTCTGATTAGTCTTCTGGTTTATTAGAAGTAAGAAGAGAAGTGACATTTGGACAAATGAAGGAGCACACGTGTTATTTAGCACTAGAGCCGACAGCCAGACAGAGTCGGGACAGACAGCTGACGGCAGAAATCACGGATTTTGTGGATTTTCCCAGATGTTTTCAAAGCGGTGCTGAAGTTGTCTGTTTTCTGCTTGACAGGTAAACTTTGTTTGTCAGACTTTAGCGATGCAAATGAAAACGGTTGGTTGCGAGCTTTAGCTAGAAGCTGGCCATAATCACAGAAAGCCCTGACATGTTTCCCCTGTCAGTGGTGTGAAATATGGATTAATTTCATGGCGCCTACTTATTCTCCAGCCTGTGGTTTGGCTTTGCCGGTTATGTTAGCGAGACAATCAGCTGATCAGTACCGTAACGTTAGCTTAGAGCATGGAAGCATCAGCCAGCTAAACTTTTATTGACCGGTAGAAAAACATTTATTGTTAGTTGGATTGGTTTATTCTCCAGCGCTGTGCTTTGGCTTGTGGTGTTATGTTAGTTGGATTAATTTCATGTATTTATCTCTCTCTTTCTCTCCAGCGCTCTGTTTTGGCTTTGTATGTTATGTTCGTGAGAATCAGCTGATCGTTAATTGGCAATAAAACGGCAGCTTCCAGCATCTAAGCTCAGATCAGCCAGCTAAAATTTTACTGTGCTGGTAGAAAAAATATGTAGTTATTCTCCAGCCTCTGTTATGGCTTTGTTACGTGGACAGAAATGTGCCGTTACCTTCCTGAGACGAACAGCTGATGAATATTATTGGTAATGAAACGGTAACAGCAGGGAAGCTCAGATCAGCAGCTAAACTTCACATTTTACTGCCCTGGTGGAAAACATGTATGTTGTTTTGTTTTGTGCTAATGGTGATGTATAACAAGACCTGTGCCTATCAAGTGACCAAAAATGAATACTTTCAGAATTTGCATTAAAAAAACTTAATGGATATTGCGTCCCACTGTGCACACAAAGATGTAATTTGTGCTTTCACATGCTAAATGCCCATTAAAACGTTGCACCGTTTTACCACAAGTTGAAATTATGGCTGTCAGTACTACTTTGTGTTTCTGTTGTATTTCAAAAAATTAAAAAAGACATTTTAGTAATATTTGCATGCTTATCTAATTAAGCAAAGTGAGAGGAGCCTTGATCCTCACCAGCCAATGCCTTTGTAAATTTCATATATTATGTGGTTTATAATGGACTGTGATGCAGAAACAGTGAAGCTTACATTGTCCTGGTATCTGTCAGGTCATACTTGATGCACTAGATGTGATAGTGTTTGAGAATTTCGTCATTTACTTTGGTATGTTAGTCCAGATGAGCCAACCCTCCCAAGTTGTAAAATAATGTATTACAGGAGAATGAGACATCATGTTGCACTTCATTTCTTCATGTGGCTGTTGTTTATTAAAGAAAAAGTAACAATAATATTCAAAAAACATATGGTTTTACATAACTTATATAATTTCTTAATATATCTAAAAGAAACCGAATTTCTTGACTGGCAATCTCTTTCATTTCATAATTGACATCTTTGTTCTGTCTGAGGCACCGTAGCTATGCTGCTCGCTTGGGGGGTGCAACTCGCAACCCTCACCACTAGAACTTACACACTGAACCTTTGAGGGCGTACAGCTGAAATAAGTTGAATAATCAAATTTTGATAATCAGTTAACCATATAGTAGCTTAAGTAACTTTTTAAGCAACAAACCTACGAGTCTACAGCTATATTAGCCATGTGAGGGTGACCTGAGTCATAATGGTGATTTGAGCTAAATTCTAACGTCAGCATGTTAACATGCCCACAAAGGCATTGCTAAACCACGTTGATGTTTAGCAGGTACAATATTCCCCATATTACTTTCACGTGTTAGCAGGCTAAAATTTGCTAGACAAAACACCAAGTACAGCTGAGGCAGATGATAACGTCATTAGTTCTTTAGTCACAGTACTGTACCAATTAAAACTTTGACCCGATGGTGGCACTAGATGAAAAGTGGAGGCGCCACCACAGTGATTACAATTCATCCAGAGGGGTCCATAAATGTTTCAATCAAATGTCATGGAAATCCGAGTTGTCAATACACTCCAACTACAGATGTGACGCTACAGTAAAAACCAGTGTATCACCACAGTCGTCAGGATTCATAATTTAGGGAACATTAATGTCTGTACAAGATTTCATCACAATCCATCTCTTTTGTTGAGACATGTGGTGCTGACTGAACTACTATGAAACTATATTCATTGATATTTACTAGAAACGATCATGGTGCACTACAAGTTTAGTGGCTGACAGGACAAGAAGAAACACTCTGTTCCCTGCAGTGATACAGGTACGTGACAGCCCTGTAGGTGTGTCTCATCCAGACACAAAGGTAAACTGACAGAATGTGGGACATTTTGTGAAGAAGGGAATGTTGTTTTCCTTCATCTCAGCTGAACCGACAATAAGTAAACAGAGGGGGAAAATGGGTGTTTTCTCTCCCCGTTCCAATTCTTTTTACGAGGAGTTTGAATTTCAGGCCCGGGGGTCGCGGCCCCTCCGTTCCAATCCCACTGAGAGGAGGTGGGGCGGGAAACCTGTCGCAGAGAATAAAAGGCCCGCCGGCTGAAGAGGTGCAGGCGTGCTCATACCCCTGTCTGCCGGACGAACAGGAACGACCGCCTCCAGCCGGCCAGCCAGCTGCGTCGGGGAGATCCCAGGTGGCAAATATCCTTCTTCTGCGGGGAGGGAGCATTCAATTCCACCCTGTGGAGGTCGGGAAATCTGTTGAGTCAGAGTAGCCAGAGCGAGGTGGTTTTGGTGACCAGTGAGGCGTGACTTGTGGGGGCCGAAAGTTTTTGGCACCCCATTAACAGCAGAATGGGACGGACCAGCAGCGCTTTAAGGGCCCTGAGCGTCTTGTCCTCTTTCACCCCACACCAATACTGACTTACAGCAGCCACAGCTGGACGGCCTTCTCTCGCTCGTTCTCAGCAACTCTTCTCTGGTTTATGTTGATGTTGCGGTGTGTGAAAGTCAGTGAAAGTTTCACGGCTGCAGCTGAACTGTGATTATTGTGCGTGTGCGTGCGCAGCAGGTCTCCAATGGGTCCCTCATGGCTACAGCAATGAAACAAGATCTGCCTCAGAGTAGAGCAGGTGAAGAGAAAGAAATACATGACACAGGAACAGGAACAGACTGCAAAACAGAAAGAATATGGGGGAGGAGAGAAGGAGGGGATGAGGAAAGTCTGGGAGAAAAGTGAGTCAGAGAGGGACACAGAGTGGGACAGACATAAACACACAAGAGAAGAGAAGAGTACATTAGGGAGGAAGTCCGGTGGATGGAGGATTGAAAAATGATTTCCTCTGGCTCTGCAGGTAGGAGATACAGAGCACAGAGCAGGAGAGGAAATCCCCTTCTCCACGCTCCTCAGTTCAATCACTCCTTCATCTTTAATGTGAGCGTCCTGCAGTTTGTAACCTCTGAAACACAGTAAGTGACACACAGACAGCATACTACCTGATGTACAGTGCATAACATGAAGCCTACTCAGCCATAAGTATACGGGCTGTGGCAAAAAAGGCCACACTGTGCTTTGAAAAGCCATCTGCAAAGACGCTCAGGCCACCCGCTCTCACATTTTGACAAAAGCAAGAATAAAAAGTAGTGTATGTCTGTTGAGATTAAACAGAAAGACTACATGAAAAATATTTACTAAATATTCTGAAAATACAGTGTACAGAAATATGTATATACCAAAAAACAAAACAAAAAAAACTGTTGAGCTGTTTGGGGGAAAATATATCCAGTTGCTCCACAAAAGCAGTTAAAAGATGCAAACATGCACAGGCAAATATCCATTAGAAACATATTTATTGAGTTGCAGAAAGCCATTTAGAAGAATATATAAAAAAGAAACAGTAACCGTTTTGATCACTTTAGATTCCCCTTGATGATGGTGCAATGAAAAAAAAAAAGGTCTATAAATATGATGATGAAAGCGAATACATTCAGCTTTAAGAGAACAAGACAGCAAAAGAGGCAATTTGGATCAATTCATTGAAACTCTTCCAGCATTTGTAAAAGTCTGAAATAACCCCCCCCACAAAAAAAATGAAAAACTAAGGATCTGCTTAGTCTCAAAGTCTTAAAGACAATACTGGTGTTTTGGCAGGTTTTATTTTAGCCCGCTGACTACAAATTGCACATATTCTACTTTATTAATGATCATTTTCCAAAACATACAATCCTTCAAGCAGCCGCTGGTTCAAATGATTTCAGTACGCTATCTTCATTTAGCCAAATCTAAGCTGTTTGTTATACATAATCTTTCACTGTCTCCTTCATTTTTTGTCAAGTCCCATTAATATGACATGGCCCTGCGGCCGTCAGCGAGGACAACTTACAATCTCTCCTTGCTAGTGCATTTCAAGCGTTAATGTTGAAGTGTGTGACCACTGGTTCAACCATGTAAAGCACTGTAACTTTTTAAGTGCTTCATAAATATAGTTTATTATTATTAAAGAGGTACTCCAGTTTAGCACTGCACTCAAAAGACAGATTTAAAAAGGAACGGTCATAATCGTAGCAGCAAAGAAAAAAGATATCCTGACCTTTAGTCTCTAGAATGGGTCAAGCTCCAAAAACAGATTTATTTGTTTTTTTTTTTTACAAAAGCTCCCTCCAGTAACACATAAGACATTACACAACTATTCAACTCAGTAGTACTCTTCGTGAGGAGTAAACTGAACTTTGTATGCAATTGGAGGAGTGCCCCTTTAATAGTAAGCTTCCAAAAACCACTGTATTGATTAGGAATGTTGCACATCAATGCAAGACAAACGATTAGCTACCATGGATGAAGCAAAGTGTTTTTGGTCACTTCTTGCATTTAATTTGTTGCCGTTTAGTAGCCAATAATTTAAATTGTGAAAAAATACAATTGTGGTGAATATGTAGTTTGGGCTAAAACTACCAGTATGGAGGCTTCAATACTTCCTCGACTGTTAGCATACACACATACACACTATACTATACCCCCCCACACACACACACGATTGGCTGCTGCTACTTTCCCATGTCAAACTCCTCGCTACAGTTTCCAGGTGATGAGGTGTAAGGCACCAAGAGCGCCTAATGATAGTGCAATGGTCAGCTGCTCATTGTATCTTCGCTCTCAGAAAAAAAGTCCCAAAAAGGGCAGAGTTTCTAAAAAGTGCTCCAGTCCTTCAAGCCCAGCGGAGCCACTCTGAGGGGACTGGGTAGGACATGCTGCTGTGTGAAAACCAATCAAAAAAGGAGCAATGTGACAGATCCAACAAGAGCAGCTTACTGACAGAGTGATGGAAGTGAACCTGTGTGTGTGTGTGTGTGTGTGTGTGTGTGTGTGTGTGTGTGTGTGTGTGTGTGTGTGTGTGTGTGTGTGTGTGTGTGTGTGTGTGTGTGTGTGTGTGTGTGTATTTATAAAAAAAATGTACAGTAAATATGCACTCCCAAAGAAGAATTATAAACAGAAAACAGATCTAAACCCCACTGAACTGTAAAAACAACAAAACCCTGCTTTGGTGAAGCAGAATTTAAATGTACCATCACTATTATAAAGCTGTTTATCGCATTAATTTGATAAAATGACAAAAAGCACACAGATGTGACATGTTGACACATCATTTTTTGAGGGAGAATACTGAAATACTGAGAGGCATGGGGCAGAACCATCTCTGCAAAGTGCAAAGGCCTGATCAGACCATGTAATATTATGTATGCATGTATGTATGTAATTTGACAATGAGCATTGCAATTATAACATCATAGAATATCTCAGTTTTAAGAAACTGTGAATGCGTCCATCGTAGAAAAGAGCACAACAGTATTGTGCTAACATAAGCTGCATTAAGGACAGAAACAACATTTAACATTAAGCCAATTAAAAAACAGATTGATCCTTCAATCCCACCACTGCTTCTGCCACAAACTTAAAAGATGATGCAGTGTCTGTAGAAAAACATGGTGGGGAATTTTGAAAAGAAACACAAATTCAAAATTTTTGTGTTTTCTCTTAACTGAACAGAAAGTAGGCTTGTGACCAAAACACTGGGACTTTGTAAAATAAATAATTAAAAGTAACCTAAAAACAACCAAAGAAACTATATATATATATATATATATATATATATATATATATATATGTGTGTGTGTATATATATATATTTATCATCTACGATCTGAGATTTCACCATTTACTGAAGAACAAGAACATCTGCAGCAACAGGTGGTTGGAAAAGGAGATCGGACATACAGAATCTACTCTCTTTCCCCAGTACAAGTTACTGTACGTCTATGCTGTAGCTGATGAAATGGTGAAGACAATACCATGATGTGAATCAACCGAGAGGAAGAAGAATTTACAAAGACACAAAGAGGTGGAAGAGAGAGGTCGGTGTCCGAATTTAACTTCTGGGCTCACCTGCCAGAAACACAACAACAACAAAAAAAAAAGACCAAATAAAAAGAATTAAGACCAACGAATCCACACACTTAACAAAATTCTGTTTAGTGTAGAGATTCTGATTACTAAAATTATCATTAAAAAGCTGAAAATTGAAAACATTTAAATAATTTATCTGTAAACTTGTTTGTTTTAATCTATTTGGTGACCTTTGGTTACATGGGGATAACTGACCACCAGATATCAGAAACACACAACCATTCTGTAGAGCCAGCTTAACAACACAACCTGGTTTATAGTCACTAATATAACTCCCTTACAGAAAAAAAACTGAGGAAATTGAAACAAAAGTCTATATATTACGACAACACTCGATTGTGAGTGTCTCAAAAGTGTTACCAGTCCGAGTGGCAGGTGACCCTCTTTATCTACTATCTGACTTGGCAGGTGTTCATTTTGGACCCTGGACAGATGTGAATGAATGGACAGAGGGAAGGTGGGGGATGGGGGCTGCTGCATCTTGTTAAAAAGCAATGTAGAAATCTTTGATATTAACACTGAGTAAAGTGAATACATTCAGGCAGCAAAAGGAGAGAACTGCTCCCCTGTACGAGGTACATTTGGCACTGCTAATAATCAGCCCATCCCCGCACACGTTCTGTTACCGTCCTCTCTTTATTCCTTTATGTCCCTTCATCAAGTTGGCCAGCAAGTTCAGCGAAATCCTGACATGTGTATGTCAACAGGGCGGTGGGGTGGGGGGTAAGCATTGATGCGTGGGGCTGAAGAGCTTTCCTCCGACCGCCTCTTGATAAGTCCTCCCCATGACCCCCCATCCCCTGCTTCGATCAGCTGGAATCTTTGGTTCTGAAGGCACATGTGTGCATCTCTCCACAGAAAACCTCCTGTATCTTTAAAAAAAAAAAAAAGATCTCCTTTGATATGAAAACCCCGACAGTGTTCAGGCCACCCGGAATCTAAGGGTTCTTTTCTATCCGTTTCCCAGCTTCCTGTTTTGTAGTCCTTTGGGAAACGCAGAAGGAGACTGTAGGTGGGAGTAAACTCAGATACCGTGGGTCAGGTCTGTGATGACGTTGGCCTTCACCAGCTTGCGGAGGAACTCCTTCTCCTTGGATATGTTGTGTGTCCATGACTGTGGGGGAATCGCAAGGAAAAAAACAAAAAAAACAAATAAGCCACAAGCATTATGAGAATACTTCTACATTTGCACTGCTACATAGACTTTTAGATGTTTAGGGTTTCCGTATTGTCTATATGTGTGGGTGTGCATATATGTGTAAAGTCACACTGGATCAGTTTTCCTCCCTGCTGTGCTATGAGGATTCTGTCAAGTGGGCCAACATGTAACCAGAGCCGGTGGTTCCTGTGTGGTGCTTTGGGATGCAGAGACTAAGGAACAGCCAGAGAGCAGATGAAGGAGGCAAAGGGTGGAGGAAGAAAGATACAAGAGGGAATAGGAGGAAGAAAAAAAATATGTGGAGAGCTACAGGAGGTTGGGCTGCATCTGCTCTATCCTGCTGGTTTAAGACTCTCCTACAGATTCTAGGCCAGTCTGGGTCGAGCTTCCTACCACTACGTAAAGGATCACGACAGGACCACAAGGAACAATAAGATACAGTTGTACTGGAATTACATAAGAAACAGGGCTGTAAATTTTTAAGTCCAACTGATACATCAGAAGCCTGCAAGTCTTTGAGATGACAGGCTGGTGTTTGTGTTTGATTAAGAGCTGAGCTAACTGGGCACACAGACACAATATAAACAACTGAGTGGTGGTAAATATAGATGGGTTTCTTGTATACAACACTACTGGTTGCGCACACAGTCAGGGGGCAAAAACGCTTTGGTAGCCGGTCAGAAGACTGTAGTCAACCACTGCAATCAACATAGATTTTGTAAGTAAGTAAGTTTGTAAGTTCTTGTTGACTCTATAATAAACTATAATTTCAGAGTTGGATCTGTTTGTGTTTCATTTGCATATTACTCTAACATGTGCGACTTTGTGGCGAGTTAACGGCACCGGACCGGATGTTGTTCAAGTCAGCTGCTAAAAGGAAGAATGGAGAAGGAGGGAGAGAGGTGTTCTTTCCATATCTGTAAGTATTGCCATTGTAACAGCAAAAATCTTTATTTAAATGTATGTGCAGAACAGTAACGTTAGTTCGATAGTCGACAGAGACTTGCTTTATTTTTTTTATTTCAGCCAGTGGCATTAAGAAATGTGATGTTTTGTAAAAACCATAGGCTACTCCTTGCTGCTGTTATGAATATGCTATTAAGTTAGTTCAAAAGTCAGAAAAGACTTGCTTTGTGTTTTATTATTTCTAAATATATCCGTAGCCTAAAGCCTTCTCTACAGCATCATCTAGTCTGAGAGGCTGCAGCGTTTTTTTTTAAGCTAATTGTTGACTCCTCAGGTTAATTATTGTTCCGGCAAAGTGGATTAATTTCTAAAATGAGCTGCTGAACAGGTTTTCCATCAATTTTAAGGATGGGATGGTGTGGGGGTTTGAGAGTAATTACTTAATGAGTAACACAGCCTAACTAATATTAGGGGGCTTTCACATCTGAAAGTCCACACCAAGGTCCGAACTAAAGTTCATGTTTTGATACATTCGGTTAGTTTTGGTTTGGTTTCATACTGCAATTCTGCGACCGCACTAAAGGACTTTACATGAAAGACTTGCGTCCTGTCATCACCATCTATGTGGGCTGTGTCTCCCTATACTTGACATTGATTGGTTTATTAAACAGTTCAGCTGGTATCTTTGACAAGAATGAGTGAATAAAAAATGAGCATGTGCATATTTGCCACTATATTATTATTATGGCATTACTATCTGCAGCACCAACTATACTGAAGGCTAGTTCAAATTCGCAATTAAACATCCTCATTGTGCGAACATTATTACGTTGCCGACAGGAAAAGAGGAGAAGACAGCAAGCAATCCTTCTGCACCTCCATTTAAGGAGAAACCAAAGATGTATGTTGCAGTGTGCTTCTATAGTCGCTGTCTGTTTGAAAAGATGAGCTGTCACGGGAGATTTATAATTGTGTGCTTATTTCAATGCATTTCCCCATGCATTTGTTTGTTTCCGGTTGATACGTCAACTGCCAAAGTTCCTGTAAACAGTCTGAAAGTCAGAACCATCCAAAAAATGCTTTCACACCAGAAACTAACCGAACCATGGTTCAGTTTGATCCGGACCGAGACTACCTCTTTTTGTCGGACCAAATTTCGTCTGTTTGGTCTGGACCGTGGTCCGTGGGAGGTTTCACACCTGCAATTTTGTTCAGACCAAACTGAAAAGTCTGAGGGTCCAGACCAAACGAGGTAGGTGTGAAAGCCCCCCTTTAGTTAGCCTACTTTTAAGAACCAATAATGTAATAAAGTAATGTTATTACTTTTTAAAGGAGTACTAAGTAAGAAGTAACTCATTACAATTTCTGAGTAATTTGAACACTGCTGCCGCATAAACTGATTTGCCGCAAAGAGAGATTATTCTGCTTTCTGCCCCCTAATTGCACACTGCACAGAAACCTGTCTATAGCTTACAAGTCCAGTACAGAAAGTGTTCTTGCTAGCAGTGATGTTGAAGAACAAGATCCATCCAAACTGTGTTATGATAGCATTTGCAGGTTTTAAGCTGTTCAATATGTTCATTCTGGCTAAGTAATTAGTTACTTGCTGGCATTCTAAGCGGAGTTTTCCCTGGTGAATGCTTGTTTGGTTGCTAGCAAGCTAAGGTGCAACACAAGACATGTCCTTTTTTAAAGGAGGAGGAGGATGCATTAGCTGGAAAGTTAATGTGGTTAGACATAAACTCTCAACAGCAGCTATGGCATAACACAAAAAGAGCCACAGACTGAATCGGCATCAGCCAATGACAGAACAGTGAAGACAGATCGCTTGTTGTACATGTGTTTAAAATGAAATGGCATGAAGAAAAATAGCATTCTGACAGTATATATTATATATATATATATATATATATATATATATATATATATATTATATATATATATATATATATATATATATATATATATATATATATATATATATATATATATATATATATATGCACAGATGGGTGGCACTCTGAAAATGTAAAATATTTATTTTTCCTCGTTTGGGTTCAGATACTTTCTACAAAACAGATCTGCATGCTGTAGCAGTAAAAACATATTTAATTTGAGCTGGACCTCAAGAGTGTGCATATAGCTGTAAATGCAACACTGACATATTATCACCTGTAAAGGTGTTATGTCTAACAGCTGCTTATTTACAGATTTAGCAGACACTGAGCAGACACAGTGCAACATTAACATTAATTTGGAGTCATGTTTCTGGTCTCCTCATTCACTCCGTTTAGCTCTGCTTTCCTCTCCACTACTGAGGGAAATCTCTGGCTGTTTAGCTGTGAAATGCTCCACTGTGTTCACCAGCTACTGTGTCTGTCTGCTGACTGGTGCTGAGCAGGTACCGTACGGTGGATTTATTAGAGCTTTTGCTGGTTGAAAACAGCAGTGAGAGTGAATCAAAACAGTAATGTTGGGGGCTGTAAAACCAAAACAATGAAAGGACACCGATAAAATGTTTGTGTGCTCGTCACTACGAGTGAGTCCTTCACATACAAGTAGCCTTTTGATCCATTGTTAATATAAACATATTGATCATAGCAGCTTTAACTAAATCAATGTCAATGAGTTTGTTTAGCTCTGAGATAACATAATTGAGGACAAAAATGAAGTGTTTCATACACCAGCAGGTGACCTCACTAGCACTACATTGCCTAAAGTGATGTACGTGACTTCAACTTCTATGTATCTTGTTTATCATGATTTCCGTTGCGCTTCAAAGCATCCATCCAGATAGAAAACAGGCTCTTCCTCCAAAGTAGTGGAATAATGCGCAGATAATTTCACGGTTCAGCGTTCGTGCGGTTCCAGAAAATCAAACAACCCCAGTGAGTGGCGGTGGTTAAATGTTCCAAACAAAAAAGCCAGAAGTATTCCCATTAATTAACCATGTGTGGCTGATGATTACAATGTTGATGAAGATGATGATAATAAATGCCAAAGGTTCACTGGGAGTTTAGACAAAGGTTATCATCATACTGAGCTCATGGTTTACACACATCAGCATACGAGTGACATCTTTGATTCCACTGGGTTTAAGTGTAAACACTGAGAGGAAGACGTGACGGATGGAGTGGAGAGAGATCCGTCATGAGGGCGTTTAGAAAATGATTGTTCAAACGATGCGCTAACAGTTAGCATGTTGATACAGACCGATGAAAGACCAGTGCCATTTCACTTTGGGGAATTTACAGATTTAACCTTTTGATATTTTCATTCTTCAGTTTTAGTTTTTATTTTCTTGATGAAGTTTTTACTCTGTTTCAGTGTGATTTCTTCTTTTTGTCATTTTGGTTCTGGTCTCAGTAAAGAATAAGGTGTATTAACCAGTCACTTAGATTTTAGAAATATATACAAAACTCCTGATCCAATAGAAACATTCTGAGTACTGAAAGGCATCAAAGCATATTTTAACTTCAGATACAGTTATAGACATAGAAAATACAATCAATGCCACAGCCACACTGCATTACATTTTTCCCCCTCACACCTTCACAGTTTTAACAGAACCAAAGAGCCCGCAACTAAACCTTCATATCTGAATAACCTCAACTGTCAGAGGACAAGTAGCTGATCAGCATGAGTCCTGAACAATATCCAATTAGAGCAACTCCACACATTTTGCCACAGTGTTCATCAAGCTCAAAACTGTCACATCTTTGGATGCAAATACAAAATGCTGAGAGCAGTTCAGTTCATGCACAATTCATGGACTAATATTACCATCAGACTACAGAGTGAATGCTTTGTAGTGAATGTGTTTTGGCCTTAGGCCAGTTTACCTCCTCCCTAACCCTCTTCCACAGGAGTGGTGGTCTCTCTCATCAGAGATTACAGTCATTTGTTTCTTCAATTATTCTTTAGTGGCCAGAGCGGTTAGGGGTAAGTC
Organism: Micropterus salmoides; assembly: GCF_014851395.1. Classification (NCBI taxonomy): domain Eukaryota; kingdom Metazoa; phylum Chordata; class Actinopteri; order Centrarchiformes; family Centrarchidae; genus Micropterus; species Micropterus salmoides. The sequence goes on along the minus strand of NW_024040485.1, from coordinate 21,412,061 downwards.
AGAAATTATTATTCTCCTTAGCACGGACAGATTGTCAGATTGTTTCATTTAAAAATCTGGACATTAAAAAGCACCTTTACAAATGTGCCTTTTACGTTTTGATAGGCTCTCAACAAAACCCACTGATGATTTTTGTAGGGCAATAAGGGATGTACTCAGATGTTCCATAACTGACCTCTTTAATAGCAGACATCTTGACATTCTCGTAGTAGTGCAGAGGTGCATAGGGTGTGCTCATGTCGTAGCCAAAACCAGCCACTGCCACCTCATCACAGTTGTGCAGTGCCATCGTTATAGCAACTGTTCCCAAAGTTGGAATGTTCTGCAGGAAAAAAACGAAATGCAGGGTGTCAGACTCTTTATTTATTTCAAAGACAGATTAATATGTATAAAAACCATGTGCAGTACTCAAATTTTTGAAAACAGTCATGGTTTTTGACACTCATATATTTGCTTCACTCCCTCCTTTGTACCTCTGTCTTTGTTCTGTTTCACTTCTGCTAACTGGCTTTGAGCACTTGGTGATTAACTATTACCTTTAAGACATGACCCCTGCAGACCCCTGCAGCGACACAGTGATCTACAGGGTTGAACTGTGCTTCCTAACTGCCTTGGGCTGCCAGAGATCTGGGGGGTACAGGGGCTGTGTGTGTGTGTGTGTGTGTGTGTGTGTGTGTGTGTGTGTTGTGGGAGAACAACAGAGAGGAAAAATAAAATACTATGTGTGTTGGGGGGGGGGACAGAAGAAAGAGTGGAGGGAGGCCCCATTTAAATCATTATCCTGATTTGCAGCCCTCAGGGTAGGTGGAGCTGAACCAGCAGCTGGTCAACCCCCTACTGCGTGTTCTAATACAGATTAATTTACACACACACACACACACACACACACCATAGACACTAGCATAACAAATAGACCACCTCATTAATTTCCACATACATAAACAGTGATGGTCTAGAAGAAAGACAGCAACGTGTTCTAGGGAAAGAATGTGCCAAATCATAAAACTCTGCAGCCCGTATTGTATGAGACAGCCAGACAAATGACCAGCGCGCGCACACACACACACACACACACACACACACACACACACACACACACGCCAGAAGCCCACATGTTGAACACATGTTGCAGAGCGGAGTTCATGCAGGGGTGTTCTGGTGGCCCCAGAGGGCAGAGTTGGGGTGATACACCCTCATGTCCTCTCCAATTGTAACTTCTTCCCCTCAACCAGGTACACATTCACAATAGTATTTGATTTCAAATGCTCCATGATCATTACTTATATCTTTCTGCTCTGTTCTCTAGCAGGTGGTCACCAACTAACTTTGTTTACTTTTTTCTCCCACAAAATGTTCAAACCTGATACAGCAGATGTCCAGGCAAACATGATTCTTGAGCGGAGTGCATACATCATACGTCTATGTTGAATAAAAACAAGACAGTGCTGAAGAATTCAGACTGGATCAGGGTTGCAGCAGGTATTTTTTAAAATTATTGCAATTTCAACAATGAGAAAAGCAAAAGGCCTTAAATGACTCCAAAGACAGCAGGTTACGTAACATTTGAATTTTTCTTCAATCAACTTTGTAAAAATCCAATTGCACAATGCAGGGCACAATACTGTTGGCTTCAGTGTAGTGGTACTGATATGGTTATTAAAGTTTGTCCTGTTTTATAATGATAGTGTTCCTGAATCCATATTTCCATGAAAATGTGCAAATTCCAGGCAAATTTACATAATATTGGCAAAAAAAAAAATCATGATGTTTGTGAAGTGTGTGCCTGCTTGTTGCTTACCCCTTTGCCCATTAGGCCATGGTTTAACGGCAGGCCTATGAACTGGAAGGCAGCCTCCTGGATAAAGAAGGGATTGAGGATTCTTATTTCTTTTGGCTCGCGAGGCAATTTGCGAGCCACCGGCTTCCAAAAACCCTGTGTGCCCCTCTAAGGTAATGGCAAGAAAATAAGACAGGAACGCAGACAAGAACAAGGGAGGAAAAACAGAAGATTAGTAATAGTGAATTGTAATGAAAACTGGACTGTTCACATGAAAACACCACAGAGTGAACAGCCACCTGTAATTTACCATCCCAACATCAAAGTGAGATTATCCTCTGTAACGCTGACATAAAACACAGAAGCCAACCAAAAGCCAGATCCCTACTAGCACTGATTAGGGAAATGCCTTTTCTGCCTTTAATGGATGAAGTCAGGGCGAGGGGCTCGCGGGACATCAGTAATTACAGCCCCTGGTAGAAGACTCAGGCAGTGAGTGGGGGGTGCAGCTGCCGTGGACAGCTTTATAGTCGTTTTATTCCAATGCACCTTAACACACATTAAGTTTTTCAGTGTAGTATTTCTCATGCAGAAAAACTTAATTTTACTGTTTTACTGCATATTTAAAAAAAACAACAACAAAAAAAAAACGTTAAAATCTGCTGCTATTGTGCCGTTAGGGAATCACAAACCCCATAATAGTCTCCCTTGTCCAGCATCCAAAGTTATATCTGGCATTTCAAAGGAAATGGTTCATTTCACACACTGACCTGAGGATGTTCTGCGAGACCTCCGTGTTTTTGACACATCATCATCAGCCGCTAGAACCTCCTGAATAATATTATGTAATGTAATGCACTTGCTCAACTCATTCATACCAACAGAATAGCCGCTGAATATTAGGTACCACTGGAAACGAAAGAGTTTCTGCATCAAACAAATGACTACCTAATTTTGATTTAACAACATCTGTTGACCAATCAGTCCTCTTTACAGCATTACTTCAAATGATAAACCAAACGAACGTGCAACAAACTAGCAGTGTGTGATTGACTTGCCTGACAGTGTGACTTCCTAATAGGCATGAAGCCAGCAGTCAGCAGATGTAAATTGAAATCACCTGTTCAAATAGTCAAGCCCCCGCCCCGGCCGCCTTTGATACAAGCAATGCATGACTGTGTGTGTGTGTGTGTGTTGGCAGAGGCAGTAGCAACAAATCCGCTGGCTTTGTGGCTTGAACAGTGGCGGCTCTTTTTGAACGTGAGCCCGGCTCTGTGCCGTCGGCAAGCTGCAACAGGAACAGCAGCTCATCTCTCCTGTCAACACAGCTTGTGTTTGCCAGGAATCTATTTAGCGGGGCTGTTTGGATGTGTGTGTGTCTGTGTACGCTGAATAAAGAGAGCGATGCAGTTTTTTCTTTATTTCTAGGAAGGAGAGAAGCTAATGACACATACAACGCACACCCCTTGCTTTACACAGCAATGACCCGACAAGTACATAAGACACAAATTTCATAGGGTGGGGATCCCTTTGAAGATATTCAAACAAGTACAGGTGGCTTTGAGAAATGTAAAAGCAATTAGTATGTAAGCATTCAGGACTGTCAGGGGGGAGGGGGTTGTGGGGGCTGTTATGATTTTGGGAATGTGGTAAGTTGCTTACGTTAAAAGGTCAACTCCTCAAACCTTCACCAGTTAAGATGGACAGAAGAGGTGAAAGTTAATAACACTCCACCCTCGTTTAGCTCTAAAACTACTCCGAAGGGGATGTAAAGTGACAGCAATGAAGACTCTGTGGGTTGCTACAGGGAATGAATATTAAAACATGCAATGGCTATACAAGGTAAGTTTCAATATGATTTCACCAAGCAAAACGTGTACATCATGAGCGATAGTTGTGAAAATGCATTTAGGACTGTTAAATAACTACACTGCAGAAGAAGTACTCAAACATCTATGTGAATGTGTACTAGTGTGTTAAGAGAAACACAGCTGAGCCAGTGGCATTTGACCATAGACAGAGCAGGAAGCTGCACTGTGGTCCTACGTTTAGTACTCAACCAAGACCTGACACACATGCTCTAAGGTGAACAGAAGTGTGTAGCTTTAGTGTTTGGGCTGTCACTGGGCTGTGGTCAGAGAGGAAATGGCTGCTTCCCCTCTGCGACAGCTTTATAGTTAAATTGGTCAGCATTATTAGATTTAAGTGTGCGCACAGGGCTGTGTACTCCAATAAAGCACCTGTTAAAACAACCATGAACCATGAGTTAATTGCTTGCAATGCAAGATCGTCTGTAGAGAGCTCAACTTTATCCATTCTTATGGTCAACATATTCTTGCACTTTATACATTCTACTGGCATCATCATGATTCTATCTGCAGGTGATGATTCTTTATTTGCACCAAGTTGGGAATTGGTACTTTTTAGAGTCTTCCAGCCAAGTCATCTTCAATAGTGATTATGCTGTACCAAGGGGGGTTGAAGAGCTATCTACACTGGAGAAGATTCCAAAATGTTCAGCACCACTGCTGCATCAAAGCACATAACCTTAAGCTTACAGGCTTAAAACAACTGCGCCTCAGAGAAGCTGAGGTTAAAACTGGTTGGTAAACACTGAGGGGCTTTAAAAGTGTAACGAAAGCCAAATTTGTATAATCTGCAGTAAAGCTGCTTCATATCTGAGGGGCCAGTGGTCACCTGCTACAATTAGCAGTAGAAGAACTAACTGAAGTAAACATGGTTTTCCAAACAAAGCAACAACTTGCACATGTAAATAACGTGCTAAAACATTGGTGAGTCTGAAAGAGGGAATACTGAAGAAGTATTTTTGTACAACATATTTACTGTACATGTAGAGAAGAGTGTAAAATTTCAATTCAAGTGTTATTGACACAAAAGGAGGTGCCGGTAATGTATCCCTGAGACTAGACTAATTCCATGAAAGCACTCAGTTTCTATGTCAGTGTTGTTAATTGCAACAGAAGCTTTGTAAAAGCTAAGTGTATTTGTCTTGTAATTTCACAGCTGTAGGAAAGTCAGAGCTATACAAGCCATCAACAAAAGGAGCTTAAAGCACAGGATTAAAGTGAGACAATGTCAGAGGGTAAGGAGAAGAACGATTGTAAAGCAAGACCAGTGTGGGATCAAACAGATGGAAAAAGCCATGAGGACAGAGATACATGGGGTTAAGAACAATGATAAAAATGAGTGCTAAAATGGAAAATGTACAGCATCTGAAAATGCAAAAATAACTTCCTTAGATCTCCCTCACGTATCTGCACTTTAGGCGCAGAAAATTTCCTGTACAAAACTACTAAAATATCAGTAAGGTTATATTATATATTGGTTAGTGGCGGTGAAGACTTAAATTAGGCTGGGCATAAACATGATGACCTGCATCCTTATCGCATAAATCTGAAAAAAATACACCTCAGTTGCACAAATGTAAAATGCCCAAATAAGAAACAGCTTGGTTTAGAGCCTGCATTTACGGTTTTCACTGTGGTTTGGTTTCAGCGTTGCCAATGAAACTTAACTCACCTTTAAACTTAAATTTTTCTCTGTAGTGAATGAAGCAGATGGCTTAGTTTATAGTTCCAGAGGGAGCGCAAATGTGGAGCACTGAACAGAACTGTAATATGAGGGAAAAGCAAAGAGTTTCACATCTGCTGGGTTAATAAAGATGGCTTTAAAGCCCTTTAATGTAAACAAACACAAACAAACCTCAGCTTTCTGTCGGCCACAGGTAGGAAAGCCAGACCATCATGTCACCAGATACATTGCGTGTCTAATTTCAAAGTTTTGACCTATTCTTGTGTATTCTCCAGAATAATCTCATAATATGGTTGGAATGAGACAGATGTCCTTTCCTTCCTTGATAAGCAGCTATCACACAACTTGGCTCTATCTGGGTTCTTCGGTCTGAGGATGTGGTTGTGTTTGACGATTATGGAGAGGACAACTCAAACGCGGTGGACTGAATTCCGGAAGGTAGACTTAGAGCAATTTAGAAACAAAAACGGCGGCTCTGAACTGCTAACAATCACAATTAAGGCTGTCTGGAGGTCATTAGCACTGTGTACATGTCGGACCTTAGAGTTTACAAGTTGCAGTGTCTCACCACATAAGTGTTCCACTGAGTTTTTCCAAAGTAGTTGGTAAATGATGAGGTGCACAGCAGGGGATTACTGTTTCTGAAATCCAGAGAGGTAAAATTCTGGAGAGCTTTGGTAATTTTATTCCCTTTTGTTAGCCAGGAATCTGAAGCATTCGTCAACTTGCTTTTGCTTTTCTTGACACATACCAAGACCTCTGCCCTCATTGAAGTCTCAGTGTTTTTTCTTTTTCTGGCCTCTCTTAGGTTATCCACTGTGTGAAACCCTCATCTGCACACTCCCATGACGGCAAACATGAAAACAGTGCCAGCACATGACAGCACTGTGACCCTAAAGACCTGTATGTGGAACATGGTCTCTGGGTAGAAACAGATTGCTGATTTGGCCCACTGGCAGGAACCTGCTGGTATCTGACTAAATTCTGGATGCCTATTATGACATGTCAAAGATCTTCTTAAACTTGCATAAGTACTTACTTACCAAACATCCATTGCATCTGAACTCAACAGTAAAGGAACCCAGAGTACAGGTCTGAGTGTTAATCATCACAGGCTAGGTAGGTGACTCATTTTTGAAACACAACCCTCATGGTAATCAGTGACATCCGGAACCTATGTTAGTCACTTGTTTACAAGTATGTAAATGTTTATGAATGCATGTATGCATGCTACTTTGGGCTTCTGCACAGATGTTTGGGCTTTAAAAAAAACTGCCATATAGCCACTATTACCGTCCCACAGTGAGTCCTCAGTGACAGAGTTACAATAAAGGTTTCAGGTTAAAATGACAAACTGAAAAACACAGGCCGTTACCCAGAGATTAACAATAGGAAATGCTTCATAACAATATTCTAGGAAGACTGTGTATATAATGTGAAAACAAAATTCGTCCATATATAGAACAATAAAGAATTAATCTGAAGGAGTTCATTTTGAAATTTGTCGATGAACTGAAGCTTTCTGGCATTGCCTCAGAGATGTGCAATGTTATTAAAATACTATAATCACCACAATATTTTGATACCTCTGATTAAGAGCGCCTGGCTGCATTTCTATTAAAGGAGAAGTGCTCTCTTCCTCAAATTGTCTCCATCCATCATTTATCTCTCTGGCATGTAGAGAGCAAGAAGAGCTCCTGTAAACAAACAGGAGAGATAGAACACCGACACTCCACCTTCGAACCCTGTGTTTACCACCGGCTGTATATCCTTCACTGGATCTGTTTGAAAATATCCCTGCATATACAAACAACTGCGGCTCTGTGTGTGCACGAACCGTCAGTGTGCGCCGTGCATGAGAGCAAAATCAAAAACTAGACATATGAGGGGAAAGAAAAAAGATTATATCCGGAGTTGTGGAAATCATGTTTGAGCACATTTGTAAACAGCGTGTAACTGTGCAATCAACCAGGCTGTTGTGTATGTGGGGGGTCAGACTTTATAGCAGAGTGACAGAGTCATAATCACACAGACCCGCGGTAATGAGGGATTAGGGAAGTAGGGAGGGTTGTGATGCTGCGGCGATGTAATTGTATATGTAGTAAAGGGCTTTCCTGATCTAGTGTCTGCAAGCCTAGGCTCTGATCAGGACCTAAGGTCCAGTTTGCAAATCTGGACTTGGTCTGATTTTTGCCCTAAAGTTTAGGAGTCTGTGTGTGTGTGACTGAGTGGGAGTTTATGAGTGTGTGTTTGTAAGAGTGTACAAAACACTAAATAACAGATTGGGAAATTGCCTCACTAATATGTATTCTGTTCCAAGCCATCCAAGACAGCGCTGTAGGCATTTGAAAAGCCACAATAGTGTAGGATAGTCGAGCACGCTGAAAACCGGCTGGATGAGTCACTTGCGGCTGCTGTGTACCACCCACTAACATTTCAAAGAAGAAGAAATACACTCGCTTTCATTACCGCAGAAGGAGAGTGAAAAGGTTTTGCATCCCTTCCAGCTGTGAGTGTGCAGGTTACACAAAGAAATCTCCCTGCTGCACCAACAGACGTAAAAGCTCCTTGTTCTAAGTCACATTACGGCTCCCTCTGGGATGGACTAAATGGACACAGCAAAAGGAGGGATACTTGCTGCAACTTGGTGAGGATTTCTTGCTGCATATCCTAAAGCAGTTTTTTCGAACCTTTTTTGTTCAAAGTTTTGTCCCCCACAGCCCTGTTCAGATTGGTTTAAGTGCCACTTTTATCATTCGCCTTTAACAGAAGGGTGGCTTTATGGTATTGTTCAAAGCAATTTTTTTGTAGTTTTAGCCAAGTACGATTGTCATTTGGAGGGACAGAAACTGGACGTTAACAATTTAGGCAGTCTTAATCAACTTTACTTGACTGGGGTTGGTGGCCTGTCTTGCACATTCTACCATAGTTGAAAAGATCTATAATTATCAGCATTACACAAATTTGTAATCTTACTGACTTCTCTCCTGAACACAAGTATGTGGATATAAATGATCAAATCATGTGGTATGTGTCTGTATACACATACCACAAAAATACCCAGCATCACTATCTAAACTAAATGTCTCTTGAGAGTTGTTTTCTATTGTTTAGATACCTGTTGTGTGGTAATAAGTGGAGTAGAAAAGAAAAGAGAACATTTATGAGTCACTGTGTTTAGAAATGTGTTTTCACAGAAGGCACATGTACATACACACATAAACACCTCTCAGTGTTTATGTTTCCACTGCATTAGTCTACGCTGGGTGTGAGTCAGATACAATGAAGCTAGGATAACAGTCTTTTAACAGGACTTCAGTTTCTTTCATGTTGACTTAAGACTTAAGTCCACTTTCCATAGTAAACAAATACTGTTGCCCCATGTGTTATTTTTTTTTATTTTTTATTTTTAAAAAGGTCATTGTTTCAGCCTTTGTCACTGCTTTGCGGCTTATGTAGCTTGTTAGGTGCTAACACACTATATTTCATGAGACAACAAATGATTTTGATTGTATCTTTTTGTATTCTACTGAACGGATCATTTTTATTCAGCAGGAATTCAGTAAAATAACAGCAGAGGGCAAGCTGTGAATAATAACAAGCATTTAAATTGGCACATAAATGCTTTTTTTAACTGACCAACACTGCCACTCAGACTAAAAATGGTTTGGAGTCTTTTGAAATTTAATCCAATTTATTACTGTTTTTTGTGCAAAATATGTGCGATATTATATGTACGTATGTAGGTATTATATGTATGTATACGATTTTGCTGGTTGTGCGATTATTAATTTCAGTAACTGCACAGGAAACATGTGCATAGATACACTGCAGATGCATTAAAGAGACAATCCATAGGTCAAATATGAGTCTACACATCTGTCAGGTCACTTCTTCCATATTATCATTAAGGCTCAGACCAAAGAGATTTTTTTTTGTTCCCTGATTTTTAACCCATGAGAAACATTCTTCCTTCCTTGGCAGATCAAAGAGGGCTGAGTCGGATGCCAGGGGCCAGATCAATTATCCCAGGCAGCCATTTCCACTGTCCTCTCCTTCTGACACACCAGAAAAATCTGGGCCCTATCAAAGGCTAAAGGGGCCAGCAGCCAGCCAGGCAAGCTATTTTCCTCCTTTTTACTTTGCTGTTACCTTCCACTGCTCATTTTCTTTTCCCCAGCTATTATCCCTTTAACCTATTTCACTTTATCCTTTAATCCAACTTCACACCATTGCTCAGTTTTAGCTTGCCAACGTATGCCTTTTCCATCCCCTATTATAACAGCGCTTTTCTCGTTATTTTTTTCCCCCATTCCCTCACTCATGACTGTGCTATTCTGACAAATGTCACCTTGTAAAACATCCAGCTGGCAGCTGCTCCCTCAAAATCTCACAGCTGTGCTGGGAAATAAAACAGGTTTCCCCAGTGCTGGGTCGCCACATTGGACAGAAGCATCCCTCACAAAGAATGATATTTAAAAAGAAAAGGTTTAGCCATTCGGCCTGTGTACAACCTATGCCTTTAATGATGCTGTGGTGAATGCTTTTGTTTAAAACTTATGTACAGTATATTTCATATAATTAACTAAATTTGCAATGTCCGACCTTCTAGTGTTATTTTACAATACACTGCGTTAAAGTTTAATCTGTGAAACGTATGTATAATTTAAATGTAGTAATCTTAAAGTGCTATATAAAATAAAATGAAAAGAAAATAGTTTTTAGAAATCTGTAGGAAAAGTAGGAAAGATTTTATGTAAATTGGCTAAAACACATAAAAACACTGGTATGGTAAATTGCGACAAGCTTTATTTTATTGACTCAATGAAAAGCTTTTACTAAGTACTCCCACTGTCCAGGAGTTGAATGGACAATGGGGAATCTCAAAGAGATACTACAGACTGTTCAACAAGAACAAAATGAAAGTGCTTATGAAAGCTTTTTTAGTGACAATGGATATAAAAAGGACATAAGAGCCATACAAAATGACTGCCTTCTGTAATACTTAGATAAGGAAAAGCCAGTTCCAGCATTCAGTCTGACCCTTGTGATTCAGAAGCCAATTCATAGCCTGTGTTTTAACCATGGCAATCATACGCTTCCGAAGGACACCCAAAAGATCTGTTATAAGGTCAATTCCAATTTATTAGTACGGCACCATCCTAACGTGTGAGAAAACAGTTAAAGAGGGAAGCAACATGATTCATGAGTAAGTGGAAACGTAGCATGAAGAAAATTCACTACCAGACAAAGAGGAAAAAAATAGTGTGTAGTTATTGTTTTTTTCCAACTGTCCTTTCGAAAATAAACATTCAAACTATCTAAAACATCCCCATTATATAATAGAGATTAATTTTGTCCTCTTAACCCGTTTATGAAAACGGCTTACACTTCCACATGAAGGAATGTACAGAATGTGATCAGAGGTTAGACGGCTATGTTCTGCTACAAAAACACATAACTCAGATATTCAGACACATTTAGACACTCAGATAGGTAAATATTCTCTGCAGTATAATTCAGTGGGTGCAGGAAGAGGAAGTGAGCCTGATGAAACACATGCTGAATACAATTGCTCTTTTCAGTATTTGGAAAAAAATGTGGCCATTTTTTTGTTTTTATAAATCAAAAAACGTGTTTCTCATTTTGAATTTTATTTGAACACCCACTTAAACGGTTTTAGATTTGTCAGGAAATCTGTTAGCTGTGAGTCACCATTGCTAGTTCTTTCAGGGTTGCGTGCGTGTTTAATATGTGCAAGAATTTCATTCTCATTCCTTAATGATTTCAAAAAAATATATATTTATGTATCCTTACCAGATTCTCCTTGAAGACCATCTGTCTGAGCCACTTGAAATCCAGAGGTTTGAAAGCAGAAAAAACAAACAGTGAGTTTTTTTCATAAAGTTCAGCCTTCTGGAAAGCTCCCTCTGGGTAGGTTATCCTCATGGTGGTTTTGGTCCCGACGTCTTTGACATAACCAGTTATTGGGGCCTCATTCAACCTGCCAGCACAAAATGGAATTTGAATGTTCCATCCTGTTTGTACTGTATTGCCTTTTACATTAAATTATTATATCTTTTACACAACACTGTTGTTTTGAGTGACAAAAATCTGACATTTATATTCAGTGTTTTATTTTTTAATGGCGTCATCTTACCTTACTATAACATCATAGTCATCTATACGGGAGCCCAGAGACTTGTTGGAGAGGATGCCCCCGTTGCCCACAATGATGCATCTTTTACACCTGAGACTACAGGGCAGGAGTTTCAGCAGTTGGTAAAATTAACAACTAATGGAAGGAAACAGGACTTCCTTTTGATGTTGGTGAGTAGCAATAATTACCTGTCCAGCTCCTTTCCAAGTCCATAATATTTTGTGGCAGTTAAAATACTGTCTATGATTCTTTCTGCGGAGGAAAAACAAAATAACCATGAGAGCACAATTAAAGATACATTACACTGCAGTACACAACATGATAAGGCTGAATGATTTTGAAATTGCGATTATTTTGACTGATATTAAAATATGATTTGCGATACTAGAGGGAATGATAATCATTTCATCATTATTCTCATTTTCATTGAAAAACATATTAATGTATTATGGTGTGATTTTTGCGGGGATTTGTACCAAAACAAGATGTTTTTGTAAGTCTCTAGAATATGATGTGTAGGACAGGACTCAATACACAATATTTAATTTAAAATGGTATTTTGACACACGCATCACCTTTATCAAATACTGCGCCTCCTGCAGTTTGAAAATTGCAGTAGGCAATTAGTTTAAAATTCGCTACATACATACGGTATCTCATAATGTGACAGTGGAAAATGCAGTACCATCGTCAGGTCAGTAACTTTAAGCGTTCACCCCTTATGGAGCAGTGCATCAGCTTAACATCACAGATGAAGGGATGTTCTCTAATAATGAAAATGAAATATTTATAAGTCATAACGGAGGGTGTTCCCTCTTGAAAAGATTAACAAGCTGCCAAGGACTTCAACATACATACACTAGAGATAAAGCAGTCTAGGTGGTCTTAAGACAGTCGGAGGAGAGAACACCTCTCTCTGTTTACTCAGTCACAGATAAGGAGTGACCAATCAGCCCCCAGAAATAGTGGCGATGGGATTATGGAGGGAAAAAAGCTGTTGTGTTCCTGAAAGGAGTGGATCTGGGAGATACAGACATACAGGGTTCAGGATGGTATGCGTGTGTATGTAGAAACTCTCCCATAAAAGCACTCAGAGAGGAATGCTGTTTTCAAACAAGCACATTCTCCTAGTTAAGTAGGCTCATCTCCCTGCGTGGCTAGCACCCCTCCGATCGCAGGGTGAGAAACTGGGATGTTTAGCCATAGCGCACATTCCTACCATGTTCTACGGGGCATTCTGCTGGAGTCAGTCTTCCAGGCCTTAGATGTTACATATATTTCTCTCTTCTCCTGACCATTTTTAGGCCTCTCATACTTGTAATACACCCGTCATAACATCCCAAATGTGCAGATTTCATAACAGTTGTTGCTATCTTTGATTCACATTTGTAGTAATGTGGAAGCACCATAGAAGGACTTCTTGGACTTAACTATTATGATGGCAGTTAATCAGCTTTCCCTTATTTGCATCCTGCCTGGGGGGAAAAAAGTCACATTGCTAAAAATGAGAGACATTTTCATTGCCCCTTCTACTTCACTTAATATAATCATCATATAGCACATAGTTTGCCAAGGGAGGGAGCAAGAGAAACAACAAAAGTGAGAGTAAAGTGAGAGTGAGAACAAGAGAGTTTAGACTGGGGCCTCAAAGCAGTTTGTAAGACATATTACAGCCCCATTCACCCTGGCTAACGATCCTAATGATTAACCTGCTGAGGAGAGGCGAGCAGAGCAACGGCCCATTGTTTGGATGTGGTGTCGATGTCTGGCGTCAAGCATCACCCCGAGCAGCATAAACACATGGCCAAGGACCACACCTGGATCCAAGCGGGTGAAAAGTGAAAAATCACAATGGGCAGGACTCTCTTCCAGAGGACGACATGGAAGCTAATTGTTATAAGTACCCGGGGTAAACACTTCAGCAAAGTATGTCTTATGGTAGAGCCAAAGACGGCCAAAGACGAATGGCTGTAGGTTCAGACAGTGGTCCAACATGGAACTCTTGAAATGACAAAAATCTTTGCTGGTAACATAGGGGAATGGCGGAAGAATCACATAACACATAAACAGACACATTGTTGGGAAGAGTGTAGCCTAAACAATATAGAGCATCATGTGACGAGAGAGTGCTGTTTATTAGGCCTGCACATTAGTAGGCTTTTGACTCAACATCAACTGCCATTGTAAAAAAGACAAAATGAGTATTTGATTGCAGTGTGATGACTAATTTATCAAGTATATTGAGTGAACAATCCTGAGAAATAGCTTTATGGCCCAAAGCGGTACCATATTTATTTCCATGTTGTAGACTGAGAGGTGTTCAAATCTTTGGCTGCTACGTCTTTCTGGCTCATAATGTACACACAGATATATCCACAGTGAAAACCCTATGGCACAGTGATAGAATTTATCAATCTTTATGGAAACAACTTCATTCATTTGCTTCACAATTCAGGAAGTTCAATCCTTAAAAAAAAAAAAAAAGGTTTTGCTGTGTTCTGTGTATTGTGCTTATGTGGTGCTAACTAGCAGTTTCATGAGCAGGACCACACATCAACCACATTCTCACCAGCATTGCCATAAATACCCATATGTCCCAACTCCTCCTCCCCGCCTCCTGATCTCCTTCTTCCTCTCTATGCCCGGGTGCTACGGCGGATTTCCCTATCGTAGTTTCCCCACAACTCTTCGAATGTCTATTCAGCAACTACACGCCTCATACATCTTTGTCGTTTCGATCATCAATAAATCACTTAATTGTACCTGCTGATTGTGTGGTCCTTGCTAGTGAAGAATGTACTCATACACTTGTGCACCTGTTCTTGTCTCATGTTACAAAGAAGACAAAGCAGTGAATTACCTCGAACATCAAGAGTGTGACCATGTGACTAAGGCAGAGCTAGTGTAAACATCACACTCTGATTGGGATCATAACTGCATTAACATAACCACACTTAATAACACATTAGCCTAATCACCACTCTAAATTAAGATATGATTTCAGTAAATATATGTAAACAACTGATAGTAGGAAATATCATATGAAGGCCTCTTTCAGTTTGCTAAATCCTTTTAGTCAGTACCTTTAAGGGTTAATTTTGAAAGCACTGTGCCATTCAGGGCAGTACTGTGATGTGTACTGGTTATTTAAAAAGTCAACATTATTTTACAGAGATACTTAAACGACTGTCTTGAGTACACTAAATTTGATGATGTTCTGCACATCTTCCAAATATAACAAACGACTGCTTCTCCTATTATCACAGGAGCTAAAGACAAATTATAAGAAGCTTGAAGATATTTAACACAGCAGCTGAAACAAGTCCACTCTAAAGTCGTCTCTTTAATGCACTGGGTCTTCCTGCCCAACAGGGTTCCCAAATAAAACACATGAAGCATTGTAAGGCTACAACTAACGGTTTATTTGAATTTCTTTTTTTGATGAATCATGATCAACATAAAATCTCAAACAATAGTGAAAAAATGCCAAGTCCAAGGTGACGTCTTCAAATGACTTGTTTTGCTTGACCAACACCCCAAAATCCAAAGACATTCAGTTTACAGTGAAGTAAGGCAAAGTCTGACAAATGTCAGTGGTGTTGCCTGTAAAACGATTGAAACGATTCATTATCTTATTTATTATGATTGAATAACCAATTAATCAACTTATTGTTTCAGTTCTGAGGAGTTTTCCTTCGCACCTTATATTGCAAAATTCACACACACTTTATAAACAGTTCAGTTTATTAACAAATTACTGTAGCTCATGTATATTCAACCTTACTGTAACAAAAAAAAACAGAAGGCTGATATAAACTCAACACTATTGAAGGAATTAAACATTGAAACGCTTTCATACAAAACATTTTTAAGAAGTGTTGATTTTCTCCAGATTTGTCATAGCTACCTTTTGAAAAATACCTCTTTAACTGTATAAGCCTCTGGCTTGATGAATATCATTTAAAAAAGCTTTACTTATTCAATTTGGACTGCAGAAAGATATAATTTCCAGAAAATAAAATTTCATTTACTGTGAGAATATCCAACAATAAATGCAAAACATAGCCTATTATTTAAATTGACCATTCAGTGGCTGACTGGCATCCTGCAGTGCTGAAAAATATGTTTTGTGTCTGAGGCCGAATCAACACAGCTTTACTGTTCTCAAGCTATGGTTGATGTGTGCCAAAGATACCTCTTGCCAGAATAAAAAGTAAAAATACAACTCCCGCCCACCACCACCTCTCTGTGTTCCTAATTTGGAATCCTTTGTGGCCTTCTATTCAAGATCCACACGTATCATCTCTCCACATGAGTACCATTAAAAAGGGAAACCCCACTGCATCACAGTCCGTGGAGAAAACAGAAACCAGGTGTGACACTCACACAGGGAGTGCTCTTTTGAAAGCGACTGTGTGTGTGTGTGTGTGTGTGTGTGTGTGTGTGTGTGTGTGTGTGTGTGTGTGTGTGTGTGTGTGTGTGTGTGTGTGTGTGTGTTTTCATATGACAGCAGAGATCTTGTAGGAGCACAAAGGTAACATTCACTGTACCTTCTGCTTGTAAGTATTGGAAAATATGTGATGTGATATGAGCATGTCACTGAAGCCAGGTTAATGTTATCTCTTCACTTCCCATGGAACCATTTACTGGTTTGATGTCTGAAGAGTTGGTGTGTGTTGAGGTCAGGGAACAAGGACAAGCACTGTGTGTGAAGGCATTCAAGTCGGAGGGTTGGGAGACTTGAGTTCCTCAGTCCCAAGATAGAACTCATCTAGCAAACAAATGAACTTCACTGATGAGGTTATTATGACAGCTTACAATGAATAGACTGTAAATACATGACCAGGAAATAGGGCTGGATGATTTCACCTAAAATCATAATCACGATTAAAATTTCTCCTCCATTACTATTATTTTGTTTTTTTTGCCCTCATATTTCACTGACAAGATTTGTACTGTAAATATGCTCAACTATTAAAGCTGGGGGGTTTTTTATTCACAGTTTCACAAATCCATTATATAAATGTTGATTAATAAGGTAATGTTGACGTGCACATTACAGACATGGTTCCCATATATTCGGCGCATCACCGCTGTGGAATTATGACCGCTGCTACTTTCACTCAGTTATTTAATATAAATGCGGAACAAATGATTTTCACCCGCACACTGTGTGAGCACGGTAAATCACGCTTTGCTAGCTTCCTCTCTTTATTTATCAAAGCACAGCTACGTGACAGGTGCTGTTATAAGAGCAGTGGATTTAGGTATTTTAACTGCAGTGCAATGTGTTTGCGTAGCGAGTGAGTGGACGAGCGAATGAGAGAGAGCGGCAGAAAGTGACGCTGAAAGCGAGCAAGTAATATGTTGTCAGTCTGGCAGTGCAGGTCACAGTGTGTCCGTTATTAAAAGTAGGTATGTTGTTTCTACAACTGCTGGAAAGTGCAGCCGGTTAGCGCTAGCCTCCCCGTGCTTCAGACTTCGGTCTGAAGGTTGAACCGGACTGGACAGGGCGGAGATGTGTTCGGGGCGTAACTGTGTTATCAAGCACGTAAAGTTTGGTGCAGGCCGGGACTCTTGTCAAACCTGTAAAATTTTGTACAGATCTGAGCATGTACAGTCAAGTTACAACAACTTCCTGTGTCATGGCGAAGCGTGGAACTTCGCCGCCACGCCACCGCCCGCCGTTAACTGCAAACTCAGACGTTTTACAACATCGCTTCATCAATTTGTTAAGGGTTTTCTGGGACAGTTTTGAAGTTGATATGTCCAACCTGCTAGGAGTAGTACATTACAACGTAAAACGTGTCATTTCCTGTTGCCAGAAGGTGGCGCTATGACTTTGAGACTTTAATGCTGCGCTGCGCTGCAGTGATGCATGCTGGACTTAAAACAAGCCATGCTGGTTAGAAATTGTGTCCGACTTTCGCCGGCGCTGCAAAACGACACCGTGTCACATGACATTAAAACCTTGTGTGAGCAAGGCGGCTGCAGGCGCCAAGTCCAGCGGCCGCAGTTGCTTTTCCCCAACTGCACTAGGTTGGAACCACACTATTGCCTGGTATCGCGGTATTTTTCTAAGCAAATGCCGCGAGATCAGTTATTGATCTCAGTTTACAGTAAGCTGATGCAGGTAGAATGTGTCCGACTTGACAGCGCCGTTTTTATACCCCGCCCTTGCAGTCACCTGCAGCTCACGTTAGACTATCAAGTCGGCAAAAGTCAGCCGCCGTCATCTCAAACGACACCTATTGGAATATGGATGTATTCAGGGTGAGACTCTTATTTACATTTACTCATTTAGCAGACGCTTTTATCCAAAGCGACTTACATTTGAGGAACAACATACAAGCATCAACAGAGCATCAAATACAGATCTACAACTGACAATACATACTAGTAAGAGCAGCAATAAATACTAGTAACAGCTCATAGTTCATATGACATCAGTGGGGTAAATACCTAGGGAAGGAAGTAAGAGTTAACAAAAAGTGCAATCAATACAAGATAATTGTAGGGGATAGAAGAAGAAGAGCGCAGGAAGTGCATGTTAGAGATTAGGAGTTAGAGGTGTTATAAGAGGAAGTGTTCTCAGAAGAGATGAGTTTTCAAGAGTTTCTTGAAGTTAGAGAGGGACGCCCCTGCTCTGATAGTGTGTGGTAGCTCGTTCCACCATCGTGGTGTCTTATTGTACATGTAAAAACTGGTGCAGATGTGAGCATGTGTACTGAAATTATAACTACTATGTTTCATGGCGAATAATCGTTTTTCAACAGCACGGGCAAATTGGTCGACTGGTAATAACTGTTTGCACAACCTTTAATTGTCAATGGGTTACGACAACGACAGCAGCTGTGATGCTTGTATCCCTAAAAACAAAAACAAACCCCCTTCAGTTTCAATAGGGACCTTGCACGTTTCGCACTCGGGCCCTAATTACCAGGGGCCGTTTCAGAGTATGTTAAGCCTGAGATGAGGGAAACTATGGGTTTTCTGTTTCAGAGAGCGAGATCATATAAACCCTATATCTGTAACTCCGGCAACCGAGGAGGCTAGGTTCACAGGATAAGTTGGAGAACCGTCAGTTTCTCTTTAACTCCCCTCCTGCGGAGCCTGAGGCGGCTGTCTGGCACAACGTTTAATTTCCCCTTACATACTGTCGATATCAAAGCACATATCTGAACGCATTTACATCTTTAAAAACTTTAACATCCCAGTTGGATAGGCTATTAGTTTTTCATCCAAGCCCTGAACGTGACCGCTTTTATGATACATCTGTCATCGATGTAGGGCCCATGGACAGATCTCCGCACATCGTGAATTAAAATCTGTGTCCATCTTTACCTATAACACTGTGATAGTTGCACTGAAAACACTGTGGGCTACATTACTGAAGTAATCGCTGTTTAAACTAATCTGTAACCTAGAAAACTGATCAATGAACACTTCTGAGTCAGAATGACTGTAGCAGCTGAAACTAAGTTTCAAGAGTTTTTCATTATTAGCTGCATACATTCTGAACGTGTTTTGACAGCATTAATAAAATACGAAATTAGCAAGGTTTTATTAATGTAAAATAGACGTCTAAAACTTTAGTCAGTTTGAACCCATAGACACATTTTCCATAGCAAAAAATAAAAAATGAATAGGCTAACCTACTGGGTGTGACTTTACAATCACAGGTTCATGAGTAAACTGCGTCTTTTATTTGATCTATAGCCTACCTACTTTCATAATCAGGTAGCCGATTACACCTTAATAAATATAGCCTTCCTATTTAAAATCAAATGTAATGGACTGCAGGAGAATTCCAGCACTTTATCATTCATTAAGGAAATTCCAATCTGGTAAATGATGAATGAGCAACGCAATATAAAAAAAAGTACCAATGTTAAAAGTATTGATCCTTCCTCCACTCCTGCGTTTTAGAGCCAATCATGGTCCGCGTTGGTATGCATTCACATTTCTAGCTCCACCCGATTAAAATGAAGGCTTTGCCTTTATTTATCCGTTGCCAACTAAGTCTGATCAGAATTTCTCACCTGAAGTAGTCAACTCAGAGCTCATGGATAAACTCAGAGTTTGTTAAGCCTGCTTTATGAAACAGGGCCCTGGATTAATGAACCGAAATAACCGACATGGGGAATTTACGTCGGTTACAGGCTCTGAATTTTAGTTTTGATTACTTTTCAATTAATTGTTCAGCCCTACTAGGAAATATAAATATGTTTTGACTTATCGGCAGGGTCCAATAAGAGTGTTATGAAGTTAAAAAGGGTTTGAGGCTGAAAACTGGCCACATGTAAAAATGTATTTAATGTACCATTTAGCAGGTTAGTTTCATGGCATTTTGCCACAGTAACACATTCTGCCTTGAGGAATTCCAGTTTTTGAATGACGTCCCCATGTTTAAAAATTTAAATACAGGATTATTTTGATCTTACACTCTCGCAAATCCTGCTTTCTGAAATATCCAGCTCCAAACAGGGACTGTTTTCAAAAACTGTTATAGTGATGGCTCTCAAAAAGCATTTCTTAAATGAGCTATGACTTTTGAAAATAAAACCCAGAAGCAGGGGTGAGTTCAATAGGTTAATTTTCAAATCTAGTATAAAATCCAAATTACTCAGGGAATCCTTTATTTGCAAGAAACGAAAGCCTAAAATTACAGCACAAAAGGTGGCACAAATGCATCACTGTTTAGCAACCTGGACCTGCAACCTGAAAATGAGATGAGCAGCAGAATATATGAAATGTTCATTAAGCATATCTGACACATTCAACGAACAGCTGCTTACTCCAAATACTAAAGGTCCTGATCCAGAGTCATTTAGTTGATCAGATTAAAATGTGAATATGATATCAAATCAAAGGTTAACTAGGAGATTCTTAAATTGATGTGAGGAGATCAAGTAAATAATTGAAACACACTCGTATCCAGTGGTGCTACAGAGTGAGGTGCTTTTTCACTCAAACAATCTCTGCAAAGAAAGGGGAGAGATAAAAGGTTTGATATGCGATTTTTAAGCATCAGCGATTTAAAAAAAGATCTAGGTATTTTACCAACCAGGACCAGATTCAAAATGGAACCAGTTATCCAGCCCTATCCATAAGTTAAACAACAGCTAACCATAGATGATGTGAGATAGAGATTAAGTAATTTATTTAATTAAAAAGGGTGCTGTTTAGCAATTCTCTGATGTTGGACTGTCCATAAATAAAATAGCAGGACAACATTCCCTGCTTGCACCACCATTTCATGATAGCATAAATTTGGCAAAGACTAAAGGTGACTAAATGTACAATGTGATGGATTACCTAACTCACTTTGTCTCAACTCAGGACAAAGGCAGAGTAACAAACCTGAGGCAGAGTATATTCTGCCAAAAACAGCAGCCTTGCAACAATGACAAATGGTGAAAAGTGCAAAGTGGCAGAACATTGGCATTCACTACCACTGAACCATCAGAGTGAAACCTTGATGAAGAAAAGAGCTTAAAAAGGTTGGTTTCATGCCTCTGCTCACATCCCTGATTTTTTCAGCAATTTTAAAAGGACCATTCTGAATATCAGGCTACAGAATAACTTGTTACATCACTGATGCCCCATGTAGTTGTCATATAAGCAGCCAACTGATGCCTGACGATTAGGTAAGACATTTGCACTTTTATTTCATAACCTATTCAGACCCGAGTTTAATGTCGTCAACTCAGAACAAAACTATAATCCTCTGGACAACATTGACTCAAATCCAAGCCTGATACCAATTCCGTCAGACCGTTTATTACGCCGAGATAAAAATACTGTACCATGCAGCTGCTGTCAAGCTCAAATACAGCATCTAAACCTCAGAGAAACAGTAGCACTGAAAACACAGACTCAGTGTCAGCAACAACACAAGCGTATCTACAGAGCAGAGCAAACATTTTCCTAGTATTTATGTTTTTATGGGCACCATCCATGAAGAAATTATTAAAGATGTCAGTAGTAGCAGGTAAGTGATGGAATGAACCTTTCTTACCTTGCGTTCTGAATCCAAAGGGAGGTAAGTAACTGTTGACTTTTCCTAGACGTCTGAAGTTCTGATCAAGAAACATGGGTGCTGGTTTTATGAACCTGCAATGAGGCACAGGAGAGAACAGAAGGAATAAGAGGGAGAAAATTTTGATCAGATGAGCACAAAGAACAAGAAAAAATGTCCCATGTTGTAATAATGACTTTTCTTAGTAGCCTATAGCCACTTTTGTAACAAACCCCATATGATTAAGAATGATTTATTTTGTTGTGTATTCCCTCACCACACCTTTTCTCTTCTCCATAGAGACCTTGTGACTTCCCATAATCCTTGCTCCACTTGGAATAGCAGTGTTAATGAACTCGGCAAGTTTAAGCTACAAAGTAATAACATTCACTTGTTCTACTGTTAAGCAAGTAACAGCATCCCTACGTCCCCTGTAAAAGCCCTCCAAAAGAATCAAAGCCTGCACACGTTAGCAAAGTAGCTATGAACTAAGCTGGTAATAAAAACTGAGAGGCAGCGGGAGACACGGAAGGCGGCTGCAGTGTGTAACCTAACAACATGACCTCTCCGCCGCGGCCTAAATCACAGATGACACACGGTTTTGATAAATCTGCTGAGACAGCATACTCATGCAAACATGCTTTCCCTCATAGGATCTGGGGAAAGACTGTTTCCACAAACTGAATTAGAGTGGAGGAAGTTGTTCTCACCGTTGCCCCAGTTTAAGGAAATACACACAATAAAAACAACAAGTATCCAGGAAATTCACACATATTTGAGCCTGACATACCCGTTTGCCCATGACAGAACAGACAAGCTAACCTACTCCAGCGAGCAGCAAGTCATCCTGCCACATTAAAAAAACAAATTGAGTTTGATATTGAAAAACACGTCCAGGCCCAATGTTTTTAATGCCCCATGAACTGCTACTTCCAGCATCGCCTCTTCCTTATCCTGTGTGCCTGTATAAGTGTGTGTGTGTGTGTGTGTGTGTGTGTGTGTGTGTGTGTGCGCGCGCGCATCCCTCGTTGATTAATTGCAGCTCTAAAATCAAAAGAAGCCATTTCCTCTTAGTCACGCCTGCGACCCGAGTGTGGCTTCAGGATGGATGTGTGTTTTCATGACCTGCTGTCAAGCCAGGCGGACACAAGAGGAGAGGGGGGCAACTGCTTTCGCTGTCTTTTTTCTGACAGTCACATGCATGGCGCTACATGCTTTTCCATGTCATACCTAAATGATCAATCAGGACACGCACCCACAGAAAAGACAGTGCCAAGCGCCTTGGAGAGATCTACTGAGCTTGTGTGAATTATGGTGTTAATAAAAGAAGACAGCTGCAGAGATTGTTGTCTCATTACCGGACACCAGACCACCAGCAATATGCTGAAGCATGATGCTGATGGGCGCCGCTCCCCTCACACACGTTCTTTCTCACCAGTGATATATTATGGCTCCCACAGCCTGACAGACTACACTAACTGGCAAAGGTATTTTAAACTGGAGCCACACTACCTTGTTTCTCAGCAGGAATTTTGGGATAGCTTGTTTCAATAACACTGCCATGGGTTCATAAGAAAAATGTGAAGCTCTGAGGCACAATGACCAAACATGGCCGACATTAATTGGAAGCCTTCCGGTTAGCTTGAACATCTTCCATGCACCCTAATCGGTCTTCGATACCCTTATTATCCTACAGTTTTAAAGCATGAAAGCAGAGGGACTCAAGAGGAGAGGCTGTTATGTATGACTCCCCTGGTCCTCACATCACCTGACGGGGGCTTACACACACACACACACACACACACACACACACACAGACTTCTGTCCTGCCAAAACAAATGGAGATTCATTAAACCCAAGACTCAAAATAACACAGGACCACTGCAAGTCACCAAGCCCTGACCGACAGTCACTGACATCCTGACAAAGCAGATCGACAGGGGGCTGCTTGTTGTTAAATAAAAAGTGAGGGCTCCCAAAACAGCCAATGTGCAGGGATGCATTGTACTCATTTCCTTTGCGAGGTCCATCTCTCACGTGGAAATATTTTCATAACCGCGCGGCTTCAAGTTCACTGCCAACACTTGATTTAGGGCTTCAATACAAACAGTTTTGGGTAAAGCGGAGAGGAGGGGAGGTGTGGAAAATAAATTGGATTCTGCAAGGCAGGGGCTTCAGAGAAGACAAACATGGAGGAAGCGGGAGATGATTAGAGGGAGAGCCACAGGACCTCACTACTCAAGGTTAAGTAGGTTTTCTCTAACAGCTGAACAGTAGGCCACACGTATTTAAACAAAATGCTAACAAGGACTTTCAAATTGATTTGTTTTTGGGTGGTAAACATTCAAAGCAGACCGAGCTAAAGAAAGAAGAGTTTACAAACAACATATTAATTGGTTGACTCCCTTTCACACTGGAAACGATTGATACTAACATACAATGCGATTGTATAGGTTCAACCCAACCATACACTTGCACTCGCGCATTCCAACAAACATGTACACACACACACACACACACACACACACACACACACACACACACACACACACACTCTAACGCAAAGTGTGGCGTTAATTGTGCTCATTGACCTGTGTGTGACTGGGCTGAAGGTGGTAGTAATCAGTGGGCTCCCGGAGGGGGTTCCGTGTTTTACAGAACTTTGATCCGACACGTGCGGCTGATTAGAGGAAGTCATTACAAGGGAGGACATGGTTAACACGTAGCCGCTCAGATAGGTAGAGAGCAGTTCCACGAAAACTGCTTCACCTCTCTTGTTAAGCAGCAGCGGAATTTATAGCTGATGATGTTGGTTTGTCAATTCATCCAACATAGGCTGTATATTTTATGCAATATGCTTTGGATATCTTCAATTAAACACTTCATTTTAAGTGGTTCCTTTATAAACAGAATACTAGGACACAATATCACACATGCCACTTAGAGTGGAAGGTTGGTAGCAGGATTGTGTAAAATAGTGAAAGTGAAATATGTGATTTTTTAAAAATACTGGAATTTATTGTTGAACTGGTATACTATAAACTTAATTGTGCATCGTGAGACAATAGATAATCTGGTTCCATTCTTGGAAATGGATTGGTAAATAACACCATAATAATCCCACAACTAGATGTTGAAGTGCCACCGGCTATTGTTCAGCAATGCTGCAAATTGCTCCTCTATTAGCTTAGCTCCAGGAATGCTGATAGGACAATGCCCTATAGATCGAGCTGAGATGGGCAGCAAATGGAGGCAAAGAGAAAAATCAAAAGAGCCAATGACATCAGAGAGGACCGTGGAGGACTGTGTGGGCTGGGTACCAGGAAGCGTGATGAGTCAGGACAGGAAGTCAGTTGGTGTCGTTCATAGAGAAAGCCTCTAAGGCTCTAGGATACGATAGGAGAAAGATGGGAGACCTTGTACTCGGGTGACAAAGGTTCTTTTGTGTAACAGGGGGATCACAAGGACACAGTCGTGGTTTTGTGGTGGGGGAGAAGATGATAGAAACATGATTGAAACTGGGGAAGATTGGATAGGAATGTGGGGGTTTCTCTGTTTCTGACTCAAACCCCTTAAGGCCAAGCTGGCTTGACGAGTGACATCATGCATCTCGGTATGTACCAGTGGCAGTTTTTGCTTTTCTCCTGCTGATATTCAATTTAAGTGATTCATTTGTGAAGCTCCTGATTGCGAAATGGTGTGTAAAAGAATGAAAGAGCAATGCTTCTCACTTAGGATAGATGTTGGTCATCTTGGCTGCTGCATATCCTGGCTTGCACTCCTCTTCGCTGAGGTTGTCATACTTGTATGCCAACTCTGGTGGCCTGTGCATTAATAAATCAGAGGGAGCGATTAATCAGACACATCATGATAACTAATTATCCATTATACTGACATATTTCCAAGCTTCAAAAACTGAGCTTGTCAAACAATTTGCTTGAAAGATAGGAGAAAAAGGGGTTGCGTAGGAAGTGAGAGAACTCAGGAACAGATCAGCATATCACCTGTGTGTGGCAAGACAAAGCAGAGGGGCCTTGTTCAAATAATCACACTGGCAGTGCTAAAACTAGAAGGTCCAGATTACTAGCATGATCATTAATAACCTGATGCATGCCATGAATCTAGTTCAAATAAACAGGGAAAATGGGAGAGAGGCCCAAGTCTTTGCACTACATGAGGCCTGAAAGTCAGAGATGGCAGGAGAAGGGGCTTGGACTCGGGCATGCATGTGCACAATTTCAAGCTCTTTTAGGCTAATATATTATATTTGAGTAAGCTAGATCACTTGCAGCTTTGCTTTAACTGGCCTCAAGATGATAAGCAATTTGGTGAGAATGAAATCTATCTTTTTCCATAAGCAGGACCACCAGCAGGAATAAATGATCCCAAGTCACAAAACAAATTAGTAGCTTTAAGATGAATTGCACTATTGTATGCATGTGCTCTAATGGAGTAATTAATGGCACTGAAGATATAATGTAAGGAGCTATATTAGACAAATTGAACCCATGTGAGAACCACCTTAAAGTGTGTGCTGACATAATGCTTACAGTGTGTGCACATAGTGTGGACAGACGCGCCCTGTGAGGGTGGTGATGGCAGCATATGATTATTGCCTATATTGTAGAGGCGAGGCTAGAGACCTTATCATGGCAGTTTAGAGCAAGAGTGTCAAACCAATTCAGGGAATTATACACATATCAGAAGACGCGCTGACATAATGACAGCTTTATAATGACTCAATGTAGCATGTTCTCACCCTGACAAACCACAGCCGCTCTGGAATCGATGGGAAAACAGACTACATTTCAATTCACACAATTCTCTTAATGTATTACTCAGACCACCAATCAATTCTGTGCATTTGTCATCAGGTTTTGGTTAGGACTCCAATGAGATGCTATGTGTTTGTTTAAAAAAAAAAAAAATCAAGTGAAGTTAATTGGTCAAAGGTTTACGTTTTCATGATTCCCCATTGATCAACCAGAACCTGTGTGAATAAGTATCAAGTGGAACATGCTGTAAAACATATCTAAACGAATGGAAGCAACGTCTAACTGGGAATTCAGCTGTTCAAATATAACAAAAAGGTAGAAATATCCCATGTCGTCCACAATGGGGAATTGAAAACACGTTTACTAGGAGAGATGTACTCACAGTTTTTTGTCCAGATTCAGGGAAAAGCCCTGTGTATCATACACTGGAAAAGAAAGACAAAAACAGAGATGGAAAACAATCTATTACTATGCAGGTCACAAAACATGTCAATAGAAAGTGTGGCATCTTTGGGGTTGAAACTTTAAATATTGGATTATTACCTCAGGTCATCCAATCTACTTAATTTCAACTATCAGCTCATTAGCTGTAGTTGTGAACAACCTGTGGATCTTTCACAAGAAAAACAATATGGCCAATGTAAACAAAAATAAGCATTAGGATTTGTGAAAAACAAGCGAGGTTAGGGAGAAGCCAGCCAAAACAATCTGTTGAGTTTATAAAATATATAAAAAGTTAGAAAAAAAAGTTAGAGATCACCTATGGACAACCACAAAGGCAGCCAATAGATGCCTGGTGAAGTGTTGAGGAAGAAGACAGAAGCACAGAAAACTAGGATATGGAAAAATGAGAACTTTATATCAATGATGTCATCTGAATATCTACTGTTGCCTTGGGTCTATAAAACTTAATATATAATTCTCATTTCTGTCTGTAAAATGCTGTGCTATGTTTAACATGAGCATTATTTGAAAGTATGAAGTGCGTGGTGTTACTCCTGTGGTTGCGGATCTGGTCTTCACAGAGAAGCTGAAGGAGAAAGATAAAGAAAAGGACAATGGGAATGCGTGACGGCTGGCTAGGGAAGGATCTAAGCACTGCCCCAGAGGATTTGCCATGGAAGCCAAGATGAGTGAATGTGAGTGTGCGTGTGCATTATGTTTCTGTTAAGAAGCATAAAGCAGCCAGGGGGACAAGTCGAGGCAACAGCTTGAGAGAAATTAAAGTGGCAGGGTCCTACCAGGAAGACAAATGCAGGTCTGTGGAACCTTACAGTATTGTGCACAAAAACTCCTGCTGACTGCTTCACTTGTTAAGTATCTGTTACTAAGCCATGACAAGAGGGGGCAGTGTTGTATCACACAGCAGCATCATGTGGCCAACAATGGCTGAACAGAGGTTTTCACTAGTTGTCATGTGTAGCAAATTCAATATTTTATGAACTTGTAACAACTTTAAAAACACGTTCCCGGTTAGTAACAGATCTGGTTGGACATTTGAAAGTGTTGTTAGCTTCCCAACCCAAATGTGGCTGCTGAAGGACTGCGGGGTTTTAAATGGTTCCATCTATTTGTTATTAATGGCAGAGGAATAGCAAGGATGGCTAGGGGTTCGTTCGGTGGGGCTGCAGATGTACCTGGTGTACCTACTATTCGTCCCACGTTGTTGTCTGTTTTCAACTCTGAAACACAAAATGGTCAGTTAGCACCGTTTGATGCCTGTCTGTTATGGCAGTATTGGACTTGAAAATGAAGCCAACTTCAAAATGTCAGACATTACAGAGTAAGAAGAGGAGAAGGAGGATAGGTTAGTAGCTTTAATCCCAGTAGGCAGAATGAAAGTCTCAATCTTTATTCAAAGACAGAAAGCCCAATGAAGTGGAAAATGAACTGCAAAAAGCCCCCATTGTGTTTTTGCGATTATTATGGCAGTGGCATACTGAAAGTTACCCATAAGGTCTGAATGAGTGAATGAGCACAAACACTGTTGGTAATAAAGTGAAAAAAAATTACGATAGGTAGATGAAAGTGGAAAGCATTCATTGTTGAGTTAGCAGAGATTTATATTTCAGGGGGGAAAGAAGTCAGCCCAGTTTAAAATCCCCCATTTCACAATAGTGTGACAGTCACCCAGTATAAAGGGGCAGAGTCTCAGTGCCTCTACCTGTAATTCTTTTCACTTCTGTCAGGACTACAGTTGTCTCTTCTGCAATCCTCTCTGAAAACAAAAGGGGGTTAAGACACTGAATCATCACTATAGAGCTGTGGAACCAACTATTAACCCAGGCAATAGCACTAAAATAAATAAATAAATAAATAAATAAATAAATAAATGTGGCTAGGTACAAAAACAGATAAACACAAGGCAGACACAGAAAGAAACCAAACATCAGAGGGTTGTAAAGCTGATCCTCCTATGTGTATCTACAGTCACAGAAGTGACATTCGGAGTACAGTAACAACACAGTATAAATGTTAAAGAATGACTTATTAGTGTCCAAGTCTGTCGTATTACAGAACAATGTGAAAGATTCTCACAATT
This sequence comes from Micropterus salmoides, assembly GCF_014851395.1. Classification (NCBI taxonomy): domain Eukaryota; kingdom Metazoa; phylum Chordata; class Actinopteri; order Centrarchiformes; family Centrarchidae; genus Micropterus; species Micropterus salmoides. Next base: position 21,383,234 of record NW_024040485.1, on the reverse strand, counting down.
TCTGTAAAAAGATGTGTTAACAGAAGTGACAGATCCACAGTAAATGGCTGTGGCCTACTCTGAACATGATTAAAGCCATGTTCATAATGCTTCCTCTTTCAAATTAATCAGTATAATTTGTTTAAAACACATAGATAAAGACTGAGGACTTTTAAATTAGAAGAAAGTTAGCTTTAAACAAAAACCCACATGGTGTTTTGGAGAAGAAATTGAAATTGTTGCTTCTATCAAAATAATCAGAGGACAGCTGCCATGTCATTCCATCCAAATGCCTATGATTAACATGACAGAACAACAAAGCTCTCTTCAAAACAAAACAAGAACAAGTGCTCCTTGTGACAAAGGACAGCAAATGTAAAAATGCTGTACAAAAATGTTATAATTGGCTACAAAGAAAATGCAGCCTCTCCATGTGAAGGCTTCTGGTAGATCAAATTCCCCAATTAGTAAACCTCAAACTCTGTGCCAAATGAAACTGTATAGGCGTATCACTGATGACCACTTCAGCTCCCCAAGACAAGAAGATGTTGAAAACCAAGCTGGGGTCAGGAACATTTGAAGCACACTCCTTGAGCAACTGCTGACCTTATCTATAGATTTATGAGTCTAGAAATATTCTAAATATACTTTAGACACGCACAGAGAATCATAAGTAAACAACTGGATTTATAGCATAAAAACAACATTTGCCATGAGCCATTTGAGTATTTTATTTAAGAAAAGCAGTTTAGGGGTGAAATCAACAACAATGTAATTTGTGGCTTGTTGGCTACCGTTGCAATATTAGCAGTTTTCACACAGTTTTTCAATTTCTACATCATTGATCACAAGGGTTTCTTCAGATTCAAAATTTGGTTTAAATTAGATTTAATGACAATTTATTAGTATCCACCTCTTCAGGGTTTCTAATTCCCCTTCATCTGTATCCAGAAATAACTGCACATTTTTCCCTGAGCAAAATAATTGTTTCATGAGTAAATATAACAATTTTCAGTACAAAGAGCTTTGGATCCAGAACAGAGCCTTGCGAAACTACACAAGTGACCTAAGCTCTGAAATTATGTATTTGAACATCTATTCTCAAAGTAGCTTCTCAACCAGGAAAATGGAATCAAACATTTTTTACACTGTATAATTTTTTATTGTCTATTGCAGCTGAAATATTCTCTACTTATTCCATTACCTCTAGTGATGTAGACCACTTAGCTAAAATTCCAAACCATCAGCACAGGAAACCTGTTGCTGCTCTGAACTCAAAAGAAAGTTGGCTGCATCTATATTATACAAAGTTTGAAGAGGACACGTCTTACACAAGAGTTTGCCCATTGATTTGAAACAGCTGCGTTACGCCATGTGACAGACTCCCAACAGAAAACAGTCTTGATGGTGTAATCTTGTCGGAGCCATGTGTAGAAGTGGTTAGATACAGTGCATGTTAAGCCACGTCCACTTTAAAAGGTAGATAAAAGATCTCCATCCACAATGCACTGAGAAAATGGTTTTAAAAACGCCTTGTCCAACCATATACAACCAATATACAATAAATTCCCCTTATGCTGCCAAGACTGTATATTCTAGGGCTGCAGCTAACGTTGATTGCAGCAGTCGAATTAATCGATGAATCGTTTCAGCCCTATTATATTTCCGTATATTTCCAAAATGCCATGACAACTAAGCAAACTCCATTTGTTGATGAAGGCCATGACATGTGGCTGCAAGTTCTGGAAAATGTCTAATCAGTGGACCCTGTTTAAAATTGTTCATTACAGCAATTATCTGGTAAGCATGATTGTCCTACTTTATTCATCAGTTTTAAACCTTACTTATAGAGTATGCTACATCAAAACACACAAATCAAGGCCAAAATAAATATTCAATAAAGCTGTCTCACAACATCAATACCGATCAATGACAACAGCGGTGACAAAACAAGCTGAAGGCTATTGAAAGTTTGCTTCATTAAAAACCCGATCATGTCTGGCAAACAGGCAACATCATCGCATTAGTTGTACTGTATTTCATCATAGCTGCACAGCCTTTAATTACAGTGTCAGAGTTGAACGTGACAGAAAATAAAACAGCCAGAGATACAAGTGGCAGCTAACAGGCCCTTGTGTGTCAGCCACAGCCATTCTTGACCATGATAACTGAGAGCATTGCTGGAGCAGCTATAAAGAGTCAAACATTCACTCCAGCTGACAGAAATGACAATGGTCACTCCAACGTAGCTTAGCAGGCAGAGAGTCACAAGACAGCATTAAACAAATGCCAAGGGAAATGCTGCATCTGGCCATTGGTTTAGTAATGGAAAACAATTCTACACAAATAACTACACTCATAACACAGTGGCTAAAGAAGAACAGGACCGGGCACAAATTTACACTACAGGAAGCCAGCTTGAAAATTTGACTAATACGAGTCTTTATTAATAAGGCTCATCCTTTTCATTTTGTCATCACTTTTCAATGGAGATAGGTCATGTGGATTTTGGTGGGTCTCAAACCTGCGTTTTGGAAGTAAAACAGAGACTTTTTGCTACGTTTGCACCTCCCGTCCAGACTAAAATGGCAAAAACGAAGACCTAAAACGGAGAAGTTTGGAAATGCTGCCGACCCAGTTTTGCGTTTCAAAACTCCGGAGGGAGTTTTAGTGAAGACGGGCCAAAATGGACGACTTTAGAAACGATGACGCAGCCGCTCAAGCTCGGCTCTCTGATTGGGTCTTATAAGTTATGCAAAGCAGAAACACAAGTTTTAGTTTTGGTATTTTTATTAAAATATTCTGTACCCAGTGCAAATAACACTTAGGCCTATCTGCCTACAATTGTAGGCTACTGTGCATATCACCGTTTCCTTTGAAACGACTCCCAGTCTGTTTTCCGCCACCACAGTACCGTGTTACATTCAGTAAAAGTCCCTGCTTGTTATTGGTGCATGCAAAAAAAAAAAAAATATTCTTTTGACATATTCTTTTGCAAAATCTTCTGTAACTACGGAATAGACCATCTGCTTCACGTTTACACCGGCACGCACATGCCCAGTGTACCTGAACAGGCACTAAATATGCGTTTTCAGACATTTTAATGTAGACGAGATCAACTCCGATACGCAGCTAAAACGCTTGTTTGGACAGAGATCGTATTTGTTTTAATTCTCCGTTTGTAAATTAAAACGGAGTAGTGTGGATGGGGCCAAACCCTATAAAACAAGAATTCATTGGTGCTATCAATCAAAGAATAACAGGTGGTAAAACAAGTACAGAACAACTACAAAGATGCTCTTAATGGCAGTGAACAGGACATAAGCCTTTGCATGTTCCATTTGTCTCAGTGGAGCAGTGAGTAAATCAAGAATGGGAAGAAGAGATTATCCAGATTTGATCCTCTCAGTGAGACCGCATAGCTTAGCTGACCAGGGCAGAGGGCAGGAGAGACCATCCACATGCTCATCTTTCCCTTTTGACCATCTTTAAGCCAAACATCTGGCACCACAGTAATGCAGAAAGCCAATATTTGTCACTGCAGCCAAAGCGGCTCTCCTTTTGCGTTTCTGCTTTGAAACACAGCTTGAGAAATCACTGGAATATGGATCACAGCCTAGGTCATCTGTTGATCAAGCATGCTGTCTGTGATGCAACATGGGATGTTTCAGAAATATAGAAACATTTCCATCCAATCTGCAGGTAAATGAAAGCCACCTATAGCAACGATAACATCTACAGATAAAAAAGTATATATATATATATATATATATATATATATATATATATATATATATATATATATATATATATATATATATATATATATATATATATATATATATATATATATATATATATATATATATATATATATATATATATATATATATATATATATATATATATATATATATATATATATATATATATATATATCCCTTTGACTGTGAGCCTGCTAATGAGTTAAAATACAGGGGGCATGGCAAGAAATTAAATTGTGGTATATGAAGAACTTGAGTAAAACTACTAACCTATTTCACAATGAAATAAGCAAACATTAGCAGCAAAGACTTATTTGACACACATTTATTTATACAGTCATATTACTGTTATTGTATGCTGTCCACATTATATTTTGATGCTTTGGCAACACTGTTCTCAAAACATTCATGCCAATAAAATAGATTTTTTTTTTATTGCATTACAGCGTATTCAGTTGGCTTCACAGCCCTTTCAGACTCAGATATGATTAGGTAATGTCTTTTGAATTTCACACAGTTCTTTCACGGTAGAGCTCAGTGTTCAAATAAGAGAGATAAAAAAAAATGCTTGCACCACTGGCACATAAGACAAGTAAAACTTTAAGTCCTATTTCTCCTCACAGTGGGGGCCACACTGGAGAAGAGTGACAAGTTGAGAAGAAAATAGGCTTTCTAAATGATTGACGTTATTAATGTTTATTGCCATGGCTTGACAGCTTCAGAAACCCCTCAGCTGTTTAAGCTCCAGCACATTTCCTCATCAGTTTCATAATTTACAACGTATATTCGCATATTTAGATGTTACAGATTTTAAAACATTTGAGGAGTGAGAGATGTGTCAGAATGGACCTTTTGACAAAAGAATCCTGATTATAGTAAAAGCAGAGGCAGATGCTGATAATCGGCACAGAGGATAGAGCGGTGTGAATTGACGGGCCCACAACAGACCATCAATCCCAGCTTTAACATGTCAACATGAATCAGCATACCACAAACATAACCTTCTACCTAAGATCACTGATGCATAAGACTGTACTCTTGCATCACACAAACAACAGTTGGGGAAAATGTGGATACGACAGGAATGGGCACATTCCTCTATCAGCCTATCCTGTCCCTCTGGGTAGGCTCTCAATCTGGTTCAAAACACTGACATTTGGGGTTTCTGTAGCAAAATGTAACTGAGAATGTTTCCCCTAGAAAATATACTCTGTACGGGGCACAGGCAAGGAAGTTTCAAAATTGTTAAAGAGAAATCTTCTAGCCCCATCTGCTGGATTTTGACAGCGGTTTCAGGCCACTCTCCCCAACATCAGCTCAATTCTGCAACATCACTTCTCTAAATACAGACTCAGAAACTCCAATCCAACTTTACAAGGAGGCATAGTCATACCCGGGTTTACCAGGGTAAAGTGGAAGACATGCCTCCTGGCAGGTGACAATTCAAAATATAAAAATATAATGAATATAATGCAGTAATCAGGAGCTTGTTGTTTTGGCTTAAGTTACTTTGTGGTCCAATGCACATTTGTTTCTTCTATACTTCAATTCCATTTCATGTTTTCTTATTGTGCATTGTTTCATTTGTTATTTAACAACCTTGCAAGCTGTTTTTCCCGGGAACATTTTTAACAAAAGCTTTTAAAAAGTGATGGAAACTTCTGATTCTGACATGTCCCCAGTTTAAATGACACATTTCTGGCAAGATTTTTCAATGTCCAGCCCCATCCAGGCTGTGATTGGACAGTTCATGAAAACTGACACTGACAAGCTACATTCTGCACACAGCTGATTGAAAGTGCAGGTGAGCAGGTGAGCGGCACATAGTGCCCAGAGAACCTGATATGGAGAGGGCAGAGGAGAGTACCGGCAGTTTGAGAAGTAACAGTACGCAAGAAAAAGTCCCGGTACGCCAACTTCAAGCACTGACAGTATATGAGTAAAAAAGCTGAGCTTGAGATGACAGACGTCACTGCAGCATGCTGACATGTCCCTTTTTGAAATGGCACAGGTTTTCTAACCTTTACAGTACTGGTTTAGCAGCAGTCGGAACAACAACTCAGAAGTCTGCAATACTGGAAATAGCTGTGAACATGTTTAAACGCTCTGAGTAATAAAGTACAGCACATCATCTTTGTAGCGTCCATTTAAAAAAACAAAAACAAAAAAAAACACACATTAGGACTTAAAGCTCAACACGCCAAAGTCGATAGATCAATTTCCCAACATGGGAAATGGGTTCATCCGAGGAGTATGTGAATGCAGCATGCGATACGCATATCCTGTGTGATACAGGTGAGACAAGACGACTGAAAACTAAAGGGGACAGAGCGTTTGCTGTCAGGGCCCAGAGGCTCTGGAACAGCCTGCCCGAGGAAATCAGGTCGGCTGAGTCAGTGAACTCTTTTAAGTCCCTTCTTAAAACATACTTTTATAGGAGAGCCTTTCCCGATCTTATTGGACTTTATTTTATCCCTTTTATTTTATTTTACTTATTTAATATTTATCTTAAACGTGTATTTTCGTCTTTTCAATGTTTTCTTGCTTTTATCTTGTATTGTTTTTGTATTATTGTCTTTTGGTTATTATTGTCTTTACAATTGTTAAAATACTTTGTAACTTGTTTTTGAAAAGTGCTCAACAAATAAAGATTATTATTAATAATAATATTATACCAGAAAGAGGAGCGTCTGCGTTTGACTGTATTGAAAATCACACCTTCAAGATATTATAATACCCTGATACCGCCACGCATACTTCTCCTCATGTTATATGTATTCTGTATTCATCAAAGTGTGGAAATCTCAAAATGCCATTTCATTCCATTTGCAAAAGTAGAAGAGAAAGTAAGTATGCTGTTTAACACATAGGTATAGTTAAAGTAGCCATGGTAGAGGGCTGTCAATAGATTTCCATCTGTGAGGCAATCCACATGGGCTGGTTTTAAGATGTCCAAGAATCAGATTAACTCTCCCCATAATATCTGGTGCTCTGGTAAAGTGAATGAAAAAGTTTTGAGACCCCAACACACAGTCTGACATACTAACGGTTCAAAAGAGAGCCTAAAAAATAAAATTTAAAATAGACAGCACAGAGAGGCAAATAGCAAAACAGAAACAGATTTCAAAACAGATAAAACACGTGTAGGTTTCAAAAGGACTATGGGTTATGACAGATGGATGATCAGGGGATGAATAAATGTAAAAATAGTCAACACAGGAAATGTTACTTACGAGGCGTCTGACCCCATACGTATAGATGTAGCTTCCAGGAGGCGTAGTAAATAAAGCCCAGTACCAGGATGAAGCACACAATAAACAGCAGCTTTTGTGTGTGCTTCATGGTATTCAGTCATTCACACGGCACAATCCAGGTCATCACCTGAAATGACAACAGGGGACAGGTACATAGTATTTACACATCCCAAAAGAGAAATTCACCTGTCAACAGCAAAGGAAACAAAAGCAAGGCGTAACTGTTAACAAACATTGACAGCAAAGAGAAACACACACGAAGGGAGGGCAGAAAATCTTCTCCCTTGGCTACATAAACCATCCTCTCTCCATGATGACTATTCAATCATGTCTGGAGGACAGTCTCCAAAGGCAATAAAAAGTACAACAAGAAAATGTTTTCAACAAGAAGCACTGCTGACTATAATTCTGTTTTTGTGATCATTAGGTTTTCTTGAAACAGTGGATATGACACTGAGCAATGATGACAGCGATACACACGGCTACTTATCAGTTGTCAAAGCATACGTTAAAAGGATCAGTGTGGCTATTCTGGGCTACTGTAGAAACATGACGGACTCTGTGGATGTGAAACACTGATGTATTATTAGATCTGGATACCTGACCCAAAGATGCAGTCTGTTCAGTCCAATGAGAATTGCTTGCCTGATGCATACAAAAAATCTAATCACAAAGACTTGGGGCAAAGTAGCCGGAGGACATCAAAAGGGAAAACCAGAAAATATTTGATAAAATATAATCCAGTTTCCCCAAAATCAGCTAATAAAATTATAATAATGTTGTGTTTTTGTACAGTAATCAGCGAGGCCCAGCGCTCTGGCGACGTCTATTGTTTTTCCGACCTAATTCTTGTCTCATCTGTGGTCTGAGAAACAGTAAATTTATCAAATGCAGGTTAAAAACAAAAACACTTTTGGTCTTTGCAAAAAGAAATGATGTACCTGTTCATTTGCATATATTGAATTAAGATCTGGTCACAAGTGGTCATTCGAGACGCATTCTAATCCCAGGTAAGAACTGATGTACTTGGAGCTTTCCACTTGTGATCTGATCCCCCAAGATGGGGGCCTCTGTTGTAGGGCTCTAATGTAATGAATACACAACTATTCTTATTGGTGAAAAGATGAAGGAGGTAATTATATACTAATAAAAAAAAACTATGAAAGTTATATTCAATTTCTGCCGTATTCTGCCAGTAGATCCTACTTAATCTTATACACTAGTCATTCTGTAAAACCAGTAGTGTTCCTACTAGCTTATAAGAAACCACACCCTCAGTGTTGCATTATGATTATTAATCTTAGCATGATCTACCACTGTCATTGACCCTGCTGTAACAAAAAATGTTGTGGAAAATGACGACAGATGTGTTTAAAAGATATAAATGCAACTCCATCTCTGGCTATTATGTTTCATCCTGAAAACTGCTAGACGGAAGTGGAAAGGAGGGTGGTCGGAGCAGAGTTGAGCTAAGATAAGAGTGTAATAGCCTACTTCTGCAAAACCATGCATTTCAAAATAGCAGTTGAGAGCAGCTCATAATCCTAACAATGTGTATATACTAATGGTTCCCTAAAATAAAAAGCAACCTGTTGATACGATATGGCTCAACTTACATAAAATACAACATATCAACCAATACTGCTATGGGTTAAATAAATAACATGCAAATTGTTAACACTAAAGTTACCAATACTTCACAAACTGCCAGGAGGTCAGATAAATCACTGTTATTGACAAGTTTTGAAAACCATTAATTCAAATGTGCAGCACATTCAACAGCATTAACTGTATATGTCCAGTGCAACTCTTGGAAGTCCAGTCAAAACATTTCAGATATCACATTTCTAGATTAACTGCCGAACAGTGTCCAACATTATGCAACTAAAATGGAACTTACATTCAGACAGGAAAAGAGCAAACAAAGTCATTCAGCGGGTGAAATAATGGTTAACCCTGACCTTCCAGTCCCACAGTGTGATGTTTTGAGGCACCACATCAAGGGGAAGCGGGTTCCAGTAGCAGCATTACACTCATTTGTTATGCACAGTTGCAAAGTTGTTGTATGTTCAGGACATGTCGAAGGTTAGGTGTCTAACTTTCACTTGCAAGCCGTGTAGCTTACATTACCCACGACTCGTTCACAACAAAGTTCAGAGGCCGTCATGGAAAAGTGGTCCCATGATTCAACGTTGTAACTAGCTCAGTCTCTCTATATAACAATGTGTACATAAAGATTACCTGTGAGTGTGTCATACTTTATAGGGTGTCGTTAACGCTGGAGTTGTAAAAGGAATCCACAGACAGAACTAACTTTCACCAGATATTTACAAACAAAGTAAAAACTGTTTGAAAGACGAATATCCACCAGCGGACCGTTAGCTTCGCTTAGCCATTCGCTAACAACGCTCCGTTGGCACAGTGGGGAATCTTGATCCAGGCAGGCCTGTAATGTAACAGCACAGCACTGGTTGGGAAATTGTGTGTCCAGACGTGGGCTTAGGCTTTGCAGCAAGCCCAAACAGTCCCTACATGTAGGATAAGTAATGGTATGTAAAAACACCGACTGTAAATTCTGATAAGCGAACAATGCCGAGGTAACGTTAATCCTACTGACTGGACCAACAGTTTGGGGGAAAGATCTACCACCACCGTCATTTTGGGGTAAAACACGGCGTAGCAGCGTCTCCTACACATTCCCTATTGAGTGAGTTAATTGTACACAGTACCTTTTCCTTTCCGCTGAATCCTCTGTACAGAAACAACACTGGCCTTAGGGTAAATAATGAATTGGTCGACAAAACGACCGTGTTCTCGCGCCCCTCCAAGCCATCGTAATGAAATCCGTGGAAGTATCCCAGCTCCGTGAGCACAAGACGACCTGTCTGACTGCGTGCTTCCCTACTGTCTCACGAGTTTTTGCTCGCTTTAATACTGGCCCAGTGAAGACGCATACCCTCCATCAGCCGTATCATCATCACCAGAAGCGCTAGTTCACTGATCTACAGCTACACAGCTCGTCTCCGTCACATGAGCACACGAGGGACCTCTGAAGAAGTATGCCGCTGTTTTCAACAGAGTTAAAGAGGAACCTTTTCATCTGTTTCTTCAGGCGGTGTTCGCGGCACGTCAGCTATTTACATCGCAATGTAGCTGGGTTTGCTTTTGCACGTATACAAGACACATCGACCCCCAACCAACTCCAACTCTTACCTTGCCCAGCAACAATAATAGAGATGCGATAACAAAGATCCCCACACTTTAATGGCATGTGTTTGTTCAGAGCTATTTTTGATTGATTGGTGCAGGGGAGGGCCATGTCTGTTGAAACCCAAAGATGGTGTAAAAGTAGTCCAGAAAATTTCCCTGGGGTGGCCAGATGGGGCCACTGAAAATTTCCCAAAGGTTTCCCAAAAGCCATAACTGAATTTCAGGAATTGTATTATGCAGTATATAGATTAGTTGAATACTACATAAAAATACGAGTTAAGGAATCACAGACTGAATTACTTTGGTTTCTTATTTTACAGTTAAAATTGTCTAATGTTCATGGACTAAAACCAGTTCAGTTAACATTCCATAAAAATCCTGTTATCTGTATGTGTTAGGCAATTAATTGTTCTTTAAATAGGCAAGTTAACCTTTTCCTTAAAAAAGACAAATACAGCTTTTATTTGTAGGAGTGCATTGATGGGGAGGAACAAAACATTTACTGGGAACAAGCCTACTCAAGATTAAAGACATCATGGAGCATAAATATTTTTCTTTAAATTCAAATTGAAATATACAACATGTGTCCTATAGAGTTGTGTAATTATTTGTTTACATACTAAGTTTGGTGTTATTCTTGTTACAAACAGCTAGGATAATTATTCTTGAAATACCCCACTTTTTAACAACCGATTTGACCAGTGTCATATTTATTTGTAAAACTGGTGGGGCACCAACCATTTTAAAACATAAATATCAGTAAAACTACAACACTCTCTCTTGCTTCTGTGTTTTTTAACATGTCAACAAACAGCATGGCTCCACAAAACACTTAACATGAGATAGTGAGAGAGATAGAGACAGAGAGAGAGAGAGAGGAGTGCATTGACACAACTTACTGTACCACTGTAATAAACCTAGATTAAGAATGCAATATTTAAGCAGACACAGCCAAGCTCAGAACAAATGAGCCTACAGGGCCATAAGCAAAGAGCAGTAAGCCCAACACCAATGAAGTCAACGACGCGCACAGACAAGGTTTTAGGGATCCAGTGCCTTTCTATAGCCGCTTTCCACAGAGATCCTGCAATCAAAACGGAAAGAATTTCCCCCAATATATATCCCATTCCAGCTCCGTACCTTTCATACAGCGCAGCGAGCCAGAAAACTGGCCTAATAATCCCAAATAATAAACCACTATGAAAGTGACTATATGACAACAACATCATGACAACAACAGTAATCCGTAGCCTAGTCTCAACCGATCCTGCACAACAATTTGCCCATGCAGGGACCAGTAGCAGAGTCAGGATGATAAAAGACACTTTCACACACTAGCTAAGGCCTCACGTGAGGAGAAAGTCGGCCCGGCGGTTTTTCCTCTGGGCAAACTTTTGGATGACTCAGACAGACTGCCAAGTAAGTAATTTTGAGCTCAGTTTCACAGCATCGTCCAGGTGACTCCCGCTGTTCTCATGATTTGCAATCCTCTCACTAAGATGAAGATGAAAACAGGTTGGTCTCCTTTGAAGCATAACGTTAACAGCCGGTCACACACCGCGCTGTCAGGGCTTCAGTGTTCATACCACGTTAGCTTGCTGTTAGCGATGGTGCTAACCTGTTGCTATCTGCTGACTATTAGCTCTCACACACAGTAAATAAACAAAACTGTGGAGCAGTGTGAAAAACTTATTATAAACTAGCCACGCTACTAACTGTTTCTGTAGATTAATTAAATTAGACTTTTCTTTCTTCTGCAGCTTGTCGCTGCCTCCATAGAAAACACACACATTTGGCACAACACCGGTGTACTCCGATCCGCTCTGCTTGTTAGTCCCCCCCCTTAACCAGTAACAATTTTAGGAGGCCTCTCCTAAAATAAACATCACAGTCGGTCACACCTCAGGGTCAGAGGTTACCCTCTTAAGTGACAGAGCCTAATCTGAGAACACTTGTATACTGCTATTCACCTTTTAACTCAAACCAAGATGTTACATAATATAAACAGTATTTTATGCATATGCTCCTTGCCAGGGGTGGCCACTGGGGTGGCCACCCATTTTCTTAGGGTGGCCGTGGCCCCCCCGGCCCTCCCCTGGTGGCGCCATTGTCTATAGTCTGATCAGTTCTCAGTAAAACAGGCTATGCCTTTGTGTGGACTAACTTGGCAGCAAATAGGCTATTTGAAGTAAAAACATTCCTCCAGACAGTCCTTCCTATCTAAAAACACAGGTCAGTATTTATCTAAATCCATATACAACACACCTTTAATATACCACCATCAAGTCTACCATCAGTGACTGACTGTCTTTTGTGACTGTGCACTGGTTTGGGGTGCTTTTTGTTTTAGCTCTAATTATGCCTTAAAGGACTATAAATAATCATTTCACAAGTGTACACCCCTTTGCTCCATGATTCAATCCAGTAGCTTCCAGGATGATGATATCTCTAGTAAAAGCCATAAGTACTCACCAAGCTGTGTGTCATAAGCTGTTTTGTCTACTGTATCCAAGGAGGCCATTTGTCATCATGAAGTCAGAGGACCAAGGTGATCAACTGGAAAAAAACTACAACCCATAAACCATAAACTGGAATTTGCCAAGTTAAACCACAATCTGCCATCACTGATATTATTTCAAAGGATAATAATATTGGTAGTCCTCTGCAATAAATATTTGCACATGAAATATGAGTTGATCCTGTGCACACATGGTGGAATACATGGTGGAATGTAACTTTACTACTGTACTTATTGAGGTAGGCCTAAATGTAGGCTACTTGAGTACTTCCATTTAATGCAACTTTATACTTCTACTCCACAACATTTCATGGGCAAATATTGTACTTTTTTACTTTAATTACTAGTTACATTTCATATTACAATTTTTAATTCCCTTTCTGTCCAGTAAAAAAAACATGTATCTCCAAATTTGGTGAATTAGAATTTTTCTGATGAACTGAATGATTAAATGTTCCTTTATGGGTTGAACAAATTAGCCTACATCTTACACGAAATAAACCATATTAAACAAAAAACTGGATTAGCTTGAAAATGAAAGCTGAAAACGGCTGTTGTTCTCAGTTCATGAAAAGTTAACTTCTTAGAGACATGTAATTCTCACAGAACAGCCATGATTTGATGCACTGCTGTAGATTACCTAACAGTATATTGATCATTCCCTCTTGAAGTGTGATAAACAAATGGTCCTTGTGCTAAAGGCCATGAAGGGCTGCCAGCTCAGCCGGACCTTTGAAAATAGCTAATAGTCATGGAACACAAGTCTTGTTTATTTGTGTGCGTGTGTGTGCGTGCGTGTGTGTGTCCATGTCTCGGTGTTTGCTTGTGTATGTATTTTATTTCTGACCCCATATGGAGAACAGTGGGTGAGCAGATTGTATTTCCTGCCTGATTTAATATTAATAGATCAGTATGTCCACTGTCACCCCCCACCCAGCTTCTTCAACCTTGGCTATCAGCCCAAAAACTACTTATGAATGATAGGAGACCTCAGGGAGCAAATAAGAAGCAAAGATCTGAGGGGAAAACTGAATTAACACAGTAACCTGAGCAGGTGTGAAACACTGGATCTGTAAAAATATTCCACTACAAGTAAAAGTCCAGGATTCAGAAGCTCACTTAAGTAAAAGTAGGCCTTTGTAAGTATTATCAGCAAAATGTAGCCTACCTAAAGTTCTAAAAGGAAAAAGGTTCCTTTCAGAGTTCACTATTAGGTGTGATGTTTTCATTAAAATTACTGCATTACTGCAATACTGCATTAATGTGTATGTTGCATTTTACTGCTGTAGTTATTAAAGTTGCGCTCTTTTTAAACAGAAAACAATGCAAGGAAGTGAAATATCCCATTGTCTAACCATGTCTGGGAAGTAGGGATGGGAGATGCCGTGCAGTCCTTTCTTCCATACATAAAACTTGGGTGGTTGCATCATTTCCAAACGTTTCATAGGCTATTTTGTTGTAACGTCTGTGTCACTAAACAGCACTATTTAACTGGCCCATGTCACAGGATTGTGGAAACTTGTGTGATGTGAGAACCGAGGGCTAAGCATTTTTAGCTTTATTTCAAACCTTCAACAAACCATAGGCCTACATAGAGATAAAGCATCAAGAAAACAAAAGGAAAATCAGTGTCAAGCAACCACGCAAAGTCACACACCTCTGCATCAAACTAGTGAGAGAAAGTCAGAGAGCAAATATAGCTTTTCGCCTGAAAAAAACAACAAGATTTGTGATAAGAAAGTGCATACTGGAAAGTGCAATAGTTGCTCTGGAAAAATCATGGCTTGTTTAAGAAGATGAAGAAATATTTAATTTATTTTATTAACATTATGAATCCAATTATTCTGAATTATTATTAATCTTATTATTGTATTGTATACTTGCTTTTGTAAAAAAAAAAAAAAAAAAAAAATGAATGGCCGGTATGTGTGCTGTGGTATACCAAGATGAAGCCACATCCAAAGTAGAAAATATAAAGAAATATAAAAGGAGTTTGGATATGGACAGTATTTTACAGTATTAAAAGAAGTGTAATGATAGTAGTGAATAAAAAGTAGTTGTAGCCTACTAATAAGTACTGGTAGTGTTGATGTGGAATGGATTACAAATTGAATCCTTATAAACTACAGTATTAGGACAGAGTAACCAAAATATCCAAGCAGAGACTATTGCACACTGAATATTAAAACAGAGAATATTGTACATTATTTATTAAAAAGGATAATGCAATGTATGTGAAGTATTGCACTACAAGGTCCAGGTAAATAACTTAGAGTCTGTGATTCTTGGAGGGAAAAGTTAAATAATTTGATGGCCACAGGCAGGAATGACTTCCTGTGGCACTCTGTGGTGCATTTTGGAGGGATGAGTCTTGCACTAATAGAGACATTATCAAAAGATGACATGTAGCATCCTCCTCTCTGACACCACTGACAGTCCAGTTCCACCTCCCCACCCCCAACATCACTGGCCTTGCAGATCAGTTTGTTGAGTCTGTTAGCGTCCGCTAACCTGCTGCCCCGGCAAACAACAGCAAAGAGTAAAGAGCTTTAGTATTCTCGGCTTAGTCAAGTTTATTATCAATGTACAGTAAACTGGACTGGGCCATTTTAATTAACAAGGGCAGTAGCCATATCATCAAGTCCATCACTGGATTTAGCATTTCATCTTTGAGTGTACTTAGGCAGTTTCCATTGTGCACAAGCTTCTAATTATAAGCTCAGTCCAGGAACAACAGATTAGTGGGTGGTGGAAACAGTAAAATGGTGTTAAGGAAAATGTAATTCCATTCATAGGCTTTTCTGAGGGCAATTTCTATCTTTCAGACCCTAATAACAGTGCGTAGTTTGCATTTAAGTGATAACACTGGAAGATAACAGCTTGCAAAAGGTCAACAGAGATTGTACGCTGGACTTGATGAAATCTGTTCCCGCATCTAACCCTTACTACTACTAAGACTGAGTAATAAATCTCTCTTTTAAGGGACTCAATCCTTTCACCACTGTTAAAATCTACGGCACATCATCTAAGTGAGCCATACCATTCACAAGATTTTTTTTATCCCCATCAAAAATATTATGTAGAATGTATTCACTAGTGAACAGAATAACTAATCTTTAAACAGACTATGTTTGATCACATCATCTCATTGAGTGAAATTCCTAGAGTCAGACTTTACTGTAGCAAAATGAATAATTGATTGTTGCATCATCTGAATCATAGATGAACTATCTGCTCAATGGTGTTGCTTTTGCTCTACTGGGCAGGCAGCAGGAAATAAACGTGCCAATGGGATATTAATAGATACCATACACACAAGGGCATTTTGTATCTCACTTCTTTTATTTATATACTAGGCACCATCTTGAATACAGCCATTGTCCAAAGACAAAGCCATGAATAGCTAAGTCTTCTTTTTCTTCAGTCAGAAGAAACAAAAGTGCATATTATTGTTTTAGTGCAATAATTAAGGTAAAGGCCTCTCAGACAAGAAAAAAAGTAGTTTCATTTTCTTTAATGACTGATATGTGTATCAATAACTTGCTCATAAGTTTGCATACCCTGGCAGAATTTTTTTAATTTTGGCATTAATTTTGAAAATGTGACTCATCATGCACAATAACTGTCTTTGATTCAGGGATAGTGATCATATGAAGACTTATCTTTTTACATATTTGTTTGGCTGCTTTTTAAACAATAATGATAACTGAAATCACCCAAATGGCCTGATCAAAAGTATATATACCCTGGAATGTCAGGGCTTGTTACAGACACACGCAGTGACACACACAAGTGAAAATGGCAATTAAAGGTTATTTCCCGCACCTGTGGCTTTGTAAATTGCAATTAGTGTTGTGTATAAATAGTCCATGAGTTTGTAAGATCTCATGTGGATGCACTGAGCAGGCTAGATACTGAGCCATGGGGAGCAGAAATGAACTGTCAAAAGACCTGCGTAACAAGGTATTGGAACTTCCTAAAGATGGGAAAGGATATAAAAAGATATCCAAAGCCTTGCAAATGCCAGTCAGTACTGTTCAATCACTTATTGAGAAGTGGAAAATTATTGGATCTCTTGATACCAAGCCAAGGTCAGGTAGATCAAGAAAGATTTCAGTGTGCAAAAGTGCAAGAAGAATTGTTCGGGATACAAAGAAGAACCCACAGGTAACATCAAGATAAATACAGGCTGCTCTGGAAAAAGATGGTGTGGTTGTTGCAAGGAGCACAATATGACGGTACTTGAACAAAAATGAGCTGCATGGTCGAGTTGTCAGAAAGAAGCCTTTTACTGCGCCAATGCCACAAAAAAATCCGGTTACAATATGCCCGAAAACACCTTGACATGCCTCACAGCTTCTGGCACACTGTAATTTGGAGTGACGAGACCAAAATACGCTTTATGGTGACAACAATAGGTGCTATGTTTGGAGAGGGGTCAACAATGACTATAGTGAACAGAATACCATCCCCACTGTGAAGCATGGTGGTGGCTCACTGATGTTTTGGGGGTGTGTGAGCTCTAACGGCACAGGGAATCATGTGAAAACTAATGGCAAGATGAATGCAGCATGTTATCAATAATTTGCATTATTCTGCACAGAAGCTGCGCATGGGACGGTCTTGAACTTTCCAGCATGATAACGACCCCAAGCACAAGGCCAAGTTAACCTTCCAGGGGTCACAGCAGAAAAAGGTGAAGGTTCTTGAGTGGCCATCACAGTCTCCTGACCTTAATGTCATCAAGCCACTCTGGGGAGATCTCAAACGTGCGGTTCATGCAAGATGACCAAAGACTTTGCGTGAACTGGAGGTATTTTGCCAAGATGAATGGGCAGCTCTACCACCTGCAAGAATTTGGGGCCTCATAGACAACTATTACAAAAGACTGCACACTGTCATAGATGCTAAAGGTGGCAATACACAGTATTAAGAACTAAGGGTATGTAGACTTTTGAACAGGGGTTTTACTACATTTTTTTCCTTTGTTGCCATGTTTTGTTGTTGAATCCCATAAGAGATGGGTTTTGCCTGCTCACTCATGTTTTCTTTACACATGGTATATATATATATATATATATATATATATTACCAATTCTTCAAGGGTATGCAAAGTTTTGAGCACAACTGTATTTGCTTGACCCCCATCACTGGAGTTTCATACCAGAGTAAGATAACAGATTAAATTCAAGTGTACGAGTCCCGAGTTTTATATTAGATTTGTTTTTCTGATTCACCATCTAGTTCATTGTAGCTTTAAACAACAAAATTTTTCTTTCTTCATTTATCAGAAAGATTTCATGATCTCACCCCGTCCAGGGATGAGATCGGCCTCGGGGGCTGCTGGCACTGCCTGCACTCTGGGGAGGGATGCCTCTGGCTGGGCTTCGGGAACCGTTGGCCTGGTTTTCCTGCGTTTTCGCTCCCTGGCGGCAGGGAGCTTCCCGGCACGGCTTTCTGCTGTTCTTCCTAGGGGCGGGGTACAGCTTCCCCCCGGGACATGCGGTCTGGGGTCCTTTGCGCTTTGGGGCGTCGCGGGGTGCCCTGGCTTCTGGTGTTGGGGGTCTCTGCGCGGGTTGATCCGGTTGCGGTTTGGAGGGCTGTGGTGGGATTGTTAGGCGATTGTCGATGCATCTTGATGCATTGTGCTTTTTCCCTGGGCAGGGTCTCTGAATGGCTGCTGGGCATTTAGTTTGTGCATTGGAGTCCGGGGGGAGGCATTTCCTCGTTGGCTTGGAGGGACCAGTTTGCGTCCCTGTTTTGCTTCGTTGGCTTCGGATCCATGCTTCCCCATTTCTCTGTCGGCCAGTTGTTGGACCCCTCTGGATACTGAGGTATATAGTTAGTTTTCGGGATGTGCAGTGTGGGTGAGGGGCAGGGCTGTGCTCCGGTTTGTTCTGGGCTTATGCCTGGAGTTCTCGGCCCTTGACGGGTGGGTGGGTTGGTATGCAAATGAGCTGGTTGATTTTGCCTCGTTGCTGGTTTGGCTGGTGTTACACGGCGGCCGCTGGGCGTGCTGGGCATGGGGGATGTCGTCTGGCACCGGCGGCCTTGGTTTTTTCTGGTGGTTGGGGGGGACGGTGGACTTTTATTGGCGGGTGCACGGTGATCTGTGCGGCGCGTTTGCTGCCGGGCTGGGACTTGCTGCTGGTGTTTCTCTCCGCTGGCTTTCGCTGTCGTGTTATTCCGCTTGCTCTCTCTGGTTTGCCCGACCTCGCACGCGGGATTCGCAGGGAGCTGCTGGGCATTGGGTGTCACCGTGCTTGCGCAGTGTGCGCGTTGGGCTCGTCACTTGTGCATTGGTGTTGATGATTGCGTGGCATTTGGGCGTTTTGGTTGTTCGCTGTGTTGCATCGCGGTGCATCTGAGAGTCTTTGTTTTTTTGATTGATTTTTAATTTTTTTTCTTTCTCCCACCCCTATTGGCTACTGGGGTTCTTGCCTGCCTGTTGCTGGGGTAGGTGTGGCACAGTCGTGGCTTCCGAATCTCACTAACAACTACATTCTCTAACAGGCTTATGCGCACACACATGTACACACACACATACAGACACATTCACCCACACGCACACAGACACAATCAGTCTCACACATAGACACAAACAAATTTAGGTTGTCCCTGGTAGAATTATTCCTGATGCTTTTCTTTCAGTTACTTATTTAAATTAATTGTTATTATTCCAGCTCTCGTGGCTGTGCTGTGTTGCTTATTTAGTGTGCTGGACTGTTTCTTGTTTTCATTTTTCTTACTATGTCAGCTGTTTATTGCTGCTGTTCGGCTGGTTGTCTTTTACTATTATTATTATTTTTATTGTTTGTTTTTGATTGTGTTTGTTTGTTGTTGTTTTTCTCCTCCCCAAGACCCCCCCTCTCTGTTCTATTGCAGGTTTCGTTGCTTTCCGCAATTGGTGTTTCCCACTGCTTTTCCCTTTTGTCCCCACCTTCATCCTCCTTCTCTTACAGGTCTTGTCCTTTCTATGTGCTGTCTGTTTGTGCCCCCCTATCCCCGTGTCTGCCCCCCTGTCCGGCGACAAATCAATACATAATTAAATAAATAATAAAACAGAGTATTTTAATGCTCTCTTGTTAAAGTAAAATCTGTCTGGCACAATATGGTATCCAGGTCATCATACTCTATACCAGGCTGCTGGGCAGGACAGGTTAAAACAAAAAAACTGAGTTGTTAACAGTCATAGATGTTCAGGATGAGTGATGTATAAATGTGCATCAAGATCTGGTATGAATTGGTTTTGAATCAGAAATTATGACTGACAAATTATTCTTAGATCATATCAGTTACCCAGTAAGTGTTTTCTCATTCATTATTGGAGTTTCATAACAATGTGAAGACAGATAACAGATTAAATTCAAGTGCACCACTCTCAAGTTTTATATTAGATTTGTTGTCCATCTAGTTAAAAATACGTGTTCATTGTAGGTCTGAACATAAAATGACCACAAACAATTTTCTTCATTTATCAGAAAGATTTCATGATCTTTTATTTCCCCCATTAACTTTTATTATGGATACAATTAAAGTCAGAGAGTCAAAACACTTAGCCTAATGAATCATGACCAAGCCTTTTTAATGTGGCAGTGTTTATGTACACGTCACTGCTGACTGGGTAACACCTTAGACACACTCACCAAACTACAGAGCCAGTTGCGCACTATTGCACACCACTTCGAGGAAATACGTCGTTCAACCCGGAATTGTGGCAAACAGGTGCACACCGTTTTGAGATTAAATGTGCCTCTGGCCTACTCTGCCCACACCTCACCTGCAACTCCATATACCACATACAGTAAACCTTTGTTCCTTGCCAGATAGTATGTTAAGTTGCTGTGTACTGTCCTGGGTTCCTGTTTCTGCCTGCATTACCTGCATTGTTACTTTGGATTCCTGTCTCCTCTTAACTGAATTTGCACCTTATTGGATTTTTTGTCTTGTGTTGCACTGGTCTCTGGTTATGACCTTTTCCTGCTTCACCATCCCCTAAATCCCTGTCCCTTGTTTTTTGCATATTAAATCCCTGAACTGCACCAGACCTGCCCCTCAATCGTCTGCTTTTAGGTCCTACCCATATATTCCTGTTATTTGCTTGCACCAGTCTTGACAAGCTAGCAAGAAAACTATTAAAGAAGTAAGGGAGAACAAAACAGGTAGGAAGCATGATGAATATTGTTTGTGTAAGGACAAGATTAAGCTCTTAACTTTTTTTTAGTTAGATTAGCTCTGAGCATTAAGTCTTGTTTGCAATCCAGAAGAAGGCTGTAATACGTTCCTTTACAGCCTTGCTATACGTAACAATCCACATAATCAGAACCATGAATTAAGTATTGAGATGAGATCAGTTACAGCAACAAGTGATATATAACAAAGTGAAATGTTACCAACAAACTCACATAACTAGACCATAACAAGAAGCTTTTGAAAAACTAGAAATAATTACAAATAGTAGCTAGTAAAAACCCAGCATCCCAGATGAGCAACACTGACCACGAGCTAGTGCTTACTGGCTAGTTTTTAATGTGCTGATGGCTAACTAACTACTGGCAAAAAACCGAATATTCATATTTCCCGTAATACGGAACTGTTCCTTTAATAAAACAGTTAGTAAAAATCCTGCAAACAGCTGGTAAGTTTTATCAAATAAATGTCTAATTATGAGCAAAGTGTACATCTTAAATCTGTAGAATATCTACTGAACTAAATTACTGGACATAAAATGTAGACTATACATGGCTTCCTCACTGACTGAGCTGCTGACAGAGTCACTACCTTCCTGGGGTGCACCAGGGAGCTTATTTTAAGCCCCTCTAGGCCAAGGTCATGGCACACAAATAATTCCTGTTTTTGTCTGAAGCCTCTATCTATCTTAGGAGACTAATGATATAAAAAAAAAAACTGGAAACAGAAAAACAAACATTACATCATGCTGTAAACTTTTTTTTTTGAATAATCTGTGAATCATTTGGGATTTGAAAATTTTCTTACACTCCTAATTTTTATCATATTTCACAGTGTAAGACTATCGGCATATGATCAGCTGAGCTGAAGATACAGCTTTTAGGTACAATTACTTTAAAAGAGATATTGCGCTGTAAAACATTTGCGTACAAATTTAAAACAACATGTTTTACAAAATCATTCTGACTAATGGAATATGTGGTTTATGGCGTTAAATTACCCCAAAAGTAGAATCAGACATTACCTCATCAGCTGTGGCTGTGAAGTCCTTAAGCCAGAGTATTCGTACAAAACAGACATGTACCGTACAAAACAGACATGTACCGCCTACTGACTGATTAAATGATCAAATGCTCGCATAGAGCAGAGGTAAGAGGAAACATGAAAGACACAATTTGATCAGGTCACTGTCCTTTTAGCGCACACTGCAAACACTAGCTAACCAATAACAGGGAGGATTTGAATGACAAAAAATGGTCCCATGGATGATCCCACTGGAATTTGGACACTTTGTATAATCACTGCCATATTTGTCAAAACAACAAGATTTTGTGAAAAACTCAAAATATTGGAAATATCTTTTTCTAGGGAATTAATCATATAAGACACTGCAAGACTGTAAAATGCTCTATTCATGTAAATATTGTTTGGACAGACCTGTTATCTGAGCTACTGAATTTCATTATCAAAAAGTTTGTTACAAAAGTCAAAATCTTCTATAAATATTCGTTTTCACTAGCCAAAACTGAACATGAGGCATGACATTTGCAAAATGGTAATTACTCAAAGATCTGGGTTATGCTGACTACATTTTAACCACAGTAGCTTTCTACTTAAATTTATAATCACTGAATAAAAATCATAACAGCACCTCTTTCTCAAACCACCATGATCTTGAAAATTTGGCATTTTCATTTGTGGCAGGAACATTATCAAACAGTATATTTCCATCCATTCCAAACCAAAGCTGGTGGCTCTGGTACAGGGAATGACTGTGTGCTTGCAGACACAAGATTGCTCAGACGATTATGAGCTTGATCCATCATGTGATAAAGTAGAGCCTTGGGGAAACCTATAAGCTTAGGTTGCTGCTGTCTGCAGCTTAATGAGGTGACAACAACAGGAAGTCCCGTTAGAATGAAAGAAATACTGCTGTACATGCTGTACATGACACTAAAGCACTGGATCACTGCTACACTACATTAAAGGACGCCTATTGCTCTGTTGCCCATGCAGCCTTAGGACTCTCTGATCACTGTTTGGGTCATCTTATCGTGACACACAAGCCGAAACTGTAATCTGCTAAACCTGTTCTAAAGAATGTGAAAAGATGAACCAACGAGTCAAAGCTGGATTTACAGGCCTTCTTTGACTGTACTGATTAGAGTGTTTTTGAGGCTGCAGCCACTAACCTGGACAAACTAACTGACACTGTGACATCCTACATCCGTTTTTTGTGAGGATGTGTGTGCAGACTAAAACCTTCCGCACATGCAGCAAACAAAAACCCAGGTTCACAGCAAAACTCAGGCAGCAGGAAACCATCCCCAACACTGCTGGTACTCAACAATCTTTAAACAATCACCTTCCTCCACTGCCACGCTGTCACCCCCCCCCCCCCCCTGACCCCTCACCTGCACTCATGATGTGTGAAGAGGAGGTGAGCCAGCTCTTCCAGAGGCAGAAAATCAGGAAGGCTCCTGGCCCAGACAGTGTGTCTCCATCCTGCCTGAAAATCTGCGCAAACCTGCTTCAAACGCTCCACAATCATCCCAGTCCCCAAAAAACCCTCCATCTCTGGATTAAATGACTATAGGCCTGTCACCCTGACATCTGTAGTCATGAAGTGCTTTGAAAGACTTGCACTGGCCCACCTGAAGGACATTACAGGCCCCCTGCTGGACCCCCTGCAGTTTGCCTACAAAGCTGGTCAGTGGATGATGCTGTCAACTTGATACTGCATTACATCCTACAACACCGCGACTCTCCAGGGACATATGCAAGGATCCTGTTCGTGGACTTCAGCTCACATCCTCAGCACCAAACTCACCCAGCTCACTGTGCTAGCTTCCACTTGTCAGTGGATCACAAACTTCCTGACTGACAGGAGTCAGCAGGTGAGGCCGGGGAACATCACATCCAGCACCCGGACTATTAGCAGTGGCGCCCCCCTGGGGGTGCGTGCTCTCCCCACAGCTCTTCTCCCTCTACACCAGCGACTGCACCTCAGGAGACTCATCTGTCAAACTCTTGAAGTTTCCTGACGACACAACAGTCATCGGCCTCATCCGGGATGGTGATCAGCTGGCTCTCTGGTGCTATTAGAACAACCTGGAGCTTAACACGCTCAAAATTGTGGTGATGATCGTGGACTTCAGGAGGAGCCCCACCACTCTTCGCCCCATTACATACTCAACAGCCCTGTGTCTGCTGTGGAATCCTTCAGGTTTCTGGGATCCTCTATATCCCATGACCTAAAGTGGGAGCCCAATACTGACTCCATCATCAAGAAGGCCCAGCAGAGGATGTACTTCCCGAGCCAGATCAGGAGGCTCAACCTGCCTAAGGAGCTGCTGATCCTCTTCTAAACAGCCATCATCCAGTCTGTTCTCTGCACGTTCACCACTGTCTGGTTTGGATCTGCCACCAAAAAGGACAGGAGCAGACTACAATGGACAGTCAGGACTGCAGAAAAAATCAGTCAGGAAACGGGCAGGAAACATCACTGCAGATCTCACCCTGGACACAACCTGTTCCAACTTCTCCCCCCTGGTAGGCGCTACAGAGCACTGTACGCCAAAACCAACAGACTCAGGAACAGTTTATTCCCACAAGCCATCACTCTGATGAACATCTGATTTCTGCCTCACAGTGTCAGGAACAATAACAGTAACCCAATGCAATAACCCAGTAACTCTGTCTCCAATCAGCCACCTGTTTACTGGCTACCACTTATTATTTATTCATCATTTTCTATTTCAGAGCTATTCATACTGTTCATATTGTCATTTTGTATATTGTATATACTGTGTACCAAATCCACCTACCTCACCCTGTACATAATACTTATTTAATCCATCATCTTTTGCACTATGCTTTTTCACATTGTGTCACATGAGTACATTTATGCATATATGTGTATGTGTACCTGTATGTCTCATCCACCCCCGACATGTACATAATAATGATGATAATTTTACTCCTGCATCCTTTGCACTCACTTTGCTCATTGCACTATTGGCTCAATCTGTCTGTATTGTTTTTATATAGTGTGTGTATATATGTGTTCTCTATACTGTAGCCTGTGTGTGATTTTATTATTGTATCATTATTGTATTGTAAGCACATCGTGAGCATTGTACAATCCTGAGTCAAATTCCTTGTATGTGTACACATACCTGACAAATAAAGCTGATTCTGATGATCGCAGTAGCAGCACAGTACATGATTTCAGCATCATGAGCAGTGAGCAATGTTAAAAAAACTGATATTCTTTAAGCCAAGATAAGATGAAAAAGTAACAGAAGAATATACTTGATATACAGTGCATAGAGTAAATCTGTATTATAAAACTGCAAATTCAAAGCATTACTCTATGTACTGGCGGTTAAGTTACTTGCACATAGCTAGTCATCATCCAGTCTTCTTTTGATGTTTTAATCCTGGGGGGGGGGGGGGGGGGGGGATCTATTCTTAGATTTATTGCGATGCGGACATGGAAGATTCTGACTCGATTAACAAATGTCATAAAATCAGTTATTTATGTTAATTGATAACGTAATGTTGACAGAACGCAAAAGGCGGAATTCGCGGAGACTGTCTGTGGCGGGCACATAGCAGAGAAACCAGTGTTCCCCTGTATTCGGCACACCACCCCTGCGGAATGAATAACTACCCTACTTAAATGTCACTCAATCTTAAGCGCAAGCAATGATTTTAACTCGCACAACTGTGCAAGCATGGTGACACTCAACGCTTGGCAGCTCTCTGTGTATCCTAAGAGTGAGGCCAAGCGAATGAGAGAGAGTGAGCGGCAGAACAATATGAGAAGCCGCCTAGGCCAAAATTGAATACTTTGCTTGCATATACATACAGTGAGGAAAATAAGTATTTGAACACCCTGCTATTTTGCAAGTTCTCCCACTTAGAAATCATGGAGGGGTCTTAAATTGTCATCGTAGGTACATGTCCACTGTGAGAGACATAATCAAAAAAAAAAATCCAGAAATCACAATGTATGATTTTTTAACTATTTATTTGTATGATACAGCTGCAAATAAGTATTTGAACACCTGAGAAAATCAATGTTAATATTTGGTACAGTAGCCTTTGTTTGCACTTACAGAGGTCAAACGTTTCCTGTAGTTTTTCACCAGGTTTGCACACACTGCAGGAGGGATTTTGGCCCACTCCTCCACACAGATCTTCTCTAGATCAGTCAGGTTTCTGGCTTGTCGCTGAGAAACACGGAGTTTGAGCTCCCTCCAAAGATTCTCTATTGGGTTTAGGTCTGGAGACTGGCTAGGCCACGCCAGAACCTTGATATGCTTCTTACAGAGCCACTCCTTGGTTATCCTGGCTGTGTGCTTCAGGTCATTGTCATGTTGGAAGCCCCGGCCTCGACCCATCTTCAATGCTCTAACTGAGGGAAGGAGATTGTTCCCCAAAATCTCGCAATACATGGCCCCGGTCATCCTCTCCTTAATACAGTGCAGTCGCCCTGTCCCATGTGCAGAAAAACACCCCCAAAGCATGATGCTACCACCCCCATGCTTCACAGTAGGGATGGTGTTCTTGGGATGGTACTCATCATTCTATTTTGGTCTCATCTGACCACATGACTTTCTCCCATGACTCCTCTGGATCATCCAAATGGTCATTGGCAAACTGAAGACGGGCCTTGACATGTGCTGGTTTAAGCAGGGGAACCTTCCGTGCCATGCGTGATTTCAAACCATGACGTCTTAGTGTATTACCAACAGTAACCTTGGAAACGGTGGTCCCAGCTCTTTTCAGGTCATTGACCAGCTCCTCCCTTGTAGTTCTGGGCTGATTTCTCACCTTTCTTAGGATCATTGAGACCCCACGAGGTGAGATCTTGCATGGAGCCCCAGTCCGAGGGAGATTGACAGTCATGTTTAGCTTCTTCCATTTTCTACTGATTGCTCCAACAGTGGACCTTTTTTCACCAAGCTGCTTGGCAATTTCCCCGTAGCCCTTTCCAGCCTTGTGGAGGTGTACAATTTTGTCTCTAGTGTCTTTGGACAGCTCTTTGGTCTTGGCCATGTTAGTAGTTGGATTCTTACTGATTGTATGGGGTGGACAGGTGTCTTTATGCAGCTAACGACCTCAAACAGGTGCATCTAATTTAGGATGATAAATGGAGTGGAGGTGGACATTTTGAAGGCAGACTAACAGGTCTTTGAGAGTCAGAATTCTAGCTGATAGACAGGTGTTCAAATACTTATTTGCAGCTGTGTCATACAAATAAATAGTTAAAAAATCATACACTGTGATTTCTGGATATTTTTTTATGTCTCTCACAGTGGACATGCACCTACGATGACAATTTCAGACCCCTCCATGATTTCTAAGTGGGAGAACTTGCAAAATAGCAGGGTGTTCAAATACTTATTTTCCTCACTGTACATACATGCTCGCACATACATACTGTCATGGACATACATACATATTCACTTGCACATTCATACGTACTGGGGTGGGATCCATAGTACAGCGGTCAATACTCTTGCCTTTTCCACTTACTGCATCTGTCATTGCAGCAAGTCTAGGGATTCTGAGGACATGAAAACCTTCTTTAATTTTTGGGGGGGATAAAAGTAACTGCCAAATGACTAAATGTACATGGAAGAGGAAAGTTTTTGTCTGTTTGATAAGTAGGTGAAACAATGCTTGCTATATTAATATTTATATTCATCAACTCACGCTTTCACACCTTCAAACATTTAGACTCTCTGTCTCTGTCACACAAACACACACACATTCAAACATTTAGACTCTCTGTCTCTGTCACACAAATACACACACATTCAAACATCTAGACTTTCTGTCTCTGTCATGCAAATGAAAACACACACACAGATATGAAAGAGTGGGCGGGTATTACTAATGGTGTAGGGACATAAATCTGTTTACAGTCACATTGTGCAAGTCCCCACACCGTAAATCTTTACAATTTTAGGAGGTTTAGGAGATTTGTGTCTGTTCAGGAAGTTAAAGTAGAGAGCGGTGTGTAGTTAACCACAAAGACATCCTGCTTGGAGCAGTTTAGAGATGCTGTTTAAATTGCCATAACAGCATAGTTTTGGTAAAACTTAACTCACCTTTCGTAGTACGGGTTAATCGGGAAGTTACACCTAATGTCACAAGTTAAGCCACCTCACTTCGTAGAACAGGCCTCCCAAAAGGCCGAAAAAAACAGGCCACAGGCACAAGTCACGGAGGAAGGGTTGGGACATTGGTGCTGTAGCTGTCATTGAAAATACTTTGTATGGTATTGTGCTTGGCAAATAAATTAATTTGTAGTCGGATTCACTTAAAGCCACATAGAAGCATTATTGTTTTAGTTTGTTCCTGTGAATATTTCAAAACTGAGAAGTGAGGCAACATGATATCAGCTTTTTTGAAACAATCATTCTGTTAGGAGGGTGGTGTGGTGTGGGGACAGAGGACCCAAACGCAGCACTCAGAGGGAAGGAGGTTTATTGAGGAGAAAGAATGGTAGAGGGACTGGAGTGGAGGGAGAGGTGGATGCCGGGGAAACATAGGCACGGGGAGAACCGGGGTTGAAGAACAGGCAGGGATGAGGGTGATTACTGGCAGGTGCGGCAGGCTGATGAAGTGGCTGATGAGGTGCAGGTGCGGGTCGTTGGCTGGGCTCAGGGGAGAAAACACAGGGAGGCTGGCAGGGAACAGAAAACCAAGGAAAAAGCAGAATAACTGATAGAAAGGAGAAAAAAACCAGGACACTCACCGTCAGCCGAGCTGCCACCACAACACATGCAAGACTACAATATCTTACGGATTAAATAAGATTTTCTACTCCTGTTCACTGACCTTTTAATACCATTTGCTTTGTTCATTTTTTGATTAGTATCACCCTTTAATGCATGCTTAATAGAATTTGCGCCAGACAAAAAGTAAGCATTATCCGTCCAGGAAGGCAGAAAGAAAGATGTAGAGCAAAATGTTCAAAAACACCCCTCACAGTCACCCCTTTTTGCACTGAAATGCAGTTCAACATGGTTCAGTGTATAGGCTAGGCTATGTAACGATGACAGTGGTCTCTGAATAAGGACTCCGCTCTCAACAGCCTTAAATCATAAAGTGTGAAACACTGCAAGTCTCTGACCTTCACCTTATTACTGGCTTTTGAAAAGTCCACTGTCTCTAACATGCTAATAAATAATGTGAATGCAAGTAGCTTTTACAAACATATAGAACAGGTCTACATCCTGAAAGATGAAATATGCACAATGAATTCTAGACATAGAAAAACATTCATGAGGGTAAGCAGAAGGAGAAATGGATACAAGTAAAAGGAAAGTAAATCATACTGGGAACTACTTTACAGTAATACCCAAACGTAAGGTGCCAGTTCTTAGTAAAACATTTGCCTCTGATAAATCAGTTGTAAGTGAAACCAGAGGTAAAAGTTTACAGTCAGTTTGCTGTTCCACAGTAATGTACGACGACATATTTAAGTAGAAAATGTAAGAGATAATACTCACAAAATAGGAGAAAAAAAAACACATGTCCATGCCTAAACGACAAAATGTGGAGATTGTCAATTGTCCCACAATTATACATACCCTTACATTTCCCAAAACAACATGTATGACTGTTTGAAAGTACTTGTCCAGCGACAGGCTACCGGACCAGAAGTACATGACGTAAGTAACATGCTGGTAAACACATGGTTTATGTTGTGAAATGGTCCCACTTTGTTTAGGTTAAAATAAGTACATTATGTCATGACATCATGTGATTGTCATGGTTACATTGCCCTACACTCTGAACACTGGTGAACTGCAGATCGTGTGTCTGAAATCACATGTCACGTGTTAGTCTCCTATGTCAGGTTGTTTAACTTAAAACTCAATGTTAACATGGTTACATATGGGACTCTGAGATTGACAGACTGACAGACACACAGACAGAATATGTCACTTTGTTCGGTTTCTTAGCCATCTTGTTTTAACAAGATGATCAATAACTGTTGCTTTGTTTGTGATGAAAGTTTTGTTTAGTAGCCTGCAGCAGTCTCTCTATGTTTCAAGACCACTTTAATGGTGCTTTCAGACCAAAAGCGAAGCGAATGTTTGGGTCGGTGAGTTTACATACAAAGTCAATGCAAAGACAGTGAGTTAAATATTTTCAAGTGAGAAATTTGTATGACGCAGAGTCGCGATAGCCTATCAACGTTGAGATTGTCCGTACGTCACAAAGGCTTCAGACAGCAAATCGCCACAACACCACAGCAATTTGCCACAGCAAAATGCTTTCGTGTTGTGGCAAATTGCTGTGGTATTGTGGCAAATTGCTATTGTGGTTTGCACTTCAGGGCCACTGTAGTTTTTCACTAATGACATACAAAAATCATTGCTTTGAAAGTGAAAGATACAATCAGTGGATTCTTAATGTCTTTTATCAGCTATTATGCATCTCTCCTTTAAACTACTTTCACTGAGGAGGAAGGGTAATGTTTCCTGTGTTTGCAAGCAACATACCCCGTGACCATGTAGTATTATCAGCACCAGCATTGTGTGGTTAAAGGCCTTATCTGATTAAAGAAGACCAATACAAATACACTATCTTCAACCAGCAGTTGCAATTGCAGTAGCCTTCTAGCTACAGAGCAGGCATTTAGAAGGATCTACTTTGTCAAATGTTATATTTCTGACACCAGCAGTATGTAGTGCTTAATCTCACCAGCATATCTTGCATCTGTTCACTTCAACTATCAACACAGTCAAAAATAAAACTACATCCATTAATAAATTACACAGTCAGTTAAACAGTAAACTATTACTACTGCGTTTTTTTTGAAAGCAAGCTTAGTAAACAGTTGGTTAACACCAATGTCTGATAATCAGACCTCACTAGCACAAAGGAACCTGAGCTCTGTCATTTGACTCACATGTGACTGGTCTGAGGAGGTTGTAGACAATAATACTCTACTAACAGAGGGACCTGAAGGAGTCACAGCTGCCAAGTGACAAATAGGGGTGAGAGTTTACATATGGCTTTCCTGAGACAAAGTGCTGGGGTGAAAACAATAAGTGAGCCATTTGCTTGATGTGCCTGCTCTTTTTCCATGTCTGCATGACAAAATGTACTTTTGCATCAATGTTGTGACTCTGACACATTATCACTTCATCGAGTTGATCTGATGACCATGTGAAACACCTGGCTATTATGGGATTATTTTTGTCATCTTTATTCAAGAGCACAGCCTTTCAATTTGAGAGCATGACTTTTTGGTTTCACATTCAGACTGTGTAATGCTTTCCCTTAAAACACTGCCCTTGCTCTCAACCAGCCCCTGCTTGCACTTAGATTTGCTCTATTTCTGCTCAAACCGTATGCTTGCACTCAGATATATTGTTGCTTGCACATCAGGAGAAGGGCTGAAGCTGGAGCCAGAAAATCTGTGCAAGCGACAATATATGAGAGCGAGGGCAGGGTTTTGAGGGTAAGCATTACAAAATTTTAAACCACAAATAATGGTGATGACAGCAGTAAGACTGAACCATAACTGTTAAGTTTCCATTAAAAACAATTAGCTGAAAAATGATAAAACACTGCAGAGACCGGTGATAATTCTCTGTCGGTTTGAGTAAAACCTCATTACACATAGTCATCAGACCCATTGTTATCAAAAAATGATTATTGTAGCCTTTTTCGAGAAGATAGAAAATCAAGTACTTGACAATGCAAAAGAGAGAGAGCAAATAATGGAGGTTAGTAAGGTATACAAAGATGTGGTGCACACAGAATATTGAGGACATTTCAGAGTACAAAATTCACAATATTTCTACATAAATTAGTCATTGCATTTCTCCAACAAAATCAAATATAGAACAGTAATGATACAGTGATGTAGTATACGTTTTGAGCGCAGTGTCATCTGAGCTGAGCTTCTTTACAAGTCAAATTGAACAGGCTGTACCGAGGGAACCAGCACAACTGTCAGATGGATTCACATGACCCTGGTGTGTTCAATCATGATACGCCCTTCTCTGTTACGCCACATAAAAATCAGTTTGTTCTTTGTGAGGATCAACTTCAGCGCATCAGATTTGTTGAGTAGTACTTAACCACACAGTAGCTCTTTCATTTAATTTTAGCTCCCATGGACTCATTGAAAACGGCCACTGGTGAAAATGATAGCACAGCAAAGCAGCAAATAAGCATTTAGCACTGAGTCATGGATTTCTGTTTTGTAACCCGAATAAGAATGAATTAGACTCTCTTTCAAGTTCAAATAAAGTAAAAATATGACTTTTGCAATGTACGTGTGTAATAAATTATTTTTCTGCTTTATGTCATTTGATATGTATGTAGATTTGTTTTAATACAGACAATAAATTGTATACATTCTGGTACCTTTTTTGCTAAGATATGAGGTCTTGTTCGAACTGATGTCATATTTTTGAAGATTTCATTAGCCAACAGCACTAGTGTCTACATTCACTTACAGACCACTAATAATTGTTTTTCATTAACACTGTGCTTTCATTGGCTGATTTTTCATACAGGTAACAGGAAGGTGGTCTCTGTTGTTATAAGCCTATTTGATCAAACCATATATTACAGGAAATGGGCATAATGTATGTATGCTTCATGTAATCAACAGCCATCCTCTTAATATCTCAACATTTTTGCAACACAAAAGCTTTAGATCAAATATCTGAACAATCTTTTATCCAGATATGTCTGAACATGTTTGCACTCCAAACAGCACAGCCTCTGTGTCAACTGTTACTGGGAAAACAGCTCAACATTATTTTCACACTAAATCCCTACTTTAGGTCCTAGTCAGTGTCAGCCCAGAAGTACAGGTCGGTTTCTTACACTCTTTTATTTTATTTCATAATTTTGACGTCTAATAATAATATCTTTTTGGAAGAAAAGCCCCACACTCTTATTTAAGAAACTGTGCATGTATTGGATTTTATTGGATTTTAAGTTGTCTGACTATATGTGAGAATGCAACTTTCATCTGTCTCATCCTAGAACATAGCTAAATATAGACGCTGATCGGTGTCCAAGCATTGGTCAAAAATGCAAAATTTGAGATCTACAGAGCATACCAGATGCAGATGATTGAAATGATGAAAGAATTTTGACTCTAAGTCAACTTTATTATTAAAGCCTCACCTTAAGGTCAATGAGTGTCATTACATTTGCCTCAGTAGTGGGTGAAATTTGCCAATTTTTGTGTTTCTAAGTTTAAAGGTTTTTGCTGCACAAACACTTTTTAGCAGAGAAAAATAAGAAGAAATGTTCACAGGGTCCCAGTACAATAGGCAGTCTTCGACGTAATATTACCTCGACTAAAAACACACCACATGAGTGAACTTCCCCATTGTTGGCAAGTACAAGTAGGCCACCTGGGGACTTTAATCCTTGACCTTCATATCCCCAAAGAAGGTACTGACTGAGCCACTGGTGAGTGCTGGTTTTCACTCACCCTCTCACAAGTTAAAGCAATTACAGACTGGGTATTTTTTTGGTGACGTTTGATGCAAAACTGAATAAAAAAGGAAATGATGTGCATACAGTGCAAATTACAGCTAATGTTAACTGATTTAGCATATTTAGAAAAATATAGAGTGATGGACTGAATTGACCATAGGTTGCAGTGAAGCAAACATTATGCCGTATGCCAATGCTTAAATATCTAGTATGTGTCTCTACAAGCTGAGGAAAAGAGGAATTGTTTTCTCTCTCCTAACACACACACACACACGCACGCACGCACGCACGCACGCACACACACACACACACACACACACACACACACACACACACACACACACACACACACACACACACACACACACACACACACACACGCGGGTACTGTACCCATGGGAACAGTATGCACTGTATAAGGGTGTGACCTTGGTTCAAGAAAGTCGCAGTTCATGGAAAATGTATTAAAGGAAATTAGATGCTTTCGGAACATTTCAACATTTTAGTTTCAAGGAAATTCCCCAGGAGTGCCATTTCATTTCCCTTGATGGAAACCCCCTTTATTAATGTGACCTTCTGCTTAAAGTTCAATAGAAATTTGTAGAAAGGTTCATGTAGTCATTCACTTATAGGCTGGTAGTGAGAAATTAATACAACATCCTGCCATCTTCGCTTTCATACTGCATTGCCCTTGCTATTACTTCCTCCTTCCTGTTTTCAGCAATTGTAACACACACACACACACACACACACACTACGCCTACACATGCGCATTTTATTCAGGAACTTTAAAAACATTTATTGAAATGTTTATTTACAGCATTAAACATTGAAATGTATATTGTAATAGGCTGTATATTAACAAATTGGGAGAAAACTGGTAAATCAGACGTTGAGCACCCCCATACCGGCATGAACCTTGTTTAGCTGCAAAGCTTCGACTGTGAGATTGACAGTCGAATCAGTCCTAAAATTATGGTTGATAAAAAATAACACACAGTATAATCAAATTATGAAATAGCATGGTGTAAGGCTGGTTCTCAAAAGGGGGTCCAAGGACCCCCACGAGTCCTTGAGGGGGTTGCAGGGGGCTCCCAGCAAAAAGGGCAATCTTTTATTTTCAGTATAATTCCATCCATAAGTATTGCAATGACTTTATGACTAGAATGTGTGACTGTTTTGGTCAAGGGTTTTTAAATAATTTCTGTAATTAAACATTTCATTTCATTTTTT
The DNA here is from genome assembly GCF_014851395.1 of Micropterus salmoides. Classification (NCBI taxonomy): domain Eukaryota; kingdom Metazoa; phylum Chordata; class Actinopteri; order Centrarchiformes; family Centrarchidae; genus Micropterus; species Micropterus salmoides. Next base: position 21,348,585 of record NW_024040485.1, on the reverse strand, counting down.
AAGATCCCCATTAGCTGTAGCTGAAGCAGCAGCTATTCTTCCTTGGGTCCACACAAAACACAATCACAGAAGATCACACACATGACCACAACAATGACAATAACAACAACCATACACAAACACAATACAACACATCACAGAACCCAGCTCTTATTAGTAAAAAACACACAAAAAAACAAACAGGAGAAAAAGACAATAAGAAAATCTATCATCTAGATAGTATATTGTGCTGTATAAAATCTAGATACTACCCAAGTGTCCTCAGATAAGGAAAGCTGTTTTTGCAAGGAGATTTTCAGTAAAATTTTAAAGCAATTTTTACTGTTCTCCTGAATGATTCCATGCAATAATGGCTCTATACATTGCAGTGTTCTTGATTATACAGGTTTTTGCTTTGGGAAGTGTGAACCTTCAGTAGTGTGCCTGGTATAATAGTCACATCTGAGCTCAAACATAACGGTTTATGTAATACCTTTGGTAATTTAGTAACTTAAATCTTTTTTTTATAAAATTAAGCAAAGAGGCAGAACATCTATCTTTTACCTTTAACCGGAATGAACAGCTGTACATTGTATTTACATTAGTTCTATATGAGCATCAAAGCGTACAATGTGCTGCTTTATTCTGAACAATTTGTACTTGAACTTGTAATTTTTTCATCTAAGTCATGGAAGCACTGGACCAAACCACTGAGCAGTAATCCAGATGAGATGAAACTAGTGCCTTAATTATATGTCCCATTACATTTTTTGGTAAAGCTTTACAACATGAACTAATCACTACCCATCTTACACACTAATTTATTAATATGTATAGACAATGATAATTAAGTTTGGTCTCTTGAACTTGTTCAACTGCAACATCTTTAACATACAACTTTAACCTAGGCTCTTTTCTTAAGCAATGATTTGTCCCAAATGCAATGCTCTTTGTTTTACAGACATTAAGAACTAGTTTGTTATTCATTACCCATTCAGCTACAGACTGCAATTCCCTATTTATTACACTAACTACACTTTTCTTCAATTGTGGGTTCCGCCATGTATACTGTTGTATCATCAGCATAAATGCTAACTTTTACCCTATATGTGGTTAATGGTAATTCATTTGTAAACACAGCATATAACACTAGACCTTGACAGCTTCCTGGAGGAACTCCACAGCAAATAGGTTTTTCATTGGAAAAACTTCCATTAAAGAAAACTCTTTGTTTCCTGTTGGTCAAATAGCTCTGCAGCCAAAGAACTGCAGTCTGATTAAATCATAACATTTAAGTTTTTCTACTAACAAACTATGATCAATTATATTAAAAGATTTACTGAAATCCAATAATATAGCACCTACTCATTTGTTACTGTCCATTTCTCTGAGCCAATCATCTGACATTTGAGTCAGCGCAGTTTCAGTGGAGTGCCCTTCTGTAAGCATGTTGATAATATGTGTTCAAATCATTAGCTGAAAAATAACATTGTATTTGTTTATAAACAATTCTCTCCATGATCTTACTTAAAGCAGGTAACATACTAATTGGACGACTATTAGGGCCTGAAAATGGTACATCTTGGACTTTAGTATAATCTTTGCAGTTTTCCAAGCTTGTGGACAAATACATGTAACACATAGCAAATAGGTACAACAATAATGTCTGCTACTAATTTTAGTAGTTTTCCATCCATATTATTGATACTAGATGGTCTGTCTTTACATCCAGATAACAGCTTTTTCACATAGCTCACAGTAACAGTAGTGAAGTAGTGTTACAATTGTAAAATGCAAAATGTCATGATGTGATTTGTTATTAGATCATATGATTGCTTATTGTTTGTTTCAGCCATCTCATTCCTATATTTGTTTTCTTTTCAATTAAAATACTTCTTAAAGTAATTAGCAATATCTAACTGGTTTAGTCAGGAATTTTCCTTCTGCTTCCAGAAATGATGGAGTTGCTTGTTTTTGCTTGTTCTGCCCATAATATCATTAAAAGTAGTCCACAACATTTTCATAATACAACTTCTCTTCCTTCAGGCAGTATATGAACATAGATCTGCTAACTTTGCTTCAGCCGACTTTATTGTGCTTGAGAATGAAGTTGAGGTGTGCTCTACTTTTTCCGTGTGTTTCCTTAAAGTTGCATGATCTTCATGGAGTGCATGGGTTTCTTCTTTTAATAATAATATATCTGACTGGAGAGAGCGCTGCTAAATCTGAGTACATCGCTCTTGAGAAATGGCCTCAGCTCTGGAGAAATGTTTGTCAAGTGCAGCGTCAATGGCGTTAAAACTGGTTTTGCACGTGGCACGAGCAAGCCAAAATCAGCTTGGAAAAAATGTTTTAGTAGAACTTTCACCACTTTACACAAATTATCCAGCCGGCGATTAAAGTAGATGATTAAAGAGGTGGTATTATGCTCATTTTCAGGTTCAAAATTGTATTTAGGGGTTCTACCACAACAGGTTTACATAGTTTAATTTTCAAAAAACACCATATTTTTGTCATAATGCACATTGCTGCAGCTCCTCTTTTCAACCTGAGTGATACATCTTGTCTCTTTGTTGGGAGTTGCATATGTGCAGTTCCTAGTCAAGGACTACTAGCCAATCAGAAGCAGAGAAGGGCTGGTCAGCGGTAAACAGGGCTTTGGTTCAGCAAAACATGTTGCCAACCAGCTTGGCAACATAGACTGGAGCAAGATGTGACATCATAGAAATGAAAAGGAAACGGCTGGACTACAAATGAGCTACCACCTCTTTAATTAAATAGGTTTGGAGGATGGCATTGGAGGAGGTTTTGTTTTCAGGGACAAATGTGCAGCCACCTTAGCCAATGCAGCCATCTTGACACCAAAAATCTTCATACAGTGATTGACCAGGTGTGTGTCATCTAAAAGTCCTATCAAATGGGGGTCCATGGTCTAATTTGTGTCAGACTTGGGATCCTTGACATGAAAAAGTTTGGAAAGTACTGGTGTAAGGGACCAACCTGTTCTTCACCAGGCTGACCCTGAATAGTAGCTGGAGTAGGGATTTGGTGGGAAATGCTATGACTCCAACCAGCACCATCGTTAGCCCTGTGCATCCGGGCCGGATGTTTTTTGAAAAGCCCCAGATCTCAGAAGGATTTTTAAAAAACAAAAGGCCGAAAATTGAACTTTACTTGCTTATCTAACGTTATGCGCGCGGGAGTGAGCGAGCAAGTGAGAGAGATTAATGTTATTATTTATTCTCCTGTAAATTAATGGAGAATAAGATGATACAGCTGTAGCTCTGTGTCTGTCCTCTCAGCTCCATCTGAAGCGGCTGTGAGCTGCACTTTATCAGAGGCGCTGAAATTAACGTTTGTGGATTTTTGGGGAGGTTAATCCCCTGATAGGCGTAGGAGCCGTTATGCATATTTCATTTCAAAATCTATGTTTGGCACCCCCCCTTTTTTTCTAATGTAAAGTTTGGCATTGCCTTCCTGGCTCTGGCGATTTTGGAGCTGGCTCATACAGGAGGCAGTTTACTAAGTGAATAGTCAATCACTCACACATCAGTGGCGGACAAAATGTTGCCTATAGAAATGTTGAGGGAGAAAAAAAGTAGTTGCTCGAGGATGGTGCAGCAAAGTGCCTCAATATTACAGACTTTTCTTTTTTGCTGCTGTTACTTCTAGCTGAAGGCAGTAGTGATTATGTCTGCAGCAGGGGTGGGTACATCTAATGTACTTTTAATTTCGCTAAATTTTCCATTCATGCCTTCATAACTTAAGCAATCAGTAATCTGCATTTTTCTTCATCAACCGAAATGAGCAGTCATCCTGTGTGCGCGCAGTTACGCAGTAAAGCGCTGGTCAGGCGCTTATCACAGATATGAATGACCTGGGCAGATGCAAACATTTAGAAAATCAGGCAAATACCTTTTCAAGTTTAAGGCTTTATTGTTCTACTAATACAACTGAAATCCAGTGAGCGCACACCATGGCACTGGTGACCGTGTTGGAAAGCAGCCTGCGTCGCTCCTTCACAAGCCTTTCCATTAACGGCGCATTAAAAGCGTATTTAGTCTCTGCAGAGCAAATGAAGACTTCACACTGTAACATCTAAGTCAGATGATCACTGCATTTATTGAGATATATGAAAAGTCTCTTGATGTTGAACAGAGCATCGCTTTGGACATTAGCCTGTTTCTTTTCTTTAATACACACTATTTGTTTTGTAGCGATGTCTGATGGTGAATCCATAAACAGAATGTCGCCGGTGAAACTAATCTTTCACTCAGCAGCTAACAACTGTTATTTATTTTGAGATGCACAGAGAGAGAGAAAATATGGTGGATGAAATAGTCCTGTTGGGTTTTACGCATGACGCACAGCTTCCTCTGTATGTAGGTTTACCTGCTTCAGCAACGAGCTGCTCCGTGTTACTGCCACAATAATTCTTTGCGTTGTGAAAATTATTTAGATGCCCTAGGAATAATCAGATTTTATTGGCAGTCTGTGCTACTGCAAAGCAAGAAGTTTGGTTGGCTACATCTCCACAATAAAAGGCACAGGCAACAATAATTGGCTGGGCAGCAAAAGTGATATTTTAAAGTGATCTTATAAACACCTTCATGGAGATAAAAAGGAAAATAATTGTAGAAATAGAATTGTAGAAATATCTAAATTACAGATAAAGCAAAGCAAATTGCATTCCCTAGAAATAACGGCGTGATCGGGAGTGACGGCCTCCCTGATCTGAACCCGAGTGGGTGTTGTTAGACTTCTGTGCTAGTCATGCATTGTCTATAACAAACACCATGTTCGAACATAAGGATGCTCATAAGTGTACCTGGTACCAGAGCACCCTATTTTCACTCCTAATTACTGTCTTTAAAATGATGTGCGCCCATACATGTGTTGACTGGACTGGTCCTCACAGAGGTTGCTGCTGCTTAATAAAAATACGCTAATAAATTGGGGGAATGTTTTGAGACGTTTTTATGAATGAAAATAAATCACAAATTTTAGAACTTGAACTTCTTCACTGCATATGCAGAAACATTTTAAAAGTCTATCTTGACCTTTCCTCATGTGGACACATAGGGGCTGTGATCCTGCACAATAAAACATGCAAGAATTAAATCCCCAAACTATCATGGATAGTAGTGCAACGGGTTGCAGAATCTGTGGTATATATCCCTTCCACACAGTGCAGCAAGCAGGTGGACCGCGGATTGATTGCAAAGTTTATGATGATTTATCCTATTTGACCTCTCAAAATATTATTAATATAAAGTCTAGGAGTTTATAACTGAATTAAAATGATTTAATTTATTATTGATGAGGTAAAAAGGTGCCACATGCACATTTAAAGAGGTTACCTCAATCAGTCACATCTGCATGTGTGTTGATTCAGCAGTGATGATATTAAAAGTATACAGGAGAAACGTATCTGAAAGCAACCCAGAATGCCTGAGAGCTGCTCTGCATTATATTCTGTTACAGTTTTAGATTTAAAATTTATTATACCTTTATTAACCCAGAAAAACTCTTTTTCCAAGAGTGTCCTGGCCAAGGCAGGCAGTAGCACAATTGCACATTTTAGATGGGAATAAATAATCAGATACAAGGTCATAAAATATCAAAATGTTCAATATTGACCACAATTCAGCAACAAGGATGATCAAACAAGTAATCAGTCATAAAATCTGAAGCCTTCAAGTCATTTAAAAGCAACCAGTGAAACAGGCTCACAAAGTTTCAGCCACCTGCCTGCTACCTGAATTTTGTGTGTTCCTTTACATAAATACTTTCCACAGTAAATTGATGCAGAAAAGGCAGAAATTGGTGCAGAAAAACACCAGAATGCAGGAAATTAAGTGTTTAACACTCACAATTTTCTGGGGGTGTACCCCCAAACGCCCCGGTTCATACTGCCATACTTTTGTTGTAACATTATAATTAGACAAATGACATTACAATTTAGCAGCATCAAAATGAGACAGTTAATAGTGTTGTTGTGAGTTTCGTTGTGCCGTATAAATAGAGGATGTTTACTGTTGCTTTACTGCTTTAGAGACTTAACTTTGGAGGGGTCAATTATTATGTGAAGATATGAAGTTTTATGGGCTGGGCTAAGCCCCCAATGTTTCAAGATCCTAAAAATGCCCCTGACTCCAACTCTACCTCACATTGGAATAAACAAATTTTTGTCAAATTCAGCAAATATCTCCTGTGTTTGTGCTGAAGAAAATGTATTGTTTGTACACACAGCCCTCGACACAGGACTCGAATCCGGGCCGCTGCAAGAAGGACCCAGCCCCCGCACATGGGGTGCGCAACCCATCAACAAAGCTAACCAACACCACAAGCATAGCTGCATTTTAATGCATCTTCACATTTTCACTTTTGACCAAACAGACCATCCACATGTTGAGCTTGAGGTACATGACCCAACATCCTCTGATGTGGTTTAAAAAAAAAATGGAAAGCCTTTTAGATGTCCGTGCTAGGAAGTCAGAGAAAGAGAGACAGATGAGGAGGATTACCAGGTACATAGGGATGGAGTGTGATGCTACAGACTTGGCTCCATATATCAGCCCATCACACTTAAACAGCATTGCCATCATTGGGTGGAGAAGTAGTAGGACCAAGTGTTACTGACGCACTAGCTACACACTTCCCCTACCGTAACCACAGAAGAAGAGTCTTAAAGCGGCAGGCACCCAGAAATGTCAGAGCCTTTTATACACCAAGAATGTTTGGACAAAATTTCAAGCTTTATCAAAAATGTCTTGATCAGTGTTTAATGTACCAGTTCTATTAGGAAAAGGGAGCAACCACAGAAAACAATGTCCTGTTGAAGTGAACATCTTTGCATGTAATCATTCACTCTTCCTTGAAAGGATGGAAGATTGAAGTGACAGCAATGTGGCATGACTGTGCAGCAATGGCAATCTGTGGATGTCATATGTCAGGTAGGAGGGAGGAAGAAGTTTTTAAACTGGTTTAGATGGACAACACCCAAAATGTTTTAACAGGTGAACAACCACGGATATATTGGTGTCCAAAAGAGGTGGATATTACATGCTGGATAATATTCTTGTATGAACCGCCCATAGAGGTTATAAGAGTGTTGTGATATGGAGAGCCAGGAACCATTTATCTAATAAAATTCCTGCACAAGACTCATCGTGCTTGGGTGTAGCTGCTGGCCCTGTGGCTGAGACATCAACCCCAGTAGCTCAAAAACACGTGGGGTAAAAATGTAGATGCCAGCGTGCTGCAAAACTGGCATGGGTCCACTAGAAATAGTGCCTGAATCTCAGCACTTTGATCTCTTAAAGTGTGTTCTAGAGAAAGTTAACTGCAAAAGGTTATTTTCCTTACTCCAAACTTTACTCAAACAGTTGTTTACAAAGGGTGTACAGATGTAATGCTGCTTTAGACATAGGCCTAATGAAACCAAACAAACAGCAGCCATGGAACGGACATAGCAAAAAAGGTTTCTGCACACAACATCGCCCTTTTTACAATTCTTTTTAAAGCAGATATCAAGGACTCAACATGAAAGAAAACTTGCAAGTGTAAAAATTATCCTCTTACCACTTTTATGTTTATTTGGGATCAAACTATAACCTCATTACAATGTTCACCTCTAGAACTAGCTCGTACCAGAAACAAACAAAAGAAAACTAAACTTAATGGAGGCCATCTGTCTACAAAATGGTATAAGTCCCTTGGCTAGAGGTAACAATAAGTGCTTTTTGCTTAGAGTGGGAGTTGAGCCAGATTCACACACCTTCCAATTCCCAATACAGGAAAAGCGAGTCTCAAAATTTAGACTGGTGATGTCTGAAAACCTTTCAATATAATAAATATAAATACATCTGAGGTTTTCTACAGATTGTGAAAAGGACATGACAAAAATAGCTTTGTTCTCAAAGTCAATGCATTTGCATAAATAAAGTGTAATAATAACATTAATTACAATAGTTATAATAAACCTTAAACTTTAGAAAAAACAAAGCACGCTTGGCCCTTTGAAATGTAAGGCTTGGGCCATTAAAACAAGTTTAGTTTTCTCTGATCTTCACAGTAGACGCACGCTGACACACATAAGGAGACTTATGAACCATGTAATGCAAGTTATAGGTACTATCTGAAGATGCGTCAAAGAGACATTATTTAATTTCTTTGGGTTGATTATTAAAATTGACGAATTGAATTATTATCATGGTCAACAGCTGATTGGCTCAAAGTTTACAGCTCTGCTTTTGTTTAACTTCATGAGTTAAAAAATCTGAACCAAGATAATGCTTCCTTTAAAACCTGACTCCCAAGCACTGTATTTGTCACTGCAAAATATTTATTATGAAAATTTATTCTGATAAATTATAATGAAAATAACTGCATGTCAAGAGCAAAAGGTCATTTATAGAAGAATATCACTAAAGTAGAAAAACTGTCCATTGTAACTGCCCATACAGCTGCTAAATGTGGTGGTAGAGGAAAAACAAAACATCTTGCCCCAGTTAGATAATCCAACCTTTTCTATATTTAATAATTCATTGATGGCTTCTTCCTGAGAAAAAGAAAAACATAATGAAATGGAGGAAGAATCCAGAGTGTGATGGGAAAATGCAGGTCTAAGAATCTTTTTCAATGCACACAAAAGTCATTTCAAGTCCCAGCCGTAGTTCATAAATATGACGGAGGAGGAGGAGGAGGAAAATGGCGGTTTGTCATTCCTGTGAGCAGTAGCCAGAAACAGAGATCCCAGACAAAGAAACAAAGACCTGGAGCTGCATTTCTCTGAGATAAGGTGGAAAGCTGAAGGAGAAAGAAATAGACATCACTCCATGATGGCTCGGTAAATGATGGGCTCGATGTAGTCCTCTCTGTATCGGGAATTGATGACCCGTTGCCTTTTGGAGTTCTGTTTGACGTCGTTCTGTGTGAAGAGCTCGAAGCGCATGTCTGACGCCACCGACTGTGGACCAAGCACAACATCAGAAATAGAAATTAGTGCTTGCTGGTTCTGCAGATCTCAAACAAGAAATAACCTGCTATAGGTCACACCTAGCACACGTCATAACACTTTTTCTAAGCTTAAAAGGTTCAGAGGCCTTCTGATGAAATGGGGGATATTATGTTACCATTCGTGACTTGACTCGTTTGGGAAGATCCTCGTCTAGAGTGTAGATTTCTTCCCGCTTAACAGAGATTTGTGATCCATCCTCAAACTCCACCTGATTGTACACACACAAGCATGTAGTAAGTGAAACTATTAATATACATAATGAGCATGAACATTTCATGTATCTCTGTATTTGCACGAATGCTGCTTTAAATAGTTATTTTTTAATATGGCTGTGATCTCTAATTGCCCACCATTACAGTAACATTATTAAAGGACAAACTGCCACCCAGATAAAAGCACTTTGTTTAAAATATGACATATTGATGAGTAAGCTATCTATTTTTTAATGCGTCTCAACATTTTTACTTTTAAACACTCAACACACATGTTGAGCTTGGTGAATGTAACCCAACATCCTCTGATGTGGTTTGAAAAAGCCTGTTAGATGTCAATGCCGGTAAGTCAGAAAAATTGAGGATTACCAGGTACATAGGGATGGAGTGTGATGCTACAAATTTGGCTCCATATATCAACCCATCTGTCCATCGCACTTGAACAGCATCGCCTTCAGCAGGTGGACCGAGCTGGACACAGTCACGGTTCTGAAAAGAGAGCGAATGGTTAACCATGTGTTAGATAAGGAAACTCAAATTATATGAGCTTACATCTGTTATTTAAATCTCACTACGTTTATGTGTGCGCGTTACTACACTTCATCCCTTAATATATTTTCACTTGACAGAGTTTATAACGACTACAAGCAGTTCTATTAACCTCGATGTCCTCTGGGAAGAGGTTGTCGCTGTATGACCCGTCGTCGAACACAACCTCGTAGAAGGTGGCTGTGGTCAGTTCCACCACCTCGCTGTGGTAGTAACGGCCGTTTTTGTATTTACAAATCACCCTCTGCTTCACTGACAGCTCTCGCATGGAATCCTTGTTGCGCTGGGGGAAAGAAACTGATCATTAGTCTTAAAAGCTTATCACTCTACAGCACTGCAAAGATAGTGGTTGTAGATAACTCAGCAAGGACTGGGCTACTGTAATCACAAACAATATTTGCTCAGTGAGGTGTGATCAGGAAATCATACAGCTCTCTGCTTCATGCTACAAAATACATCTGAGCATTACAGCTGAGGATTTGCACAAACAAGTTCAGACTTGTAGTCACATAGCTCAATGCCCAAGCTAGGGACGGGCATGGAAAAATATTATTTGTCACCAGAAACAATTTAACCATTCTTCAAAGATCGATTGACGCATCACAACGAGTCATGGGTAAAAACAATTTTTGAAGATAAGAAGACAGTCGCATAAACTGTGATTTTAAAAAAAACAATGTAATGTCTATTTGAAAAAACATGACCCATACCTAACGAAAACAGAAACTAAGAATCGCACACAGCAGGTTCATTCGCATAGTTTTGTCTCTAAATCTCTCTTGACAGGACCAAACAGATGTCTGACTCACCCAACTAGTGAATCAAAGCAGTACAAAATGTACTGTAAAGAATCCCTGTCCTTTTGTGAGGTTAGAAAAGAATCTTCCAATCATTACTGTGCTGCAGGGCTGACTAAACCAGCACTGGAAGCGAAGATGCAAGGCTAATTAGACAGACTTCATAAAAGATCCTCTTTGTCAACAATCTACAATAACACAGAGACATTTTAGCACCAAGATGGGTGCATTTATCAATCTTATGAATTGGAAAAAAATATTTATATTCAACTTAAAATGTGGCAGGAAATGATACTAAAAAATCCTTACCACTGAACTTCCTTTCCAATGAGTAACTGTGAAAAAACTTTTACCAAAAGTTTACCATATAAGCCATTATTTTCAAGCACTCTCAAAAGTTCGGAGCGTAATCTTGTTTGTTTGTTTATTCAGTGAAAATGAAAACAGTGATGCAAAATTGATCATTTCCACTAATTGTGAATCATATCGCAAATTGTACATGTATCTGTCTATTCAAAATAATCGCAATGATTTTCCCCTTCATATCATGCAGCCCTAATGCATATCTGTTCTCAAAACAGAGAAAGAGCTTGTGGAAATTTTTGACATTTCAGTGCTGGATTTTCAGCTTGCCTTACAGCTAAACAACCTAAGCTAAGCTGTCAGAGCAGTCACAAGGGGGGGTGGGGGGTGGGGTATCACATGATTGGCTGTTTCTTCAAACAAGAGACGCTCCAGTTAACCCTTTTTTCTCTCACCAAACAATGTGACCTGTTGCATCTACTCCATTACAACTGGCCAGCGTTTCTGGTAGGTTACCTCAGGTATGATGGGCGCTCTGTGTCTGTGGCAGGTGATGAAAACTATGAACGGCCAGTCATCTGGGTACATGAGGACACCAGCTGCCTGAGCGCAGGTGGGGTGAAACGCAGTGGAGCAGCGACCGTGGGAGCACTGTACACAGCAGCCCTTCACCTCCCTCTTCATCCGTTTCCTGCAGTATGCACACTTCTACCAGAGTGACAAAGAGGGGAAGAATTGGGTTCAAGAGGAAAAGTTATGAATGGCATGTTCAAGTAAAGGAAGTACAGGGGAAGGAAAGGAGTAAAAAGGAAACAAGCCAAGTGGGCAGGATGAGAAGGAGAAAGATTAAAAAAAGGTTTAAAAGGGAGTAAAAAAACAGGCACACAACTGGAACATGGAAATGTTAGAGGGAAATTAAACAACTTCCCTTTGATTAAATAAAGAGGTTCTGACATCATGCACAAATTTAGAAGTCGATCCATTGAGATCCTGACCTAGAACAACAGAGACAAGGCCAACTATTGCACAGGAAGTCCTGCATTACTTCTAATAGACTGGTTGTACGTGACTCATAAACAAGATAGAAGGAAAACATAATGGTATTACTTTATTTATTATTTATTTTTAAATCAAATCTGGTCAGAGTAACACAACTCAGTTACGTAGTTGAAACAACATCTATTATTGGGAGACATTCAGGGGCCATAATGAGAAGTGAAACTGAGCAAGGACAGCAAACAGGCACCACACTAGTTTCATTAGGGTGGAATGTGTGAGAAACAGATGCCATCAGCTCTGTTGACAAAGCCTCCAATCTGTGTATCAAAAGTGAATGGCAGGGGGAAATAGACCTGACTCATAATGCCAATAATAAATAAATAGGCATCATAATAGCGAGATATACAATGCAACATTTAGAATCTTGAATTACTGCCCTGCAGTTGTATGCAACAAGTTGCAGTTTACATCCATGTAAAAGACAAGGTATAAAGTGTTTTTGGCTAAATGGAAGTTAGGAACACTATATTGATTATATTGTTAAACTGACTGATGAATGTATTGGCTTAACAGGTACACATGTACTTGATTGCTATGTAAAGATGGATACTAGATAGCGACACAGATTGATTTGCTTTCTCCTGGCGTTTTTAGATGTGAAGCCTCTCTATGAGCTGTAGGTGAAACTCACACTCACTCACAGGATGACGGGAAAGCCCGTAATGTGCTAGTTATATAGACCTATTTTAAGGTCTCAATGACCGTTGACTCAAAGGTGTACCTATTCAGTGCCCGACCAACTGTGTAAGATGGTCCCAATCTCCCCTTCTGTTCCTGCATGATGGTGTTGAATAACATTTCTGTGTTATCTTTTGTGTAAAAAAACTATATCACTTTATTGTTGTTGTATCCCAAATGTACAGCAGACCCCCGTGATCATAGTGAGTCTTACCAGTTTGAACCGTGGCAGTGGGATTGCAGAGAGGTCAATGGGGGCGCGCTCAGTGACACTGACAAAGCGAGCTTCCAGCACAGTAATGGCACACAGCACATGAACCCACCTGTGTGAAAGGCAAACACGAAATCGATTCTGGACAAACAATTCAATGTTCAGGGTTAAATATTGAAATGTTACAGCATGTATTAAACAATGTGGTTAACGGTATTTAAACAAGTTAACATTTTGTGTGGTCCCTTCTGATGTTGGAACTACAAGTTTATGTCTACATTTGATCCATAACTATTACATTCATTATAAAATGCTTTTCTAAATAGAAGAACAAAACATACAATTTAGGGCTGAGATTATAACAAATACATATATAGGAAGAAAATTATTGATAAACTATTATTATTTCATTGGAAATCAATAATCAGCAAATTACAATATTTAGACAAGCCACAAGTATTCCACAAAAAAGGTACTATGGTCACCTATTCATAGAAGTTGATACCAAGATATTGCCACATATGTGATAAGGTGAATTATTATGAACAACAAGAAGAAGCAACAACTTGCTTGCTCATCTGTCATAAACCATTTCAATATAGATGACGAGAATATGTTGCTTCCGACTGAATGCATTTCCCGTCATTTCAACTGACATTCACATACAATGCACTAAACTGAGCGATAGCACGTAACCACAGGATGTAGGTGTGTAACAACAAACACACATTAAAAAGTGCATTCAGCTTGAGGGTCTTGATCCACCAGATGGATATTAGCAGTAACAGACTGAAGAGACAGATAGACTTAATGAGGTCAGAAGAGAGCGGCTCAATAATCTGTAGCAACCAGTCAGAATCACTGTGCCTGAGCGGTTTTGTAAACATCATAAATCCTTCTTGTGAATTTTCTTCTTGACTTTACTTTCACAAGTGTAAGACTGTGATGACAAAGGCATTCTCATTAAAAAGGAACAGGGTCATATGGTTTTAGAAAAATGTGGCACTGGGAAAGCACAAAACTTTTCTACATTTGGAACCTCCTAGAAAACATGACATCTTCAGCAGTACTATCTTGCTGCGTTAGTGGGTGTAACTAAAACGTCAACCAATAACTGCCTTTCTGGCCGTCCTATAAAATTCCATCACATGTAAACATGTACAGTACAATACAACTTCAAAAGGTGAGTAGTTTCCGTACTGCTTCTGGTCCGCAAATTAAAGCTTGGCGGTGTCTGCTACTTACTTGTCATTGTTGGCTTTCTGTAGAGCTCCACCTCTCAAGGAACATAGACAGCAGTCCTGGAGGAAGTAACACATTACAAAAAAAAAAAATGATGACTTTGGCAACTGACTATTTTATCTTCATCTAAATCCCCATGTTTGGATATATGATGTTCTACTGTATAATATTTATAGCTTAAACTGGGGATAACGCAGTCTCCTCTACTGGATGACATAGTTATGTATCAGCTAAAGCTCAACCTATTGCTGATCCCTACAACCCATTGTCTTTCTTCAGGGGAAAAACAACCTGATGGGGACATCCTGATCACCAATCTATTTATTAGCCAAATTAATAACATTTGCGGCATTAAAGTTTGTATTATTTCTATAAAATAAATGGCTATAATTCTTAACAAGACTTAAAGATGGAAAAATAAGAATCCTTCAGCTCAAACATACTAAAATTGAAAACTCAGACGACTTAAAACAAAAACCATGTGAAGCTGAAGTGCATTGAGGTGTCACAATGAATTACAAAGTGAAGCATTGCCCACTGGTGGTGAAAAGGTGTTTGTGCCAAACTTGGGCCACATTTCCCAAAACAATCTGTTGTTCTGAGCAGACAGGAACACAAAGAGAACAGGAAATTTAAGGACCATAACGTAGAAAAACAAATAACACACCAAGAAAGAGAACACCCTCACTATCTCAAAACAAAGGAAGCAGGAGCACAGAGAGCCAAGTCTGGCTGTTGTAGCTGTCAATTTTAATAAACAATTAGTTCACTTCAAGCTGATTTAGTGGTGCTGGTGTAGTAGATAATGGCTTATATTGCACTTTCATGCAAAATAAGGACTGACTTTAAGAGAGTGACAAAGGGTGAACATGTTTTTCCTTGCCTCTGTCGCTGAAAAGCGCTGAGATAACTCTTTTGAATTGGCGCTACATAAATAAAATTGAATTGAATATACAATTTTGTTTGATGCCAAAATACAGCTGCGGTAAAACACAGAAACCACCAGGAGGCTCCCAATGGTGCCACAGTGGTTTTAGCTGTAGCAGCTGCAATCAACTTCAGTTAAAAAAAAAATTCAATTTCCCTGCATGGGATCATTATAGTTTATGTTATTACATACTGGTCACAGTAGCTGTCAGCCATTGGCACTAGTGTGTCATGAGGAAGTGAACTGTGAATACAGCTGTTTCTTCTATTAAACCCTTAATCTCACACCATGTGGATTTCAGTCAAACTAGTTTCTAGACCAACTGTTTTCATTATTTAGCAGGCTTCATAAGAAAAATGACCTAGAAAATTGTTATTTTAAAAAAAATAAAACATTTGTGCATTATTCATATTTCTGTAGGCTTTTCATGACATCTACTATAGGTGAGCCAAGTGACTAACCTCGGTGATGGCATCAGCCTCACAGCGGGCGCACAGCCAGTCGTCCAGCTCCGCTTCTTCCCCAGACACACCATAGCAACCTGAACACAAGATGTCACACGTTCACTTCTCACAAACTTCATTCAGCAGTTATTACTGATGTCTGGCTGGTTATTTCAGAGAATTTCAGGGAAATGAAACTTATAAATTAGTCGCCCACACCATGTGGATTCACGCTTGTTATTTTATGAGAACAATACACTGTCATTCCTACATACAAAAAAAATGAACTACGAATAAGAGCAGTGTGCATGGATTTTTTTTTTTTTACTTTGTTGATGTGTGTGTACCTCTTGAAAATTAATCTTTAATATTTAAAAATGGAACAGAACTAAATCAGATAACACCAACATAAAACATTTTTAAAAGAGGAGAAAATTCATTAAAATAAGGAAGTATTGTAAATCAAACTCAACCTTTAGCTTTTTCATTCAGCAAAACAATCCCTTTATAGAAAGGCTGTGTATGAGCTGCTGGCTCAATAATTTATTGTAAATGTACTTTTATTTGTCACATACACATACATGTTGCAATATTCATCCTCTGCATTTAACCCATCCCTTAAGGCAGCCGCTGTGCAGCACCCGGGGACCACCTCCAGATCTCCAGATACAGGGAGAACATGCAAACTCCACACAGAAAGGCCTTCATCCTGTGAGGCCACAGTGCTATCCACTGGACCACCGTGCTGCCCAGCTTATATACAAACAATGCGCAAACATCCCTATGGCCAACTTGTGCCATAGGTGTGTCTGCACATTCTTTTACAATATTACATTTATATGCTTAAGTAGTCTTTAAGAGATACTTGCTCATCACAGAAAAGGAACTTACTGGTGTGTACGCGGACGCAGCACTGAGCACAGCTGACCAGCCGGCTGGTCCCGTCTTCTGCTACATTAGGGTTAGAAAGCTGTCCCTCCCCGCTATCATTCGTCTTGCTAGTTTGGGTGTTGAAACACATTTCAGGGATAAGTGGCTTGGACCACTGGCGGCCCCCCGGACGGTTCACCAATGTCACGCAGGAACTCCCACTACTGGACTCAGACTTAAGAGGGGGGGAAATTCCAAAGGTTTGTTAGCAGATAATTGCACACATTTATATGAATATTTGATGGATCCAATCCTCAGTTACAACTATGTATATTGTTAACATAACTTAACTATTACTGTGGCAAATTACATTAATATGTTACACTGGCAAGCTATTCTTTAAAAATGAATAAAGTTTGGGGAAGAAATTTAAATATACAACTTATTAGAACACAGGCATATAATACTTAATGAAATTCAATTTCAATTTAACTTCCTACAACATACATAACAACAATAAGCCATGAACGCCACAATTTAAGTAAAGCATTAATAAAGACATCCGTTTTCTGTTCTAGCAGCCATGAACACTGACTACCCATTACAATAGATAGTTCATCACAGCATTCTCTCTGTAATTCCTGTCTGCTTCAAAGGTTGATTGCCATAAATGTCAATTATTTGTACTGACAACTACGGGTGGCCGCTCAATATAAATAGAAAAAGGTGGTAATAACATTGAATAATAATAACAGTACTAACTTCATAAAAGCATACAATGCTTATAGCTGTCACCTGATGGTAAGTGTGGAAGAGCAGGCAGATGGAGCAGTAGGGTGCCTGTTGGCCCACCCTCTTGTTGTACTCTCTCTCTGCCTGAGGGTTATACGGCCGACACTGCCACAGCTGGGTTAGCGGCTTTGCCCACTCCTCTTTCTCCTCTTGTTCGACCTCCACGTCTACATACACATCTGCAGATAGGTTGATTGGATGAAGGACAGAGGGGTAGTGTGAATGAAGGAGCAAAAGGATAGGGAGACACATTATGATTATTTTTTAATGGGGTGTGAGAATGAGAAAGAGACATTACAGCCATCATGAGTTCATAAGAAAAAAAAGGTATTGGGTATACAATAAAATGGGTAAAAAAGGTCATTTAAACAGGACCTCATATTACTGTAAATATAGTGCTTGGAAAACAGGCCTCACACGCAACACACTACTCCATTAAGCAGATGAACTAAACGTACCGTCGTCACTGTGCAGCTCTCTGATTAGAGGGTGATGACGGGGCAGCTTACAGAGCTGTGCCTGCTGCTGTTGCTTCTTCACAACTGACTTGCAGTAGGACTGCTCTTCTGACACCTGCTGGAGTAAGAAGTGTATAATCAGGCAAAACTTCACAACAGGGATTATACTGAATCTGTAGCAATGAACACATCAGTTGCCACGAAGCCTCCCAATTATGAGGCTCATTGGGAGCTCTGTACTAGTGTGCATACATTCCCACATAAACATTAGGTCCATTTATCCCTTTCAGAATTATCCTTTCAGCTAACTACTTACGTGATGCTTCTGAGCGATCACCCTCATCTCATCAGGCACGGGACTCCTGACGGGAATGGTGTCTTTCAGGATGACTATGCCACTATCCGCAAGGGGGCATTGGTTACTCTGCGGTTTGAACAGCACGTATAACATTGAACATTCATGGTAGGCTTTGGAAGAATGCTTGATAAAGTAGATTCAGCCACCACCGAGATCACTAATCACAAATTGTTCTGTTAGTAGAGTTAGTAATAATGCTCAAATACATTAGTATCCTACCAATCATGCAAGGAAAGTGCACCAGTACAGAGCTACCAAAAAGTCAAACACCTGTTTCTTTCATTTAGTGACAACATGCACAATAGTATTATGAAGCAAAGACATGTGTATCTATGAGTGTTAAATATAAACTTAACAAGTTTATATTTGTTCAGCTGCAACTACAGACTGTTTTGGATAATCCAAGATGAGTTCAAATCGAGGGCAACTGCACTTGAAGATACTTAAAGAAGTTTTGCCTCTAATCAAAGAGGCTTCTTCAGCTCTGCAAGACTAAGCCTCTTGGATGAGATGGGAAATGTCTTCAAGTCCAGTTGCTCTTCATTTTAACCCACCTTGGATAACTATGACCTGTAAGATATTTTGGAATCATAATTTGATGTTAAATTGATGGAAAAATGCATTTTTCTACAAAAAAACCCCCACACCTTTCGCTTGTTGTTCTTGGGGGGCTCCATCTCTGTTTTGCTCAACTCTCTTGGCTGAGTCTGAGTCTGAGAGGAAGCAGACTTGCTGGTGGGCTTCTCCACTTCATCATCCTGAGCTTCAACTGGCTTTGCCATTTTCGGTTTGTCCACCTTTTGCTCCGGCTGCACAAGACTCTCTGCTTCTGCTTCATTCAGTGTTACTTTGGTAAGAATCATCTTGGATTCTGGCTGTGGTTCCATTTTTTCACAGCTTGGTGCCTGAGACAAGAACTGAATCTGTGTGTGTGAAGGGCTTTGTTTACAGGTTTTGTGCTGGAGATGACGGGATTGATGCTCTCTGGCATAACTGTGCACCTGCAGCTGAGTGTGAGGCTGCTGCTGCTTCTCTAGAGTGTAGCTGTGCACCTGAAGAGTATCTTTTGGACTCAGAGTCCTGTGGAAGAGCAGGCTGGCTACTCCCATTTTGCGGGCAGGCTGAGCAGTCGCTTCTGTCCATGTAGGTGCCGCTGAAACCGAAAGATGTCCGTTTCTGGGCTGTGACTGAGACGAGATCGCCGGTGCACGAGTCTTGGTATAATGAGGGGGGCGGCCTACATCACTGTTACTTTGGGTCAAGCCCCTGTGAAATGGATCCAATAAAGTTAGCTTCGTTGGTGTGACAACCAATTTTGGTGGGCCTGAAAATTAAATCAAAGGTCTAGGTTTAGGAGGTGAGGGTGAAAAATGCACACATTCATTAGACTTCATTTTCTTTCACCACAAAACATTTATTACAGACTTAGCTGCCCTACAGGAAACTAGTACGATAACGCACAGGTGACAATACCTTTATTTCTCTTGCCATCTTGTGACATAGTACGTGGAGGTATAAGGCTTAGCCTGGGACGCTTCCCATACTGTTCTGCATTTTCCTCATCTTCATCCTTGGGAACAACCTCCTCAGGCACCTCCAGACACACTCTGTGTCTCTTGGTCTCTATCCTCTGTGTAGTGCTGTACGGTTCAAACAGAGACACAACAGTTGAAAACACACTTCAACCCATTTCCTTTTGATTTCTGATTTCAGAAAACTGTCCAGTAAAATTGCAAATGTATCTTTGGAATATTTATCACGTGTGCCAAGGACAGATTCAAAGTGACTGCTCTTCCCCACCTCCAACCATCATGTCAACATTTTGTGGATTATATTTAAGGAGTTCATGTTAGTAGGGTTGGGTCGACAGACGATGTAATCGTCCATCAGCGATGGCTGACAGAAATTAAAACGTTGAGCCGCCATTGTGATTGTACCCCAGATTTTAATCCCCACAAACATTATTATTTTTATATAAACCTGCTTTGCACCTGCCTCAGACTTCTCTTCTCCCCACACTCAGACACACACCTAACTTACACCTGTGGTATCTAACTGCAAACACACCGGCTTGTCCCGTCTCTCTCTGTCTCTCTCCCCCAGTCTACTCCACTTTCTCCATCAGCAGTACATTTTATAAAGTCACCTAAACGACCCAGAACTCTTCTTTTTCCACATATTTTTCCACCCACAATCCGTTATCACAGAAGCAGGTGAGCTGCATGCTGGCTTCTTAATTATGTAACCTATCAAACAACTGAAACCAACATTTGCACTGGTGTTTTCACCGCTGTTTTAGCTGGTCCGTGCTTGTAAAATATCCACCACAACTTGTAATGTAATAAGCAACAAAGTTTTTTGCTGAGTGAAGTCTTGCGAGTGAACACATGCACACACATAAGGCTGCTATGAGTGTGGAGCACGGCATTCCTGGAAAAGTGTGTTCGCGTAATAATTCTTGATAATAATTACTACATAAAAGCAGTGATTTGCTTTGTCTACAGTAATTAGTACTGATTTGCTCTGCTGTAAATGGGTCCTTAATCTAATTGTGACTAGCACTTACTCTATAATATATAATTGACATATTCATTTACTCATTTACGCTTTTATATAAAGCGACTTACATTTGAGGAACAACATACAAGCATCAATAAACTGGGAGATCTACAAGTGACAATAGATACTAGTAAGAGGAGCAGTAAGAGAAACTAGTAAGAACTATTAGCGCATATGGCATCAATGGGGTAACTACCTAGGAAAGAAGTAAGAGTTAACGAATACTGCAATCAACATAAAACAATTGTAAGGAGGCAGAAGAAGAGCACAGGCATGTTATGGGTAAGGGGTTAGATGTGTTATAATAGCATCTTGAAGTTAGAGAGGGATGCCCTGCTCTGATGGTTTACTTTTTATAGAATAACTTTTTTTTATGTGAATTGCTTTAATGATTACCTGTACTACAGATTCAGTAGATTATTTTTAGTCCAATATCACGTTTATATTAAATATAAAATTTAATATCTATTTTCCAACGCAACTAGCTAATATTTTCTTTTCTGTTAGAAAGTGGAGTAGATTCCAACTGTTGTATGACTGCCGTCAAATTAATTATCAATACCGTCCAATACTATTAATTGCTTAATTGCTTTGGAAAAGAGCATCTGCTAAATTGTTATAAACACAGTAAACATAAAAATAACACAGGGATTTCAGTTAGAGTCTGATAAAGTCTATTAAATGTTCCGTATATGTATTATTTCAACCACCATAGTGGGAATCTTAGTGGTTAAGCCATTCGACTGAGCGGAAGACCATAGAGCAATACAAAGCCTACAGATAAGGTCTTAACCATTTAAACAAAAACACATACTAGGACATTCTTTAACGACCCACCTCTTTCGCTCTCCGTCCTCACCACAGCTCTCCATGGAGTTACTGTTGCTGGTGATGTCATTGAAGGACTCCCCCAGGAACTCTCTAGCCTCTGGGGTGGGCCGCGAGTGATCAATGGGTCCCACATCTCGCCCTGCCAGCCATGTCTCATAGCGATCTGGCTGGAATTTCTTTACAAATACATCCATGGAAATCTTCACCATGTCTTTACGGCAGGAGCACTAATTAAGGAATAAACGGCACAAAAGGCAGAAAAAGACATTAGCCATTTTTCCTTCTAATTGTCAAGTGAATTTTATACAAACTTCTGAAATGTTGCAAACAAATTAAGAAAATGCCAAATAGGCACGTTTCCATCAACTGGTATGGAGCGAATAAACCAGGCCAAGCAAAGCACAGTTACGTCAGACGCTGTAATAAACAAAAAGTGTATGTTGCAAACCAGAAACAACACCAATTTCATGGACCTAAAGACCATGGATCAGAGAAAAATGGAGAGGGGTCTGCAGGAATGTGTTTCAAGTGGGCAAGTTGCTACCAGACATGTCATGGGAATGTCAGAAG
Organism: Micropterus salmoides; assembly: GCF_014851395.1. Lineage (NCBI taxonomy): Eukaryota > Metazoa > Chordata > Actinopteri > Centrarchiformes > Centrarchidae > Micropterus > Micropterus salmoides. Next base: position 21,326,724 of record NW_024040485.1, on the reverse strand, counting down.
ACGTCGACAGCGGAAACAGCTGATCGGGAAAGTGAGGAAAATGTTCGCTACATCAGAACTTATTGGTCAAATGTGTGTCCATCTCCCATTTAGTGCATTAACTCTTTTTCAAAAAAGACAAAAACCACCTTAAGCGAGCATAAAAATTGCGAAACTCAGGAAGTTTTCCGAATTTTGAATTTCCAAAAACGTTGATGAATCAACACAACTTGTGTTCAAATGACGAATGTTGCATAAAAAAATTTAAAGTAACTTAAAGTATGGCTTTCTGCCCGTACTCACCAAAACTGCTTGCTTGCCATACTCAATCCATCTCTCGGTGGCAAAGTTGGTAGATTCTGCACAGTTGAAACCATGGTTGAAACCAGCATGATAGGCGTATGGGAAAGTTATCATGAACTCGCCAGCCTCCTGAGTAATCTTAGGAAGAAAGAAAAAAAAATAATTAGTAAATGCAGTTCATACATTTGGCTTGTGTAGTATGAAATAAGGATTTGAAATAAAAATACTTTACTCCTACCTTGTCAAATGGAATGCCATACTTCTTCAATATAGAAGGAGATATGAGGGTCATCTTGTGCCTCAAAAAGGCCTCACAATTTTGGGAACTACCAGGAAAAAACCCTAGAAGAGAGAGCAGACAGATGTTATGTTCCATGAGAACAGCCTTATGCTATATACTTGTAGAAAATAATCCACCGTTCTCCTACCTTTAGCCAAACGCTCCAATCTTTTCCCATGCTCTGGAGGAACACAGTACCTGCATATATTCAAATAAGTTTTCTTAGTCACAGTAAACTGATATTATGCATGTATGTATGTGTTACGCTGTGTGTTGTCAGATAATGTTGCATTGCTCCAAGGATTGACTGATCTCTTGCTTTTTTTTAACGAGCGGAGAGGAGAGGAGCTCTGTTTTATCTCTTTAGAAACTACCATTATATTTCGCTTCATATCCAGGTCAAATCGACCCGTAAAGTATATAAGTGAAAATACTTTGCACTAAGCCGATAATGACAGGGTAACGATTTTAACCACAAGCACCGGGTAGTGAGTTTCGCACAGTAACAGTAAGGCAAACACAATAATTTGATCGAAATATGCAAGGAAACATATCTGTGAAATAAATAACATTTGGAAGATCCATCTTGATACAAAAATATATTTATATTTTTTCTTCCTGGAGGCGGGGCTTACAGACAGATGCCCTAACGATATTAACGATATTACACACGATATTATATTAGCGATATTAACGTTACAGATTATTTGGATAGGATTCCCTTAAGGAAACGTCATACATCAGTCAATTTTTTTATCAGTAAAAATGTCATTAAATTTGAGTAAATTAACACTGTCTGAATGGTGTTGTGATGCAAGTTAATACTGGAATGAATTGGAAGAATGAATGACAGCTAGCTAGCTAATAGCTGACTCCACTGTAAACAGTTAATTTTTTTTTATCCCCACTTCTATAACGATTTTAAAACTATTTTTTGATCCAAATTTGTTTGCAACATGTAATACATGTTGTATTGGCGTTTTATATGCAGTGCTTGAAGTACGCAGGTACGCAGTACTGGCACTTTTTACTTTAGTATGTGCTGACCATTCTCACACTGTCGGGACTCTTTTCTGCCCTCTCCATATCATGTTCTCGGGGCGATTCATAATGGTAATAAATAAACTGCATGACCCAGGAGGCACTATGTGATGCTTATACAGCATCACATAGTGCCTCCTGGGTCATGCCTGTTCTCACCTGCCTGCTTTTCTCTGTCAGCGGCTAGCAGAGCCGTGCGGCCCTATGCGCTTAGTAGCGTAGCAAATTATGCAAGGGCCAGCCTCCCCCTCGTGTCAAGGCAGGTGCCAATGTTTACAACTTTGAGGAGAGGATGAGGCTGAACTGTCTTTCCCTAGGGGAAACACTGCATATTCCTAACTGCGATTCCTATGGGTTTCAAGCAGCAGTGGGTAATCACTATCACAACATTTTTAGATTATGATAACCAGGATATGAGGCTTATGATTCTTACACATACTTACACTAGTATGTGTAAGAATCATACGCCTCATTTCTGTGTCTGATCAAGAAAAGAATAGTTTGTGTCTTTACCATGATTTGGGCTCTCCAAAGTGCAAGTAGTTGATACTGTAGAGGTCCATGTCTTCAGTGTGCCATGCAAAGGTGGTCTTCCACATGCCAAAATACAAGTAGGGTGTATTAACACCCTCAATAGTGATGCCGCTTTCACGTTCAACGGTATCCAAAATGGTGTCCAGGTGGCAAATGTTCCACTCTTTGACTTCCTGCAGCAGTACAGCAGAAAATCCAAGATTCACAGATGAGAACTGAAGCAGTAATAACAATACTGATCATATTAGTGTTTATCAGCATCCCTTGACAGGACAGAACGGATACACAGCAATCAGAAAACCCATCAATACTGATATACTGAATACTGTCAACTCACAGGGTCATAGAGAGTTCCATTAACATCTGCCCCATATATGGGAGGGTTAAATGTCACATTCTTCCAGTACTTCCTTTCCAACTCCTCAAAGTCATCATAATGTGGACTACAGAATCTAAAAAAAAGGCATTAACAATAGTTAATTAGTGCAAACATCGTAAATGAAGCTCAGCATCTAAAGGTTAAAAATGCATCTGACTGTAGATCAACTGCAGATTTCTGAAGGGGAAAAAGGCTTAAAAGTCCTCAATTACTGCACTTCTCACTTGTCGCTGTTGGCAATCTTGCGGAACTCCCTGACCGTCATGGACTTCTTCTGAATGTTGTACTGAGTGAAAAGGCCCGACTGGCCGGTTACCACCTGCTGAATCGGTGCAGGTATCACCAAATCATCTATATCGTCATAAGAGCTTCTAGGCTTCCATTCCTTTGGTGGGACAATCTTGCAGAAGGAAAATAGACAGAGTTATTTTTCTTTTTTAACATGTGTGCTTTCAGGATTATTCACCAGCAAAGCTTTGGGGGTATGCAAGTATTACTTTTTCTGAGAAGCTAGTGTAAACATGTAATAATAAAAATAATTTCATAGCAGAAAAACAGATATTGGCTAGCTTTAAATCATGCATTCACTCATCATCACCCCCTCCCCAAATATGATCCCATAAACACTGCAATGGGTGTGAATATGGTCTGTGGTAACACATGAAATGCATCAGTACTTACTTTAGCCAGGCCTGCTTTATGTGCTCCCTGGGACTCCACATACGCAATATAGCGTGTGAAGTTCTTGAATTCCTCAGCAGTGGGGTAAAAAGTCATGATCCCCCTGGAGCCATGGTTTTGGGAAACAACGTCCGATGCCATCCCAAAACTCACTGGAAGCTCCTGTGGATTGTAAAAGGGAAATTATTATTTTATGATGTGAGGTTTATATCCAGTATGGTTTTAAATCAGCTATTTCTCTATAAATATTCTACCCACCGCCACTTATCTTTAACTGGACTGCATCCATATAGTTTCATTGATTTTATATATATATATATATATATATATATATATATATATATATATATATATATATAAAATTAAAATAGGATTTTGTAGTTAATAGCTATAATAATTTTCAGGATTTGCCAAAGTGGTTGCTGATTAACATTTCAACATACCAACTACTTGGTAACCCGAGTGATGACTACTCAATACTTGAGTATTGTCTTTTGATTTGCCACTTTCTACTTCTACTCACTACTTCTCAGAGGGAAATATTGTACTTTTTACTTCACTACATTTATATGACAGCTTCATTTAATTACTTAAAAAGGAAGATTTTAACACTCACAAAACATATGAAAAATATTTAAAATATGATGATATCCCACGGTTTATACAAGTACAGCTAATAGCTTACAGAAATTTGGCAACTATTTTGATAATATTTGAAAAAACATTTTGTGGTTCCAGCTGCACAAATGTGAAGATCTGCTGCTTTTCCTTTTGATTATTTTAATGTATTTTTCTAGTCATTTTGAGGTTTAGACTGACAAAACAAGCATTGTGAAGGTGTCGCTTTGGGCTCTGGGCAATTATGACAACACTTATCATTATTTTCGGTAATTTTTAAAATCGATTAATGGAGGAAATTATCAGCAGATTAATCCATAATGAAAATTGTCATTAATTGCAGTGTAATACAAAATAGTTCAACCTCAACCAACTACAACATTAAATGCTTTTACATGAATGCATGAGTAATAATAATGATTTAATGTATTTTTCTTCCTGCACAGAGTACTTTTAATACTTTAAGTACATTTGTCTGATTATACTTACATACTTGATGTGTTTTTATGTTTCCTCACTCTTGCGGGGGACAAGCTAATAGGGACAGGGCTGGGACAGGACTGGGACAAACTATACCCGCCTCTGATTGGTTAAACCAGCGTCTCTTTAATTCGGCCCCAGCGTGGAAACACAGCCAGCTTGCATTGGCTCACTTGCTAACTCGCTAAAGAAACATGAACTAATTCATATAATGAATATGCAATGACACACAGCATTAGCTGGTCTGATAGCGCACATGCTTTCAGTGTTATTCAAGTGCAACTAAGTTCTGATCACGTATATAACAGAACAAATGAACGTATACTACCGACAGTAAACTTGCCATATTGTTCTCATGGACATGAAAAAGTAATAGTCGCAAGGCAGCTAAATAGCTAGCTGGCTAGCTAGCTTCCATTAATGGATGGGACTATCTTCTGTATAACATGAATCAATAAATCTAGCGCTAACTTAGATTACAGTCTATGCAGCTCATTCGTATACCGTTATTGTGCCACATTAGGAAACTTGGATAGAGCTAGCTGTAACGTTCCCACACTGAACTGGCTTATTTATAAAAACGCTGTTCAACATATTGGACTTAACATAAGTTTCACATACAACACTAACTGTGAACATATCATTCGCTAAGTCAGTTATATCTATTCCAGGAAATAGACTGCACCCGACGCCTAGCATCGACGATTAGCTGTGCAGCAGTTCCGGCTAGTTTAGCAATCAGATTAGCATTGTGATTAAGAAACTAACCACCAGCGACGGCCGTAAGCTAACTTGAGATGCAGATACATACCACTTCCTCTAGGTTGATTCAGACGTTGTTCCTTTGCTACCTCGAAATCAAGACAAACAGCAGTTGTGAACAGAAAAGAAAAAAGACAGCTTGCTAACTAAGCCCCTGGTAGCAGATCACTATCCTCCTCCATTACCACTTCTACGCAAGCACACGCACCTCAGATTTTGTTTACCACAACACGCATGGGACACGCTCAGCCAATGAGAGGGCGGCTCTGATGGCGCGTCATATGATGGATGAAAACATTAGTTTAATATTTCAGCTTTTTGTAATAATGACTAGAAAGTAGTCTATCCATGCTATAAATAATAATAAATATGCTTATCAAATTAATATTGTACAGGAACTCTCTATTTTAATATACTTTTGATCCTGCTCACTTTTTTCTGTTTCTTTTTTTTACATCAATTTATTTGACTATTTTGTACTTAGTATCTATTTATTTAGTTTTATATTATACTTTATTTCCTTGTATCCATTTGTTGTCTGTCTCTTCCAATTCATTTGGCAAACGACCTCTGTCATAATGCCCTTTTGAATTTATCTGTTATGAAGGAAGGTGAACTTACTACGTACTGTGTACTGTGTGGTATAACATAATAATAATAATAACAACAACAATAATAATAATAATAATAATATTATTTCTTAAGCGCTTTTCAGGACACTCCAAAACACTTTACAATAAAACCAGTACATTAAGTAAATTAAAAATAGATATCTCCTGTTATGATGCCTAAATGTTTGTTAAATGTCTGTAGTGAATTTAAATATTAACTTAACTAACCAATATATCAGTTGGTGTTGCTGAGCTTTGAATTGAAATGATACATAGAGAGAGTGGTTCCTTATATGTTTTAAACATATTAGATTAATATGTTAGTAATACTCAACCACCTAGTCTTACCCAAGGTAATTTCTTTCCATGTCATTTTTTACTTAATTAAAGCAACTGTAAATTAAATAATAGCTTACTGAATTATAACAAACTTAAGAAAGAAATAAAAGCTTTAAATAATAAATATAGGACAATAACGTAAAGAGCTTTCATGTGGAATTTTGGGGGAATTGATTTAATTAGGTAGACAGGCAAGGAACCTGCATTTATTGAATTTTTTTTTTTAAGATAATCATACTCATACTCATGTGGCTGTATCCTGCATCAAGTCACACTTGTACCTTCAGCTTTTGTCAGAATGAAGAAATAAGCAGCTAATTGCATTAGCATCATCTTCAGATTTTCAATCTCTAATGACACTATTGTTATTCTGTTGTTCACTGACAGTACAACTGGAAACAAACAAACAAGCAAAATCACCTGTAGACTGTGAACATCTGTTTTATTTCATGCCAGGAAAGGCACATTCATACACTGAATCCAACTGTTTTGATAGGCTATATAATGTTATATGCATCTACATTTAGGCAGTGCATATATTGTTGATTCCCATGAATAAATGCAACAGTAACATTAACACATTTTGTTAACCACAAAAAGATTTAGCACATATGAGCACTGACAATTTGTATATGCACAGGTTTAGCATTAATAGGAAGTACATGTGCACCCTGTAGTCCATACCGTTTTAATGACCTTTTACACCAAAGGAGACATACAGTACAATTGCATTAGCAGCACTTGTTGGTTTTTATAATGTTTTTGTGGTGTCAATGCCAGGTCAGCTTGTTTCCACTCTATTTCTCTCTATTTTGTTCCAGTTGCATAAGGCCTGTCATGTTGCATCCACATTCTGTCAAAATGCATATATAACAGACCAGCATAGTCAGAACAAACGTCCCTCTTTTTAGGGGACTTTCTCTTCTGGCTGACTCATGTTTGAATTTAAGCTTTTTACACCCGGTCTAACAAATCCACCAATTTACACTTTAACTTTCCAGTCAACAGATAAGCACTGTCACGTGGCATAATATTAGACTGTGCTTTTACTCACACCTTACTGTCCCACTATGAGACAAAGCAGCACCCATGAATTAATGAGCATAATGTTTAGCTCATTCTTTCTGTCTGACACTATTACATAAATAGGGTGGAGTGGAGAGTAGTAGGGGAACACATTCTTGTTTTGCATGTATCAACTTAGAGACACAACAGCTTGAAGCGGTCAATACAACCACAATTACTTATGGCAGTTGCTGTTATTTCAGAATAAAGGCAAAATAACACTTATTTCATAAGGAAAGAGTGCACCGGGATTTTTTCAATATGAGAATATATTGCAACTGTTTAAAACAACCTTCATACCTTTTCATATTCTGAACTCATGCAGGGTCTTAGTAATTTGTATCCTTAGGATAATATTTACTATTGAGGAAATGGCTGCTAGAATAAAGACGTAGAACCTTTTCGCATCCATTTTTGTTTGCATTTGTTTTGGTAACCAGTTCACACACATCTGTCATTGAATATTACTTAATTTTCATGCAACTATGAACTGATAAATTGGTTACATTGTGCTTTACAAAGACACACAAAACTTTTGGATTTAGATTTTACATTAGAGTTCAACATATGGAAAATTAATTGCTGTAATTTGGAAATATATGAGCCAATTATGTTGACAATAGCTGTGATTGTGAGTCTTCATTTTTCATATGGTGTACAATGCACACTGTATGGATGTGGTTAATAGGTGGCTAAATTGCAGATTAACAATCAAGTTTCTCCTTCTGGCATAATATGATCTATGTTTGCATGTGGTGCAATTATTTAGTTACATTTTGCATGTACATCAGTATATATTTAATGTGTTTAAACCATTTCTGAATACCATCCAGTCAGTATTTGATAATAAATTATTATTATCAACACTTTCTTATTATAAGCTGTCCTTCACCATCATACTGGAAAATCAGATCTGTAAATCCTCAATTCACTGCATATTATTTTGCCAGTTTCCCATTGAAAGTAGATGTAAGACCATTTTGTAAAGGACAGAAGCTCTGCAGTACTACAGAATATTTTTAGATAAAGGCGAGGAAATTCGCACACCATTTCATGGTTTTTCACATCTTGTAGTAGTCAGTTCTTCACCAGAAACATTTCATACACAAATCATGAATGGACATAGTCCTTTTGACCTCAAGGTGTTGTATCATTTTGCAAACATGACGCGATGGAGCACAAACTGGTATCAAAAAGCAAAGCAGAAACTGTGTATCCATCCTGCTTATCTTTATGTTCGTTCCATCTTTCTCTGGTTGGCACCATGCCTAAGTCCTGCTTTATCTTGGAGCACCAGTGGCTGTCCACATCCTTAAGATGTGGCCCTGCTAATAACAGCTCTCAGCCTGGGAGCAGCCTTAAGAACACATGCCGAAAAAGGCCTTCTGCTTGGTTCTGTGATAAAACTAAACTCCTTGTTGATTATTTGTCCATAGCCTTATTGATTTTCAATGAGTGGAGAGTGTCACTCAGAGCAACGGTCTTCTCTGTGTCTGTCTTGCCGCTATCTTTTTTGGACATGTCAGGTTCCCATAGAAAGAACTCATGGAGGAGGGTGTTAACGGTATCAGGACATTCCATCATGACCATGTGACTGCCCTCTTCAATGACTTTTAGGAATGCAAACAGGAGGATCTAGAAAGGAAACCAAAAATGAATGCAGACCATTACATTACAACAACAACAACAACAACAACAACAACAACAACAACAACAACAACAACAACAACAACAACAACACTAAGCGCAAACACAGCATTTCATATTTAACATCACACGATAAATCAGCACTCATTCACATATAAAGATGTACTATACCTCTGCCATGCGCTGGTCCTCATCCATGGGCACAAACTTGTCACACATGCCATGAACCAGAAGGATGGGCACAGTGAGCTCAGCATGGTAGACCTCATCCCCCTCAGGCCAGTACTGGCCACTCATCATGGCTCGCAGGACAAATGGAGACACATTGAAGGCATTGCCCTGCTTCAACAGTTGCTTTTCTTTGGCACCCTGACGGGCAAATCCAGCTCTAACGGTCAGAAAAAGAAAGAAAGTGTTACTTGGAACTGTTACCTGTACAGTTTGATGATCAAAGCCCCTTATTTTTTAAGGTTTTTCTAGCAATGATTGTTTGGTTAGCAATGAGAGTAGTTACTGTGATGTGTCACTGTCTCTAGTGTCAATTTATATATATAAAGATTTATATATATAAATCTGCAATTATTATATATAATTGCAGATCTTACTTGAGGAAGCTCCAGGCCAGACAGGGTGACAAACAGTGCAGGACACAAGATGGCAGCTGGAAGATGGAGCATAGGCTGGGCTCAAGAGCTGTGGGACCCCCTCCATTGATCATCACCACCTTATGGACCAGATCAGGATATTCATGGGCCAGGAAGGTGCAAAATGACACTCTGGAGAAGGTATAATGAGATGGGTACAGCATGTTAACAACAGCATGTTTATCAACACTAGATAGACAACTAGCAAAGAAACCGAAGAATTGCTTCCAGTAGTGAATGATATTTAATGAAGGCATCTCACAAATCCTCACCCATATGAGTGGCCAATGAGAATGTTGCGTTTACGAGCATATCTCTTAAAGATGGCACGAAGGTCCTCTGCAAGGGCATAAAAAGTATAAGCTGCTGCAATCTGTGGGGCAGTGCTGGCGCCATGTCCCGCCAGGTCAGGCGCGATGACCTCATAGCCAAGCCGAGAGAAGAAGTCCATCTGGCTACTCCAAATGTCCAGAGAACCCCCCACGCCATGCATGAAGAACAGCGCTACGTCTGAGTGTGTCCCTTTGCAGCTTGAGATCACCCTCTTTGAGTCGATTAGCACAGTGCGTTTGGGCTTACGACGGCGGCGGCGAGGAGGCGGAGCAGGTTTCTGTTCCCCAAGAGGTGAAGGAACTGGAGGAGGAACAGGGTTGGGGTCTGGAGAAGAGGGCATTTCTTTGTAGTCAGCAAGCTCCACCTCTACAGTGCTACAAGGCTCCAGATCCCCATCCTGACACTGCAGGATCTCAGAGTGCAAAACATCACCGAGATTCTCGATCACAAGCTGGCCATTGCGGTAGACTGTGATCTTCCTCTTGCAGTGGACACTGCTCTTGCTCTCATTATTAGAATCCTCAGGAGAGCCGTCATCATCACAGTCGCCTTCCGTCTTCTCCTTGCCTGCATCTTGCTCTTCTGTTACTATAGGCTGACGCTCAGGGACTATGTGCCGCACCCGTAGGACTCTCCCAGGTTTCACCTCCACAAACTCAAAACCATTAGAGGGTTCTGATGACTCCAGGGGCAAGACCAGACTGGCAGCCTTCCCAGTCAGGCAGCACAGAATCCCTTCGGTGATACTGGTCAGCATTGTGCTTTCCTGCATAAACAATATCACACAGGTACAACAAAGCACATCATTAGTCAGATCCTTAATTTAAAATATAATTAAAAACACAGATTATGTAGGTTTATGAAAAGTGGAAAAAGGGAAAAGCAGACAATGTATCAACATAGGGGTATAACCCTTGACTAGCTTTTCACAACTTTTTTCACACAGTTTCAAACATATGCTTTATTAATGGTTCCAGGTTTATTTGTTGCAGTGTTTGCAAATGTCAACAGCTCAACTGGAAGAAAGTGGGTCCAGGCTGGCAGTGTTTTTTAGCAACACAGTTACAATGAAATGGTCTTCTTTATCCTTTCATCAGACCACAGCCAGTACGAGTGAGAACACACCAAGAGCAAGGGTGCTATCAGTTTAACAGGCTCCAAACTTCTATGCAAATTCAAAATACCATGGTCAGTACAAGTGCTGCTCCAACAGCCAGTGTAAAGATCTACTAGCACACTTACCTGGGTGACAAAGCAGCTTAACATTCAGGGATTCCAAGTTCATAAACAATACTTGTGCCGCACTACAGTTTCAATGTCAGTCAACACTGACCCTTCACATGCCAACCTAGACGTTTACTATTAATAACCCCTCTTTTTCACATGGTCAGAACCAGGATATACATAAATAGAAAACACCAGTCATAGGGCATGACTGTATACATGCCTGCAAATTATGCAGTGTGTCTCATAACGGTATGGTATCAGTTAGTTTCACCCTATATTGTTTCCAATGGAGATGAGCCCAGGTCCAGCCAAACTGTATTTTGGCAGTTGTTGACAACTAAAGCTTCGTTAGTCCTCACATTTCATACAAACACAGGCTGGTTATCTCTAGGAAACAGTGTGGGAAAACTCACATCTACACGGTGAGGTTTTATTGTATCCTGGTTACAGAAATTGTGAAACAGAGCGCAGTATGCACATTACTGTCCACAGGGCAGATTTCACATTACTGCTCATTGCATATCATGTTACATTGATAAAGATTATTTTAATCATGTATGCTGGGATTCCATATTTTTATTAGTGAATAATTATTCCAAATTAAAGTCATTTCAAGTGTATATATTGAAACCAATTCTAGATTCTAATTCTAATTTCTTCTGATGCATATTATTATTATTATTATGTTATAAACTCATAACCTATGGGGACTGATGTCAAAGTCAATGTCAAACTGAAGTCCCCACAGGTCGAAACTGCTTTTTGAGGGTTAACATTTGGTTCATGTTAGAGTTAGGTTAAGTTTAGGGTAAGAGTTAATGTTAGGCATGTAGTTGTAGTGGTTTAAGGTTGGGGTAACAGGTAAAGGGTTGGGAAGGCATTATGTCAATGAGGTGTCCCCACAGGGATAGAGGAACACTTGTGTATGTGTGTGTGTGTGTGTGTGTGTGTGTGTGTTTGCCTGCATGCTGTTGTTGGTGGTGGAAGGATGGTCTGAAGGTCAGTGCATCAAGTGCTATTCAGTTTCACTCTGCAGCCAAGTGAGTGTTGACTCAGAGGACTGTCTTTCAGCAAACATCAAAATGGAGCGTTGGCGCAATAAGCAGACACTCCAACCTGCAGCTCAGCTGTCAGTCTTATGAACTGCATTGAGCTTCATTTAAGTCTCAAAATGTGTTTTTTTATTTCATAAAACAGTATCAAAAGTATTAAAGTATCAATTCTGCAGTGTGTCCTTATCATCTATCTATCTATCTATTATTATTATGAACCAATCAGACAAGTTGTACATGATGAGATAAAGGTGTCCTCTGAACCCATTTGACAGCATGGCAGGACATCACCAGACCTTGTTTAAAAATTTTGATGACCCTGGTAGAGATGCCACTACACCTCATTAACACACTAACATCCCTGCCATTTAAATCAGGGATTCTCCCCATGACCTACTATCTATAGACAATTAGGTCAACCCGGATTTAAATGTGGCAGAGGGTAACAAGTGGACCAGAATCTGAAATATTCTAAAGTCAAACATGCTGAAGGTTACTCAGCCATATTTTTTTTTATTTTTGTCTGCATTGCAGAATATTTAGGTTGATATGTCTGCCAAGTCTTACAGTGACACACATTTGGTACACAGTGTGCTGCTCTATTTCCACAACATGGGTCTATACACCGTACAGTATGGAGCAGTCGTTATATCATATCTACATGTGAAATGCGTTTATTTTTAAACGTGAGACCATTATAAACTATTTTCTGTCTTTTCAAAAAGGCCTAATTCACAGACGTCCTATAGCTTTGCGGTTATACAAGCCTTTTACTCAGAATCCTCAAGCCATAAAACGCAGTAGTAGGACCTAGTAATAATTTTATGTATAGCTTAAATCAAATTTTTTCACAATAAAAATGCACAGCCAATGACATTTTATTGTCATAAATAGGCCCAATTAACAGTGTCGCATCACAAATAAAAAAGATTAGAAATCAGTGGCAATCTAGTGAGTAAGGCCATAATTGCTACGGTTTTTATTGACAGATCTATTATTTTTGCGCTGTCACAAGACAAATAGCATTGTGCAGCTGCTTATTGATGCGATTGGCTAGATGGTGCACAATAAACATCGGCTAATTAGCACAACGCAATGCAATAAAAATCGATTCCTTACCTGCAGAGTTACTGACGATGAAGGCTTAAGAGAAATATGCACCAAAAGATGACAGTCAAGGGCCGACGAAACTGAACTGAGGAAAACGTTGCATTTGGTGCAACAATTTGTTTACGCTAGAGATGCTACAAAAAAGTAAACGCTTCTAATTTGCCTGATCAGGCTCCTATCACTGAACACAGATGGGCTTGAATTGATCATAAAGCATGCATCCATAAAAGTGTGCCAATTGCATCTCAATATGATCCCCATCACGAAAACAAACGCCAATGGGTTTTTTCTCCCTCACCATCCACTGCGCACTCAGACCAGACCCTACCCAGCCCTGCTGCCCTTCCATCCGCAGCAGCCACAGCAGTCTCCGGGCATTTTCGCTCCTGAGTGGCAGTGAGGAGGGCGAATAACAGACAGCTGAACACTGAGAGGAGGCCAATGGGAGAAGCCTGTTTCCTTGTTGCCAAGGCTGATAGAATATCAAAATGCGTGCGGGTGGGCGCGTGCGTGTGGTCAAGGATAGTGATAGAAATGATCAAAAATGATAGTCCAGCTAGATAATTATCGAAATATTCTAACACATGGCCATGCGACCACATTTCCAATTCTATACATGGGTTTAAATCATCCTTAACTGCATCATTATAATTTGACACCTGAAAACGGTGTTAGCGTGGTTGCTGCATCACTGAAGGAATGACCTTTAAGTTTTAACCATTTAGACTATGGTGTTCTTGAAGTCGCATAAAAAATGGTACTGGTGCAGTCCGGTGCCTGTCACTGAACAGACAGTTATGACGTCCATGGGGAGGAGAGCCTTTGAGCCAACATCTGTGTAGCCTACTTTCTGTTATTGTTTGGCAGCCAGTGTTAATGACAATTACTGCATTTTGTTTATGAAACGGCATTGGTATTTTAATAAAATGGTTCAAAACTCAATTAGACCAATGACCCTGCCAAATAGCTTGTGGGGAATCCTGCACTCCCACATTAGCGCACAATCCTCACATTAAAAATAAGATATCCAAATGTAACCTTTCAAACATTTGTGTGGACATCCGGGCAGAGGTATTAAGGGGGAGGCAGATAACATGCTATGAAACACTGGAGTGTTTGAATGGTCACTGAGGTGATGGAAAGGATTTACATAGGTTGTTGTTTTTTAATAGTGTTAAATTGCTTTAATTGGTTGTATTTCGACATTACTGTAACTGTAACGTTTAGCTATAAATGGTACATGATGTAAGAGTATTTACAGAAAAAAACTGGGAAAATGTGCTTTGTGTAGAAACTGGTGCTTGTATGACATAGGTTCTGATGGATTCTCTTCTACAGGCTTAAAATAATATTTGAAATTAGCCTTATTGGGCGATTGAATCTAAGTCTAAATGAGAAATTAAGTAAATGAACACACTTATATTTAGCCGTTCGCCTCTTCTAGGGAATTACATTGTGGTAGCGGTGGAGCACTGATTAATACATTTATTTGATTTTGACATTTGAGTGAAACCTATTGCAAGTTAAATGAGGTGTATACTCACTTGTGATTAATGCACTTAGAGTAAAGTACTGAGAGTGTTTCAAACACTGAGAATTGTAAGAGTTAAGCATAAATTGTATAAAATGTGTGAAACAACGGAGGTAATAGTTTTGATACATTTAACCCCCGAGTGTAACCTGCCAGGCAGTTTTCCCCACAATCTTCTTACAAATCTCATTGATTACCTTGTTTAGTATCTCCCGTCTGGCAGACATTAAACACAAAAATTGAGCCTCACAGTTGGATCAGTTATCCTTGCTAATTAACCGTTTTATTGGTGAGACATTGTGTGTCGGTCGGTAAACCAAGAGTTTAACCTGAAAGGCAGTACTCGGGGCATAAAATATTGGTTTTCTCCAGCAACAAGCATTTCAATTGGCTGAAAGGTGTGAGCCAATCATTTTGATTCATAAACACAGGCTGTGAGACATACTTGTGACATTCACTGTTCGCATGTCAACTGTATAAAGAATCTAAAAATTAACATTATGCTGTCGTCTTTTTCCCGACTGCGTGGAATAACCCATTTCATCAGGTAACAGAGTTCACGTATTCTCATGCGAGATAAAGCCAGAGGTTTTTGTTTACAACGCTACCATTAGCAAGATAGCTTAGCAGGACGTTAGCAGCGTGGCTAGTTAATCATGCAGGAAGCTGGCTGGTTTACCTGCTGATTGGATAATATATTTAGTTAGGTTATTCAATTATAGTTTAACCATAGCGAATCAAACCAATGTTCCCATCAATATATGTACGACGGTATTGATTTACATCTTTACAATAAAGAGATCGACACTTTGTAATTCCTGTCCTCATTTCTAGACTTTAAATAGCCATTTAATCACATTGTGTATTTATAAAGGACTGAACAACATGTCATGTGAATAATCTTAATACGATCCTTAATATTGAAGGAGTGGGATCACATGTTGATGTGGTTTAGAATCAGAATCAGGAGTTTTAATACCATGTAGTATTTTACAGGTACGAGGAATATGCTATGGTGATTAAGTGCTAGACATAAACTTACAGTTGACATAAATATTTGATTTAAAAATATAGAAATATGGAATCAACAGATGCAAGTTATAAAATAATAGAACTATATGTTAAAGAAAAACAAAACCATGTGGCAGTTATTTACTTGTACATTACTCCGAATTTGTTTTGTCCAAGCATATTACAGGGGAAGAGGATTTAAAGATTTAAAGTAGTAGTTAAGATTTGTTTTCAGTCTTTACATACTTCGTTTTTGGTTTCTCTGAAACCAAGGCATGACATCCATGCATGAGACTACTCCACACTAAGTAGCAGCACCATAAATGTATTTCAACTTGAGTGTAATCACGGCACTATCTTGGCATAATTTCGAGACAATAACATTTATTCATAACATCTGTGCTCTTTCAGCAGCATCCCTGCCAGAAACCTTGTGGTAACTGGCACTTCTCACCTTAGATTATTCAGCAACTGGATTGTGCCCAGGGCAGCTGCAGGAGCCCAGATTTCCAGATGTGGGCCACTTTCATTACAAGCTGAGGGTTCAGGAGTGTTCCAACAGCTTCCGTGGCAATACCAGCAGGTACGGACACGGAAAAGAGGCACAGAGTATCAGCCCAAGAACATCAAACGCAAGAGGACACACGGATGGATCAAGAGGATCAGCTCACAAGGCGGCATCGAGGTGATTCTACGGCGCATGTTGAAGGGACGGAAATCACTCTCACACTAAAAGTTCCTGTTGCAAAACTTGCGAGACTGAGGGAAAAAAACATTGGCTCTGCAAAGAACTTGTGTATTGGTTAACTGGTGATAATGGGTGTGGGTTTGGGCATTGGTACTCCCATTGCATTAATAATGAATGGGAGAATGAAAACGGGCCGTCAACAAACAAGTTGCATATGCCTTGGGTAAATGAAAGCCTTCTAGTTTCACCCTATTTGTCATTCATAAAACTTTTGGTCATAAACATTAAATGTTAGTAGATTTATGGATTTTTTTTTTCTTTGCTTGTGTGAAATCATTTGGTTCAAAGACAATTTTTGTCTTTAAAAAACTGCGTCATCTTAGTTGTTCTCAAGTGAAAGTGCCAATTCTGGTTGACTTTGAAATAAAAACCATCCCTGCAGAATTAAATGTATTTGCATTTGTGATTGAAAACAAAAAAATCACTGCTTCCCAAAGGTAGTTTGTGTACAAAGGTTTTTTCTTTGTTCCCTCAAGAGACTAAATTTTGATCTCTTAGGGTTGACTGCAATCTACTATTTATGAGTTTCAGGTTTATTTAACTAAAAGCAGTAGGAAAAGAGTTTTAGGAGCTGGGGGGAAAGGATTAGGTCCTTGTGGTCATGCGTTTCATCAGGCAGGGTAGCCCAGAATACCACTAGCACCCAAGAAATTGTTGAAAATGATTGTGAAGTTGCAATGACTAAAAATAGAGAAAATGGAAACAGCATTCTCTTGGATTCTCACTTTCACAGCATTTGCCATTTTTGCAACTGTGTGCTAGTCATATAATAATGTACAGATAAACATCAGCTTTAGCTGAAACATTTGTACTAATTGTCATGAAGTGATTTTTAAAGTATTAACTGTTGGAAGTTCTAATATCCTATTACTAATGTTTGCATTGTATATGAACACTTAAAAACAGAAGACAGAAAAAAATATACTTTAATAAACAGCCTGATTAGTAATTACTTATTACATTTATAGTTTAATGATAATAATTCAGAGTTTTAGAGTACGGATTGCTTTGCTGTTGTTCTTTATTATCTCAGTACTTTCACCGTCGCAGTAACAGTAGTTGAGAGATACATGTATACATACTGTCCATGGAGAATGGCATACTGCAGAAGGTACTTGTGTTTTCATCTGAGCCTCATGCCACAACCCCCTTGTATTGGGAGATAGGTCTGTTTACATAATGACTTTCTAGCCAATAAGCACACTGCTGTTTAGGTCTCGTCACGCGTCGACCTCTTCTCAACCAATGAAGTACGCCCGCTGCTGAAAGGTATCCGCCCCCGAAAAGACGAACAACAAAAATGGAGTTGCGAACTAGTAGCAAGTTACCTTCCTAAGAACGTCCAGTTTTACTTTTTGTTTTTATTACCTTTACACGAGTGGAAGGTTGCTGTTGATACTGAATTTGAAGTGGTGTGATGCGACAATATCGAAGTCATACGTAGTTCATGTTTTATAGCAGTCGTAAGAAGCTGTCGAACGGGTAAACAAACCGGTATCTTAGCTACGACAAAGACATCAAGGCTAAGTGGCTAGCTAGCAGAAACAGTAGCTCGTTTTCACTCTCACGGTTCTTGGCTAACGTTAGCTAGTCAACGGACGAAGAGCTCTGACAGAAATGGAGAAGGTAGGTTCACTGCTGGTTCTTTGCTTTGTCGTTTTGGGATTAACCTGTAGGTGTTCGCTTATGTAGTTGGCTGCGACAGATACGTTGAGTAACGTTACGTTATGGCAAACGACGTCAATTGTCAATTAATACCACATTACTGCTCACTCATAATGAGGACTTTACGTTCGTTGGATTTGTTGGTACGGGGAGTGTTTTTGTTCATATTTTTCTGTTCTGTTAACAGGGAGATTTTCTGAAGGGACTTCCTGTCTACAACAAAAATAACTTCAGCAGGTTCCATGCAGACTCTGTATGTAAAGCATCAGTAAGTCATTTATTTATCTAAAAATGTGGTGAGCTCATGGTGTTGCATATGTCTTCATAATTCAAGAGATTATGTCACACGGTAGTACTGCTATTTTTATTATCTGAGGTAAATCGAGGCAATTTGAAGATTAACATGGATCCCGATATTGTTTTAGAACCGTCGACCATCTGTGTATCTTCCAACCCGGGAATATCCATCAGAACAGAGTAAGTGCATGAACTTTTGAAAATGTTTACAGGGCAGGGGAACTACAGCTCATTTTCTGTTAAAATTGAAGAAATGTAGTAGTTATGTAAGTGTACACCCCAAGCACTCATTTGATTATTAACTGTCTTAGTTTAAGACTTACATTAGAGGAAATTGCCTCCAGATTACTGTTTATTAAGTTAATACTCTCTATAGTAACAGCTGATTTCAACTCCTTTTTTACTTTTCTGCACCTTTTAATATTGTGTCTCTTGATCTAATCAGTGTACGTGTTGTTTCTCCTCAGTCATAGTCACAGAGAAGACAAACATCCTATTGAGGTATCTTCATCAGCAGTGGGACAAAAAGGTAAAGGTTTGAAAAATAGCTAACGTAATGGAGGAGAAAGTTGTTTCTTGTTGTTTTATTAATGGCAGTAGATGACCTCTGTTTTGTGGTTCATGGTGTGTTAAATGTGCTTCTTTCTTTCTTTCTTAGAATGCAGCTAAAAAGCGCGAGCAGGAACACGGAGAGGGAGAGAACACGGCCCCTCCACGGAAAATTGCCAGAATAGACAGTCGGGAGCTGAACGATGATTCGTAGATTTCTGTGCTATTGATGCACACACAGCAGAGACTGACCTTTACATACAAAATGCACACAGAGATACAGGATACATGGTTGCAAACTCACGCCTTGAGACTGAAGCACACAAGGATTGATAACATTTCAGACTACAGCAGGCATGACATTAATCCCCCAAAACATCTGTCTTAATGTTTGTATTTACTTCAGATTTCCTCTAACCAAAAATGTTTTAGTTTGTTTACTACTCTCATCCAGTATTTTCTTTACTTCCAAGACACCTCTGCCTCAGGTTTCAGTCTTTGTAGTTTGATAATAGCATAAATCTACCTCCTTATTCCTCCACCCCTCTGGTTTTCCATTCACTTATCATCAGTTTTCTTTTAATTATGCAGGGCGTAAAGTCATTGCTCCCCTGCTGTTATTTAGGGGTTTACTGCTGTAGTTGTTCATACCATCTCTGAGATAAGTGACATGCCATCTTTTGTAGCTCCTCCTCCATTAGGATGTTTTAGTTTTAAATTATGTAATGACAGTGTTCCTAAACACTTTATTTTAGCCCATCCTTTGTGATTGCTGTCATTACAGTAACAGGAAGTAAAACTGCATTGTGTTTGTTGCTTAGTTTTAATTGTCCATTCAGGGTTTGTTATGGACTGTTGCAGAAGAAGACACAAGTGCTGAAAGAAATTTTATGTTTTCTCCTGATGAATAATGATTTATTGCCTTAAATGGAAGTGAGTGTGTTTTCACTATGTTTTAGAGTGTCCTTTGGTTTACATGTTGTTTCAGGGGAAGAGCAATGAATGGATATTAGCATGTCTTTTAAATACGGACACATTCAAGCCAATAGAGTCATGCTACAGGAAGCAAACATTTTGTACAGTGCGACTTGCAGATTTTGTAGCCAGTTTGATGCTCAGTAGTATGACATCACCATTTTATAAGCAGTGCTTGTATCTTTGTAATCACAAGGTTAGCACAATATTTTATGGAATAGGTGACGACTGCAAGTACTTAGCTGTACTGACGTATAGGTGACTTGAAGAAACTGCTGTCAATCCTTGTTATAAATGTGCCATTCACATTTGTTTAAATAAGTTGATCATTTGAGTCGTATTGAGGGAATGTGTGTTTGGATCTACAAGCTTCTGACAGCAGGGTTAAATAGTCTGTGTTTGCTGCTCATAAAGTAAGTAAAGCTCATCACAAGGCTCCACAGCTCTTTTTGCATATTTTAATTGTTCTGACCCTTTTATCAGGTGACAATTTTTTCTTTCATAAACCAGCCATATAGTTATTTCAATTTGTTTAGCCAATTAGTTATTTTACGCTGGAAGGATTCAAGCCAGAGTTTGTTCAAAATAAACATAAGCATCTTACATAATTGGGTTTGCACCTTTAGAAATATCACATTGTGTGCATTTATAAAAAGTAATCAGCTGGAAATATTTTGCCAGATTTTCAATAATGTTTGGCACAATTGACAGTTAAGTCTATTTTATGTTTTTATAATTTGTTCCAGATTAAACAGTATATGCTTGTTTATATCAGTCAAAATAAGTAGAACACACACTAAGTTTCCCAAGTATGGCTTTAAACCAGAGACATGCAGTGTTTTATTTACTTAACTTTACTTCATAGAAGAGTGTGCTTATTCTACTTGTTTCATATGGTCTGTATTCCATCACATGATTAGGTTTTGGATGTTAGGTTGTGAAATGGTTTGCTTTGAGTTTATTGTATAAATGTATTGTCACTTTCAGATCTCACTCTTGTTCTACACATATGACTTGACATGCAGTAGGGGTTGTTACTCATATTTAACAGCCAGATTTTTCACCTCCTTCCTATAACATTTAATTTAGGTTTTTCTGCAAATACTGCAGTTCTGTATTGTAATTGCCTTCTGGCAGAGATGTGTTTATACAACAGTGTATGTTCTGTTCTGAATTCTGAAGTCTCTATAATGTTCCTTAAAAATGTAGTTACATACCTATTTCCATGAAACCAACCTATCCAGCAAAACGGTCTACCACCCATTTCTATCTTTTTGCTATTAACAAACTCAGCCAGTGCGTTATCTGTTGATGGATGTTTTATTCAAGTGAGATTTATTTACATTATAGAAGTACATTCACTAATTTATGTAGTAAAATAATTCATAGAAAATCAAAGTTAAGAAAAATAGAATATTTGTTATGGTCACAGTGAATATAATCTGACCTATTGCAGAAGAATACAATGGCTTTGAAAGTGCTTCACAACTGAAAAGACACGATGGATACGTAACGCATGCACATGATGCAACATGCATTACAGGCATCAGAATGAGAAACAAACCTGGAGTGAGAAGCTGCTGTTAATGTCCTTTGACACAAGTGCTCGTTGATGATCAGCTGGTTTTTGGAAAAAAAGATCCTTCACATCAGTTACCTGCTCTGGTGCTGCTAAAAACCAGGCAGTCATGCAGTATTTTAACCTTCAGTTAAGGTTACTCAAGCCCCATTCAGGGAGTTACACTTACTGTACATATTTTACATGGAAGCTAGATATTCAAATGTTAATAGATACAGTATAATACTTTGTGCGAAGTAAGTTGCCTCAAGAGTGAAAGTCTAAACGCTCGTTGACCTTACGTGTGGTCCTTGTGACTAATGTGTTCTCCTACAGCACAGGTAGGAGATACATTGGTACGGTTGAACATTTATTAACTCTTTGAGACAGAGTTTTCTAAATCGGTCAATTGTCTTGATTCTCCTTTATCTGACTCATTAGAGGGTAATTCCTCCAG
Source organism: Micropterus salmoides (assembly GCF_014851395.1). Taxonomy (NCBI): domain Eukaryota; kingdom Metazoa; phylum Chordata; class Actinopteri; order Centrarchiformes; family Centrarchidae; genus Micropterus; species Micropterus salmoides. Next base: position 21,304,848 of record NW_024040485.1, on the reverse strand, counting down.
CGAGGTGTTCAAGTCAGCCCTGTTGGGCTGAGCGTTAGTAAGCTGGGTTGCTGGTTGTGTCCCATTCACACACACTACAGTCCCTTCTGATTTGCTGAAGCTGAACAGCTTCCCAGGACTGAATGTCCTGTTGGGAGACTGTGACCTCTCCTGGCCACCAGAGGGAGCTGAGGAGGTCACTGTTGACCCTGGAGTTGCTCCAACTGCCACTGCTGGCTCTTTCTTCACCTCAGGCGACTTCAAGAACTTCAGAAATCCTGGGAGCTTTGCCTCACCTCCTGTTGGGGACTGGGCTGGGGAGCGTGAGGTGCCGGAGGAAAACTTCCCCTGGAGAGGGATGATCTGCTTTAGCTTCATGACATTGTTGTTTCCCAGCAGAGAGCTGGGTCTCTTTGGCTTGTCCCCTGGCTTGCCGCCTGGTGCTTTGTCATGGTGGTGCTGGTGCATGTGCTGGGTGTCTGCCTTGTGGTAGTCGCTCTCCTGGCGGGCCTCGGCCTGCAGCTCAGCCTGCCGCTGAAGCTCCCCCTCTTCACGTCGGCGTCTGAGCTGTTGTTGGAAGTGCTGCTGGGCCTGCTGCTCATGCTTCTAAACAAGGAGGCGTGTTAAAATGAAGACAGAGAAGAGGAGAGAGAAAGAGTCACAGAAAGAAAAAGAAAGACAATGAAACAGAAGGAGAGGAGAAAATCGATTAAGAAGAGTATAAATTAATGTGAGGTAGCAGTGAATACAGTGCACAGGACTAACAGATGAAACTTTCTTCAGGTCAGTCTTTAGTGGGAGTAACAGCCTGTGTGCCCTCCCTCATTTACAGCTTCATTGTCGAATAAGTTGTCATCCTATCCAGCAGTTAGTTCACACAAACAAGCTGTTAGGGACTTCACACCAAATATACTGACTTTTGCTAAAAGTGGTGCTTTTTTATCTCTTGACAAGACTTATCTGAGACACCATCAAGAGAAGTGCCACTGATGTGATACAACAACACAGACAAATGTAGCCAGACACACAATTATTTCTTGTGGACAGTCAGAAAAGACTGCACACCAAGAGCCTAAGGGACACAAAGGGGTAAATATATAGAAATATGATGTAAATTGCACAAAGTGCAGCCAGCAGGCCGAAGGTCTTTCAAGCTATGATACAACTATACCTTGAAAGCTTCCCTTCGTCGGTATTCTAGCTTGGCCATCTCTTCTGCTACCCAGCCAGGGATATCAGGGATGGCAACATGGATGATGTACTTTAGGAGGATTGCAAAGTGCTGTAAACCACCAAGACCACAAAGGGACAGGCTCAACACACAGTTACATCAAGGCACAGTCACATTCTGTTTCTTGTTCTGTATTTTTTTTTTCTACGGGTCGATTTTGAAGGTTTTACAGTCACAACAAAGAATAGCAGGCCATGCACATTTCTACTTCACTGGTAAGAGTAAAAAAGTGTCACTTGGGGAGTAAAGCCACATTTCTCTTAAAACTCTTCATGGACAAACCTTCAATTACCGTACACAGAACAGCGCATACCTCCAGTAAGACGATGGAGATGATGGTCATCTCAGGACTCAACCAGGGGAAAAGACGCTGGAGCTGCCCACACTGACCAATCAAATAACAGTTAACTATAATGGCTATCAAGCCCATGGCCTCCATTGCAGTCTGATGTTGAGAGAGAGTGAAACAGAGAGAGAGAGGGGGAGGTTTATAGGCTGATCTGATCAGATGCCCTCACTATGTACGATGTAGCCTGGAAGGCTTTTCTGACATTTTCCAAAACAAAACACACTGACCTGCCATTGTCCGATGTTCTCCACCCTCTGTCCAAAGGGTCTCTGCAGGCCGGTACAGAGCTTCAAGGCGTCGCTGCGGATCTCGATTATGTTGTTGATAAGAGCACACATGGCCGCCAGGGGAAACGCAGAGGAGAAGAGCACCACATAGCCAAACTGAATGAACATTTCTTGGTAGTCCTGGAGTGTGTCCTTTTGGCCGTCAAACACCATGAAACACTATTAGAATTTGTATGATGCAAGATAGTTTGTATAAAGAAAAGTAAAATGAGCATTTCTTTGCCCCATATCAAGAGTTTCACCTCGTACGTCTGCATGCAGCTCTCAATCTCAGCCTGGGTCAGAGTGACAGTTTTGGGTTCTTCTGGTGGATCAATCCAGGACTTCTTATTCTCTTCTGTTCTCCCCTCACCTACATTCTTTCTTCTCTGACAGAGAGAGTCAGATTCCTTTGGAGAGGACACAGTGGCATTCTCCTTGGTCTCCTGCTAAGGTAAACAGTGGACTATGATACTTTCTCTGGTAACAACTTAGACATCTTAAATTCTACAGCTGTAGAGTGGATAGCTTAATTTAAACAGTCAGAGTAGTATCTGGATGAATGAGATAAATCCCCACAAAAATAATATGACTTAATTCATAAAACTTCATGAAACAAGTTGAACTGTTTTGGAGGGAGTTTAGTCAGAGTAGAAGAAGCCAAAACCACAAAACTAAAATATCTACAAACAGAATGATATGTCATAATAACAAACAGACCACATACTTGAGCCAACGATTCACAATCACTGTCCTCGTCACAACTGTCAAAAATACTGGACCGATCCATCCCTTCCTCCACCATCGTGGGACTGTCCTCAAGGGAGCTGTCATACACCGTCTGTGTTTCTGTCGTGACATCCTGGTAGTCGACCTTCTCTGTGAAGCTGACTTTACGTTGCTTCAGACTGCTGTCATTCATGTCCCACTCCTCCTCTGTCAGCCTGAACCCGGCTTTCAGATCCCCTCTTCTCCTTGTCTCCGGGTTACCGTTAGCAGTGTGACTGACAGGGATCCCTCTGGGACCCAGGAAGGAATAGCCTGTCATTGAGGCTTGGGCCTTTCCCAGAGCCAGGCGGCCATACTTGAGCATGATGGCTTGGAGTAGCTCCCACAGCACCTTTGGGGTGAAGACACCCAGCTTGTTCTGCTCATAGAGATAAGGCTGGAGGACCTCTTTAATGTTCTGTAGGAACTGGCGGAAGATCAGTAGAGTGGCTAGCATCTGTGAGGAGTAGGATAACATCTGTTACTGGGCTGAATCTAAGAAGTGCAAAAGAGAAAACATGCACACACTCCAAAAGCCTGCAAATGACTACGAATTTTGAGAGGTCAGTTATCACCATTGGTGGCCAATGTTCAGCGAGAGCTACAGTACATATTGTCAGAAGTCCAACATTTTGTCTTATTGTTTGTGATATAGAGTGCTGCAGGGAGGACATATTTTTGTAGGCCAACCACCCACAAGTTAGCATCCCTTCCCTCGACAATAGGATTTTTCCATTGGATTTTGGCATATTATTGAAAATATGCTCTCTGACAAACTAAATTTTATTACTTAAGGGTATTTAGTACATAGTATTTAGGAGGATCTATTGACATGAGCCATTTCTATCTACATATAACACGAGTCCCCTTACAAGTTGTTATGTTGCTCCACCATGTTTCTACAGTAGCCCAAAAGCACAAACAGCTCTACAGAATGTGTTTCGTCACTACGCTGAAAATGTACAAAGAAAAAGGAAGTAGTAGTTGTTAGGGGTGTGCCAATACATCGATACAGCAATATATCAACGGTGGCTCAGGAGGTAGAGTGGGTTGGCAGTTAATCGGAAGGTTGGCGGTTCAATCCCTGGCTCCCCCCTGGTTGTGTGTCGAAGTGTCCTTGGGCAAGATACTGAACCCTGACTTGCAGCTATTCCGCCAGTGTATGAGTGAGTGTGAATGTTAGTTTCCGTTTGAGCACTTAGGCTCAGTGTGTGACTGCATGCAGATGTGTGAAGCGCTTTGAGTGGTCGAAAAAAGAGTAGAAAGGCGCTATACAAGTACAGAGCATTTACATTTATCGTTATACACTTTTCCATGATCATGATCAATATTGCAGCCCATCATATTGATACATAAAATTAATTTTAATTAAAAAAAATAGCTGTGTGCTGCAGAATTGTGCTGTTTTCTAAGTGGTTGGATTTGCAACAAATAAATAGAGAACTTTTTCCTGGGCATTTTGTGATGTATCATTTTAGGATTGTCTAGCGATATATCGATTATCGCAGAATTGCTGTATCATCACATTATCGTTATTGTGAGCCATGTATCGTATCGTATCGTGAGGTACCCTGCAATTCCCACCCCTAGTAGTGGTAATAGTTTGTCTGGTTTATTAGAAGTAAGAAGAGAAGTGAAATTTGGACAAATGGAGGCCCACACGTATTATTTAGCACAAGAGCAGACAGAGCGTGTTGGCCGTAGCTCCCCTACACGCTTGGAAAGGGAGGAGTGAGCGGTGACTAAACTGTTGTTTGCAATTCGCAACACTCCCCACTAGATCCAACGAAAACGTACACACTGAACCTTTAAATATTTTGTTCAGCAAGACAATCTTCACAAATGGACACCACTTTTATGATTTATGCAGTTTAAATGCAATCGCCAGAAGTAAAAAGCTCACGTCAGGCTATAAACAAACTACACCACGGTCGCCAGACTTCAGTGTTGTCACCACTAAGCTTCTAAGCTTCTTCAAGACGAGGGAACCAGTTGTGCAAAAATACTAACTCATTTCCAGGTTCTAGGACTCATTCTTGCAGCACTCTATTGTCAACAGTTGTTACCTCCTTAAGTCGCTCCATGTCCTTGAGGTAGAAGCCGATATAGAAAAGGCTAAGGTAAGAATTGATGAATTCAAACTGTAAAACAACCATAGGAATGAAACATTACTGGAAGTCAATTAAGAATGATGAATTGTCTCTATTATGCCAAACAGACAAAGGAAACATGACTTACAAAAACCATTTTGATGATGAGATTATTCTCATAGGCACTCTGAAGTCTGTAGTTCTCTGAATGAAGAAAAAAAATGTAAGAGGGAGCATTTGTCAAAGGGCAGCTGAATGATAGTAAAAAGGTTTTACCTTCAACAACCTCATATGGTATCTCCTGAATGCAAAGGACAGGAACCTCAGAGCTTAAAAGTTTTCAGTACTCACGTAGCATAAAATAATTCTCATGCATACTAAGAGGGTGTCTATCCTAAATTACAACTATGGGCAAATACATTCCATTTTAATTTAATTTCTTATTAAACAATTAATCTATTATATATCACAAAGATATATAATAAATGACAGTCACTTACCCATGTCATTAAGCCAGTATGCAATCTTCTTATACACTTCGTCACATATGGTTACAGTAAGGGCCAGAAGTATCTTAGGAATGAATCTTGTGATACCAGGTAGCTCCTGAATCTCCATCACCACCTCCTGCAAGGTGCATTAGAAGCATGATACATATTTAATATGTCCTATTCATTCACACCTACTCTCTCAAATCCCACAGCTATTTTTAAAAGGCTAATAAATTAATATAAACTGGCAAGTGCTATATTTGACTGGGCCTTATTTAACCTGTTTGTAAAAATGATCAAATTACACAATGTCAGACTAAACTGGAGTTGTGGATCATGAAATAAACTATTAGCTCTTTCTGTGTTAATCGTGACGTTTCCAGTAAGGGGTTTAAAGTCCTTACAAGAAATTAATTATACACTTCATCATCCCCATTTATTAGCCCCAGACTATTTACACTCCTTTTTCTCTTCACTGGACTTGCATGCTGTGTTATCTGTTCAAACCTGCAGTTCCAGGCAGAGGAGCATAGCGAGGAAGACAAAACAGAGACAGAGGAGGCAGATGGGCAGGCTGACCAGCCATCTGAACAGAGCTCTCTTCCAGGGCGGGTAGTAGAACTCCTCACAGCCTGTTATGGGACTGCAGCGCTTCACTCCCTGCAGACACAGCAGAGCAATAAAAACAGCCTGAGAGAGTATTACAGACTTATTTTTCATGACTGCAATCATCTTGGATTGGAAATGTTTGTGAAGAATGTGCTTCATAGTAACTGCTTGCTTGATTGCATGTCCTATATTTGTTATACCGGATTTTTGTAGAAAACGTCAAACAAATGAAACACCACTTCATCAACTGAACTGCAATTACCACATAAGTAATAACATCATCTTTTCATGTCATTATGTCATATCATTAAGACTGGTGTTGGCCCACCTGAAGGACATTACGGGCCCCCTGCTGGAACCCCTGCAGTTTGCCTACAAGGCTAACAGGTCAGTGGATGAAGCAATCAACTTTGGACTGAATTACATCCTGCAACACCTCGACTCTCCAGGGACATATGCAAGGATCCTGTTCGTGGACTTCAGCTCGGCGTTCAACACCATCATCCCGGACATCCTCAGCACCAAACTCACCCAGCTCACTGTGCCAGCCCCCACCTGTCAGTGGATCACAAACTTCCTGACTGACAGGAATAAGCAGGTGAGACTGGGAAAAATCACATCCAGCACCCGGACTATTAGCACTGACGCCCCCTTGGGGTGCGTGCTCTCCCCGCTGCTCTTCTCCCTCTACACCAATGACTGCACCTCAGGAGACCCATCTGTCAAACTCCTGAAGTTTGATGATGAACTGTCATTGGTCTGATCCAGGACAGTGATGAGTCGGCCTACAGACGGGAGGTTGATCAGCTGTCCAGAACAACCTGGAGTTTAACACGCTCAAAACTGTGGAGATGACCGTAGACTTCAGAAGGAGTCCCCCCATCCCCATACTCAATCCCTGTGTCTGCTGTGGAATCCTTCAGGTTTCTGGGATCCACTATATCCCAGGACCTAAAGTGGGAGCCCAACACTGACTCCATCATCAAGAAGGCCCAGCAGAGGATGTACTTCCTGCGCCAGCTCAGGAAGCTCAACCTGCCTAAGGAGCTGCTGATCCACTTCTACACAGCCATCATCCAGTCTGTTCTCTGCACATGCATCACTGTGTGGTTTGGATCTGCCACCAAAAAGGACAGGAGCAGACTACAACGGACAGTCAGGACTGCAGAAAAAATCCTTGGTGCCAACCTGCCCTCCAATGAGGACTTCTTCATTTACAGAGTCAGGAAACATCACTGCAGATCCATCTCACCCCAGACACAACCTGTTCCAGCTTCTCCCCTCTGGTAGGCGCTACAGAGCACTGTCAAAACCAACAGACTCAAGAACAGTTTCTTCCCACAAGCCATCACTCTGATGAACAGCTGACTCTGCCTCACAGTGTCCAATTATTATTTATTTATCATTCTTCAGAGCTGTTCACACCTGCATATAATACTTATTTATTCCAGCATTCTTTGCACTCATCACATTGTGTACATGTATGCTTGTATGTGTATGTGTACCTGCATATCACATCCACCTCCAACATGTACACAGTAACAATAATGGTAATAATAATTTACTCCTGCATCCTTTGCACTCTGCTCATTGCACTATTGTCTCAATCTGTTTGTTTTGTTTATAGTGTGTATATATGTGTTTTCTATACTGTAGCCTGTGTTTGATTTTATTGCTGTATTATTGTGTTATTGTATAAGTAAGCACATCATGAGCATTGTACAATCCAGAGCCAAATACCTTGTATGTGTACACATACCTCGCAATAAAGCTGATTCTGATGTCCTGTTATTCAGAGTAACCACACTGCTGTTGCCAGAAGTGCATCCTCAAAAGCTTTGCCGCCCAACGTGGGGCTCGAACCCACGACCCTGAGATTAAGAGTCTCATGCTCTACCGACTGAGCTAGCCGGGCACATCCAAAATCGGGCACATCCAAACTCACCCACATCCCCTCCCCTAAGACTTCCATTCATTCTACACCACAGGAGATGGGGTGGGGGTGGGGGAGTGGCTACCTGCCCCACTTTTGTCTGAGAGCACGTGGCGTCTTTAGACACACTCCTCTTGTAAACATAATGATCACATTTCCTGGTATTGTGTGCCAATCCCGTAGAGCTACGCAAGAGCTCGCTGATAAACCACTCAACCGGACTGATACTGCGACCTGAGCATAGTGGAACTGGTGTACTGAAATAACAGAATTTACTGTCTGTAATGTTGCTGCATGAAACTTTTTGACTATTAGCAAGTGACTGTGATCGTTTGATAGTCGATCTGAGCAGCTTTTTCCTCTATGCATGCTCAAACTTCAGTAACAATCCTCACCCTGAACTGGGGTCTGGGCTCCTCCAAGGACTCGGCGGGGGTGTCCAGGGTGCCCCACCTGTAGGCCAGCTCCGCCTCCCGCCTCTTCCAGCGCTCCAGAAACAACGTGGCCCACACAACATTGAAGAGGGCAAAAACCACACAGCAGATATCCTGACTGGTCTGTGAACGAGCATGAGAGAATGAAAACTTATATTACCTTTAAAAGTATGATTATGCCACGCACATTTCCGTTTCATTAATTAATTTGTGTCAGTGCGCTGCTTCAGCTTGCTGTCAAAGTCTCTTTTTTACAAAACACACACAGGAAATAATATAAAATGTATGAGGTCAGAAATGGACATAAAAACCTCAGTAAATTCCTGACACTCCTGGCATAGAAATAAAACTAATATGTGGATGAAAGAAAAAAGAAATCAGCGTCAGTACACATACATTGTGACAGTTAAAGGGGGGTTCTCCATAATATCCCAAGTGGTTAAAAAAGTCAGATCTTGTATAACAAATCTTGTTATAGAATAGGTTTCAAGTACCTGGTCAGCCTCTGCGAGTATCCAGAGCAGAAAGCCAATGACAGCAGGGTAAAGCATGGAGTTAGTGTAGAAACCCAGCCAGGCAAAATACATGCCGATCTTCACTCCGAAGTAGTCACAGATATCATCTATAAAGCAGATGAAGTTGTAAACAAGCTAATATTGAGCCTTTGGGAAGAATCATAATTTCTCAATCACTTACATTACCAACAAGCTGATACTATCTTATAGTATAAACTAATGTGACATTAACAGCCAGGCCTGCTGTGTACTGTCCTGCCAAATTTTCTTCAATTATAATTTCCTACCCAGGGGCTGCCTTTCACACACAGCCTGGACCCAGGATGTCATCAGCTGGTTGAGGATCCTCTGCTCATGGAGAGGAAACATTTGATGGATCACCCCCCGAGCTACCAGCTCTGGAACTAAAGAGGAGACATCATGAAACTCATACATGGTTTCTAAGGTAACATTTCAACACTAAGCAATGCACAAGGTATGTGGAACAGTATTGAAAAAGTTCAATCATAATAAAATGGCAGCATACTGATTGGCTGTCCCTCCAGGAAGTGAATGTTGTGAAGCACCTCCCCCTGTTTGGCTCGCAGATTGTCCAGCCAATACTTTATAATGCTCTGACGCTCCTGAAAACCATCACAGTTATGGGGAGAAAAACAATCATAACTATTAGACATATCATTTTAATTCCTGAAATTTAAATAAATACACAGATCTTTAATAACACACTCAGTTTGTAGCAAGTGTCATTATGCATATTACATATCACATGGCCCACAGTTTTGAGCTCTAACCTGTGAGGTAAAAAAGCAGAGCTCGCTCTCTATGTTCTCATAGATGTTGTCTTCCTCGCAGGAAAAGCGCCGCATACCGCCACCAAATTGTGGTTTGACGGCCTTGTGCATGCCCATCTGCTCTGCTCCCCGCAGTAAGCTGCGTGTGAGGAGAGCACAGGCTAAATGAACAGCAAGATTAAACCTAATGGAGCACAAACACCGTGTACAGGCTGGACTGCAGATGTCTGATAGATTAAGTGCACAGGGTAAGCACACAACTAACGTGTGCTTAAAGGAATAGTTCCATATTTTGGGAGATACACACATACACTTTGGGTTTTTTTATGAAATAAACTAATTAGAATGGAAAGTAAGTAAATAAGTGTATCTCCCCAAATGTCGGCCTATTCCTTTATTTTCAATAGGCTAAAAATTAGAGACATTCATAACAAAAAAATTAAAAACAAACTTAATCACTCTATGTATTACCTTTATGATGCTGTGGTGCAGAAATCTTCATACACATGCATATACACATGCATACAAACACATACGTGCTAATTTGCCTTAAAAAATCCTGTCTTTTACAAAATCTAATAGAGATTTCCAACTTTAGGTTTGGGAACCCTGGACTTCATTTTAGCAATTTTGCTGTACCCTCTGTATATGCAGTTAAATAATGAAGTAAAATGTTACCAATAACCTATAGGAATAACATTTAAATCACCCTACCTAACCATTATTCTAACTCCAGGAAAAAGCACCAGTGCTCAGTGGCCACTTGGAAAAGTTTAAACTAAGACCACACATGCATGCATGCACGCACACACACAGTGTGAATGTGAGTTTCGGGGTCTTACTTCTCAAATGTTGTCGTGATGAAGAAGGCGTGTGTCTGGGTGTGTTTATGCTGCCGAACCTGAATGCTGACTTGTGGGATTCCAACACGAATCTGATTCAGGAGCCACAGCAGAGTGTGGTCATCTATTGCATCTGTAAGGGAGAACGTGTGGTAGCATGCTTTCCATCATTTATAGACAACTGCATTTTCATCAACAGTGAATATGTTCATCATAATACATATTTTGAAACAACAGTTTATTTGATCTACATTCACTTTATTTACTCACACATTTGCAGGCATGTTTGCTAGATGCAGGAAATGATCAGATTACTGCTGTATAAAGAGAAGCTGGACCAAATCCAATTCACCGTCCTGACAGAAGGCCTAAGAAGCAGTGCTGTGTTGACTGTAATAGGCCACTCTAATTAAATCTTAACTCGTATTTATTCCAATCCTGATTCCAGCTGTTTCAGCCAACTGTACGCAGCACATTGTGTCTCAGTTAAGCTATTAATTGTGTGCCTTTTGTATCATTACCATTGACTCCATATCATAAGAACAGCTGAAAACAATAAACATGAAGTTGGAAATCACTGAGACTTTGGATCCATCCAGCATGCACAAAGACTAAATTCATGACTAATTTACATTACATATGTAGGTCATGCTTTGATTACCAATTACAGTAAAACAATTTAATTTGGGATTATTTCACCTTGCCCCACTTTTGTCCACGAGATAGATGTATTAAACACAGCGGGACTAGTCAGACTCTAGCAACACCACCAAATTTGACTTTGACCTTAACAGCCATCTAAAAAAGCAATGCCTTTCACGTTCAAATTGTGGTAGCTATTATGGCGGTTTTGGAGAAAATCCATTTTTGAAGGCTGGAGTCCTTGTTGATGCTTGCACAACAAACACTTTTACTGCAGTTGATCAATTCTACATTTGTTTGAGTTAACACTGTATGTATGACACAACATATACTATTGAGCTATTTTGTAAAATGTGCATCTCTATAACAGAGGAAGGCCTCAAAAAGATAATGTATGCCAAACATAGTATATGTGTCCCCAAAGAGCAACAGCAGTCCACCCCTGAGGATAAAGCCCAATGAAGTGTTCATCCGTCCAATTCACATTTTTCTACCCACAACTGCAGCTTCCTTAAAATACTGCAGGAAGGACTAGTCTGTAGATACAAGTACACTAAATGGATGAGATCTAATTGTCCTCAGAGACCATTCTAAGTCCTGAGTGGCTGGCTGATCACCAAAAACATTTAATGAGGATCCACTGTTCTCTCTACAGTGAGGGATTCATCACAGGACGAACAAGGAGGACAGGCCGGAGCCTTCAGTACCTGGGAATGTCATCAGGATATCACAGTTTTCGGTGGGCACCATCTTGAGCCAGGACTTCCGAGACATAATGTAGTGTCTGGCCTGCAGAAGGCGCTTCCCGAACAATTTATCTAAAAGGAAAAAGGGGGCAGCAGGGCGAGAAGGTAAGAGTGAATCAAATTGGGTAAAATACAGTTTAAAATGACTGAGAAAGAGGGCTAGGTAGAGTGCAGGGGGCAGATGGTGATATTTTGACGGGTTAGTCATTAGTATCACCCTGACACTCATCACTGATGTTTTTTCTCCACCATATTTTTCCATAATTTCCTATTTTTTTGCTCTGTCATGGAGAATTGGGGGAAAGACAAAATTACATAAATGAAATTGTGCAGACACGTTGACTGTGCTGCACTGGTCATATGACTATGAGCCAACGTTTTGAGCTGTGAACAAATAGATGATATGTAAACTGAGTGGTGTGTAAATAGCCATTAGCAAACTAACTTTTCAAGACTGTCTCTTAAAAATAGATGTAGGTATAGCAGCAGGCCTTCCCAGCGGTGTTGTCCCGCTTGCACTTATTCACAATGCAGTGTATGCTCTGAAGTCATCTTTTATTTTTTCTTTTACATGTTGGTTAACACTCAAAAGTGAAAGTGATACTCTCAAGTAACACTCTCGGTCTCACGACTCACGCAATAGTGAGTAACTGACTGATCTCTTTATTGTTCACTGAACCGCACTGGGACACTCTCATAGGACGTGTCTGTGATCAGCATTTCACATTCTGCAGCCCAACTGAAATATAACGTCACCTATGAGCACTTTTATCCCTCTTATGGGGAGCAGTGAGTGCTGCTGTCACCTCTCTGTTATAGATGTTTTTGAACAACACGCCCACTCAGTAACTGTAAGAAACAGTATACTGTACCTATGACACACTGCTCATTAAGGCCACCAGACATGTCTGACATGCAAATCTCTTGGCCAAGCAGCGGCAATTTATCCATTCGGAAAAACATTACCATGAATGATAAGATGATTGAATGTCAGTCTGCAGTAGAGCTTGTATAGATTTACAAACTAGAATATACTATAGACATTTTTTACTCTTCTTTTTGTGTAAACAGTTGCGGTAAGTGATATAGACTTTGAAGCTTCCTAACCTCGACTAGGTAATAAATTGAGAGTAATTGTTTATTGTCTACAATTGTAATTGGATCGTGGTATTTTTTGTTTTTGAAATATCATAAGTCAGACCTCTTCCAGAATGACCTCTGAAATACAGTCGAACGTGGTGAGCCATATAGCTTGACATGTAATTTGCCATTAATAAGCATAACAATATAGACAGATCTTGGATATAGATAGGCTATATACATATATTTCACTCAGTCATGCTTGGTAGAGGTTAGAGCTCAAGTTAGTAAAACTCATGTCATAACCTTAAATAAATGTCTATAACCTGACAAGTGCTGCAACAACCGACCTAAATCACCCAATCTAAAGCACTGATCTTTACAAAAACTTAGACAATTATTGTTATACTGCATATTTTTAGGTCATACCAATCAACATAGTACATTCCACTTCACTTCCTGTCTCAAAGTTGGCAGAAACACACTGGGTTAATCAAAGGCCCACAACTGTTTCAGAAAGTTAGGACTCAAAATACATTTTCATAAACAATTCAAAGAGAATAACCATTTCTTTTTTTCTACATCTGTTTCTCAGTCACAGATTTGGCAGCTGGGGCAGTGAGTTTGGTGCCTTTCCCAGCATGTAATGGAGAAAATGCAGGTAGGCAGCCTGGATATGGTTCAGGCCATAAAGTCACATCAGACAGACCGCCACATTCAGACCTGCATGTGGTTATGCTGTCTAGTTCACCAGTGCAACAGTGCACCACCACTTCATGATCAGATGCACCTTCATATTCTACAGCTCAGCTAAAAGAACAACACCAAGCCTATAGTCACACTAATATTGGTGAAACAGATGTAGAAGATATTTCAAGATTACTTCAGGCTGTGAAATCGCTCACTTCTAGTTAATAATGGTCTTAGATGGTAAATTATCAAAGCAATAACTGCAGTCACAGTCCAGCTGTATATGACCATATACAGATGACCAGGTCTTGGCCTGAGTCACTCCTCCTCGCAAGAGATGCTGAATGGGCATAAAACTCAACAATTCAGGGTACCTTGAGATGGACAGGGGCTCCAGGAAGAAAGGTTATAAAATATCACATTTTCGCTTCTGCTTATTAATCCTCATCTTGCAGTTCCACAACTAACCATAGCACCAATCGCTTGCTCACCACTACAGTTATCTCCAGTATAATCCTCAAGTCTTCAACACCTGAGACAAAACGGACACACCTGACATCGGAGCCTGCAACACAATCTTTACTCTCTTCAAAGTATAGTGTAGCACAGCCCGTCGGGATATGTACCTCCGCTGCATACGACTCCTGCATGCACCTGTGGACCATTAAAAGCCGGACTCTTCCCGGGCCTGTGTGAATCGGAATGCGCACTATGTACCGTTAGCGGGAATGGGGAAGACGCACCTAAATCAAAACCCAAACACAATCGATTGACCCCTTCAGTCTCCCGTGACTCATACAGTGAGGTGAAGTGTGTCAAGCATCGGTGACTGCACCATATTGCCCATGAACAGTAGCCGAATCCCCATCCTTTTTTTTCTCCAAATAAACACAAATCCTTCCTCTGATCTCCACTGTACGCACGCAGAACACATAACAGTATTTTTACAGGGTTTTCTGTGACTTACCGAGCACTCCGGACGGCGTTGAGGACGTTGGCCGCTGCTGGTGATTTTTGGTCCTGTCCTGCTGTTCGCTTGGCACCGTCCTGTCCATCCTCTCCCCTGCCCCGTCGCTCTCGTCGACGTCTGCGGTGTTGCTGAGGCTGCTACTGTTTACAGTAGCGTCGGTGTCAGATGCTCCGGTGTCCGTCGCTTGCATGGTGGTGTGCACAAATACTCCAGGTGGTGGTGGGGCTGGGAGGACTAGACTCTGTTTTTATTGCATGGTCGTTGCATGTAAAGGGAAAGCCCTAGTGTATCAGATAGATGATGATGAGGAGGAGGTGGTGGTGTTGGTGGAGGAGGAGGAACATGATCATTGCATCTACACGCGCACTAGTCGTGACTGGTGGTGACGACAGAGTTTGGGAAACACCACGCAGGCTGCTGCAGGTCTATAAACACTGGCATAGGTGTTTTCGCTGCACATATGTGTCCTAGCTGCAGGTGGTTCTGTCAGCCGTGCCTTGGATGTACTGAAGACATATCTGCCATCACTGCACTATGTCCCACAGTGACTTTTCATATTTAGATATTTTCTGTTTGTCGACTAAGTTAGGCCTGTTCGAAATGTCACTATACCTGTATGGCTCTAAATGTATGCCACTAAAATGGTTTAATGCATCTTAGGACGGTTCATATAGACCTATTGCTTTTCATATTAAATATTACACAGTGTCCAGTGTTGCTGGGCCAGATTAACCTGGTGAGCCCATGTAGTCTAATGTTAAAGGCCCCCATGCTGTTTGTTTAGTTAGTATACACAGTTAGTTTGACATATTTAATAGTTAAATTGATACCAGTCACATGTATGTTAAATATTGACATGCAGATGGCACTACTGATGGTTAGCTTAGCTTAGCACTAAGATTGGAAACCGGAGGAAACAGCTGCCGTGGCTCTGTCTAAGAGTAGTTCAACCAGCACCTCTAATGCTCATTTTGTTATGGCTAACTTGTTTGTGTAATCAGGTACAAAAACTAAACTGTAAACACGAAAGGTGAGGATGCCAGGCAACAAGCGGAAACTCCAGGAAGTCACTGCGACACCTATAGATTTGTTTTCATATAGTCTAACCACCATTAAAACCACAAGTTGATGTTTTGACACTTCAGTCTGTGTACAGTGATACTAATATAACAATATAACATGTTAAGTAAGCTTTAGGTGCTGGCAGGTGGAGCCATGGTAACTGTTTCCTCCTGTTTCCAAGTGCTAAGCTAAGCTCAGGATGCTGGCTGTAGAGTTACATTTAAGCTAGGATACACACATGAGAGTGGGATCAATCTCCTCATTTAACTCTAACATATTTCTCAAAATCTCAAACTGTATATTTACTTGAAAAACAGTTACTAATATACCTCAGTGGTGCAAATTCTCCTACAAATGTACAACTTATTAAAACCAACTGACATGCTGTGAACATGGGCTTTTTGGGGTCCTGGGAGTCTGGGGTCACTGGGGCAGTTGACTGCTTTGCATGGTTAGTAATCCAGCAGCAGAATTCATAGAATAACCCTTGTTATATCCATATTTACCATACCTCATACGCCCTGAGAGGTACAAAGCCACGCTCCCAGGAGCTGTTTATTTTTTCTAAGAACAGAAGACAAAGACTAATGTAAATATTCTGCATAGGCTAAGGCAATCATAGATTTTATAATCAGGCAACATGTTAAGTGATGCCTAAATTAATTACTCAACGTCAACATTCCCAATAAACATGTTCATGTCAGCCCGCCCTTTGCCACAACGGAATCTTAAAAACATTTGAAAGGTAAACAGCTTGGAGAATTTAATGAAAATGTAATTATAATACCAAATGGTACAGTATTTATGTGTGCATGTCTCATTTTTAACCAACAACATGAATAAAAACTCTTGTGTGGATATGTTTTGCCCAACAAGGTCAGAGAAAAACTAATTTGATTTCTTGGGATCAATTATTCATCCACACCTTCTGCTGGGGCCATCACACAAAAGGCTTTTCTGTCAGCCTGTCACAGATTCCCATCATCATGTCAACACATGGGCAAATCCTTCCTCAGCTCTGCCTGTTGGAGAGGGTGTTTTGTGAATGTAACACCTCATATGATTATGGTATGTATTAAATCTGATAAAATATTTTAATTTTTTTGATTTTAACTTCAGGTGTTTTAAATTACTGTACTATTTAGACCTGTAAAAAGAAGCAGAACTAGAAAAACACTTTCACACATTCACGAGGCATACATTTCCCTCCAATTCCAGTAGGGCACTACACTGCTATGGACACCAGATGGAGGCAGTACAGTTTTATCCTTAAAGCCACTAGGGAAGGGTCAAGCTGCTGCCACTTAATTCAAATGTTAAACTACTTTATCATAACTCTCACACTAAAATTTAAACACGATTATATGCTATTATTATACAATTATAGGTCTTTCTGTTGTGCAGTTTTGTGCCAGATATGGACCTAAACAAACAATCCTTAGCACAAATACAATGTTCTAGCTTCTCATTGATTATTGAGAAAAACAAATGCAAAAATATTCTGATGGGTATTTCACATATTTTATATTACAGTTTTTCACAATTGCTAAAACACTAAACCCCATTGTCTGAACCCAATGCTCAGAGGCATAATTCCATTTGTCGAATCAGTCACTCTTTTGGCAAAACCTTAAACAAATTCAGGTAATTAAGACACTTTTTGCAAATCTCATCCACTCTTTTTGCAAAACTAAATACATTCTCACTCACTAAAACACATTTTGCACTGTGATGCACTTGTGTTGCAAAATGGTAAATACATGAGGCAAAAGTTAAACACAACTACAACACAGCTGTCATCTTTTATACACAACTCATAATTCTGTACACTTGTTTCTAATGATGTGATCAAACTAATATGCGGTCAAGTCCCTGGCCAGCGTAGAGGCAATGTCACCCTTTGACCAAGCTATAAGTAAGGGACAGGTTCTCTACTGTCATTCAACCTTGGGGCCATATAACACTGACGATTTGTGTTCGAGCGTGAGCAGCAGGATTATCAGCCGGCAGCATATCCTGTCTATGGGACAATGTCAGTTTTCACTGTGGTGTCCCGCTAAGCAAGTGGTTCAACATCAACCAGCAACCAGTGATTCATAAATGATTACCTTCAACCATAGAGCCCTTACTTCAATCCAATAAAGGATTTTTTCTCTGCCTGGTGGTAGAAGGTCTATGACAGAAACCCATTTACTAGCGGATATCTCTTACAGGCAATGAAATTGGCCTGTGGTGATAGGTGTGGATTGTTGTTACAGTAAGGCTGCATCCAGCACACCCTAGAGTTTTCCTCCTGTGCTTGGCAAGGGACACGGTTGCATGTGATGTGGATGAAGTCCTTTGGCCGGACCCAACACAAAGAAAGGATGCTGAGGTGGAATGATCCTCTCATTGACTTTGATTTTGCGGCTGCACAATATTTTTGAGTGTAATGTGATTTTGTTTTGTTTTTTTGTTCTTTGGGCTTACAGTATTGTATTTTTATGCAAGTGCTGAATATACAGATATTCAATACTGTATTACTTGCAGTACTTACAGTATACTATATATTTATTGTATTAAGTTGTGATTATATGTTTTTAAATAGGAAAATGTGTTTCCTATATGCAAAAAAACATTTTCTGTAACTACATGCCCTGGACACTGTTCTAAATTTTTTAAAGTAGGCTAGTGTCTAAAGAACGCTCTGTAGTGTTTGACTGGCTGTGTTTATGTTTTGAAAGCATTGTTTGATTTTGAGCACAGATCACATGGTCTTGAGGCGATTGTTTGATTTTGCCGGAAGAGTCAGGGGTTTTGTGAATGTAGTTTAAAGATTTGGTTTTGTGTTTAAAGTTTCGACAAAATGGATTTCAAAAAATGTGTCTTAGCAATTGTGCAAAACCGTAAGGACAACAGAAACAAAGCATGTGACCTTTGATGTAGAAAAATATGATCCTGCACTCGTTCAGATTGCAGAGACAAAAAGAAAGTTAAAGTTCCTTGAGTGTCTAAAAGAGAGTTCTCAAAATTGACATGTAGGTCAAATCACCGGACCTCCCTGAAAAAATTGTAGGCCTTTGGGTAGCCCTGCCTCTGTCAAAACCTGTTGTTTATTAGTTTATACCTAAAACTGGAGTCAGATGACCTTCTCAATGGACCCCTATGCATTTAAGAAATCGTCTCTTTAGAAATGACCTTGGGTAGCCTACTCTCTCTTGATTTCACTTTCTGTTTTAGGGTTAGGGTTAGGGTTCAACATCAAGAGAGAGCTGATAACCTCCAAACAATATTTTAACTACCAGGAAGCAGAATAACTTTAGGTCTCACGAAAATTATATTATTTATTCATTGTCAGCAAGAAATATTTATGAAATATTTATAACTTCACCTAATAATTTTAGCAGTTGTCACACACTTGTACAATGACTCATGTTACTAAATGGGTGTGAGGGATTGAAACCAAATAACTGAGGTGGCTTTAGCTCTGTTACTCTTTCTTAGCAGACTTGAGGATCAGTCATTTTCTCTATATCCCTGCTTGTGGTGTAGCAGCACTGAGGCCCCATCCACGCTACTGCGTTTTCGAATTAAAACGGAGACCTTTTGCTAAGTTTGCACCTCCCGTCCAGACTACAACGATGAAAACAAAGACCTAAAACGGAGAAGTTTGGAAACGCTGCCGACCCCGTTTTGCGTTTCAAAACTCCGGAGGGCGTTTTCGTGAAGACGGGCCAAAACGGAGGACTTTAGAAACGCTGATGCAGCCGCTCACGCTCGGCTCTCTGACTGGGGCTTGCAAAGCAGATACACAATGCTGCTGACCGGGTTTTTGATATCACATTTTATTAAAATATTCTGTACCATGCAAATAACACTCATCTGCCTACACTTGTACTGTGCATGTCGCCGTTTACTTTGCAGCAACTCCCAGTCTGTTTTCTGAAGCCACACTCCTGTTACATTCAGTAACAGTCCCAGCTCTTTATTGAATTAAATTTTTTTATTTATTCTTTCGCCAAATCTTATGTAACTACGGAACAGACCATGTGCTTCATGTTTACACTGGCACGCGCATGCCCAGTGCACCTGAACGGGTCCTAGCTGTGCGTTTTCAGTCGTTGTAATGTAGACGGAGATCAACTCCAAAACGCAACCGAAACGCTGGTGAGAATGGAGATCGTATTCGTTTTAATTCTCCTTTGTAAACAATAACGGAGTAGTGTGGATGGGGCCTGAGGCTTTCAGTATGTGATGGAAAAATGTTGCTGAGCTGGGGGTTCTTCTGAATTCTGTTGGCATGGCTGTAGACTCTTTTTGTCCTTTGGTACATACATAAGGTACACAGAGACCAACGGATAACAATATTTTATTTTAACATGTTTTATTCCATGTATAGTGAGGGAGAAACCCCTTTAGACCGGGCCAGAGGCCTATGAGCCCTCACTCTCACACTCAACCTATGTGAACTACTGTCCTTTCAATGTAAATAGTACCATATTCTTTTAAATGAGACACGGATTCCAGTAAAGTTCAAATTAACTCAGGTTTAGTGATAATTTCAAGCAAATAAAACAAATACATGTGTATCTTCCTCTTGTGGGTCTAATGGACCCACCTACTTCACCCCCACCTCCACACATATTAGTGTATTCTACCCTATACCACTTCTATAGAAATAAGACTGTATATAGACTGTATGTAAATATATAGGCTGTGTCACATAATGACCTACACTGCCTTCAGATTAGTTGTATTTATGACTATTCCAGTCATTGTTCACTTTACAAATAAAGATATTTCTTTAAATGAAAAAAAAGAAAGTACATTATCAGTACTAAGTGCAGGTCCGAGTAACATTATGTTAAAACCCACAAAAGCCCTGTTTGCACTTCTGTTGGATGTGCAATATTAATTCAGAATCATGGCCTTCACCTGAGCCTCTGACAGGGCCTGCTAGCAACACTGTTTGGCTGGTTGGGTGTGTGTGTTTTGTGAATAACAAGGCTGAGTGAGAAGACTGCACTCTTCTAAAGTTCAGTGTACCTGACCAATAAACATCTGGCATTATCCTTGAACTCAATAAAGGAGAGGAGGTTATATCTCTTTTTTTGTGCATGTAACAAGTTTGCAAAGGGAAAAAGCCCAAAGTCCAGCCCAAAGGGAGTTCCCATCTCCCACAGAAAGCTCTGCTCTGAACTGCCTGAAAAAACTAGTTTGTAGTCCAGCCCTTCACTGTGACGTCACAATGAAAACGCGTCATAAAGCTTGCCAAGCGGCTAGCGGGGTCAGGCACGACCTCAAACCAAGCTAGTCTGAGCAGAGGCCCTTTGGCTCGACTCGCCTTTGTTTGGTTTTCCATTGTAGAAATGTTGTACCTGCTTCCAGGTACTTTTTATCGTATCACCTCACCTCCGTCGAGGTTTCAAGCGAGCTGAGGGATACTAAAATGTAACGTGAAAACACGACAGACTGCTCACTGGTCAGAGAGAATCGTCACTACTGCATAAGCAAAATAAATATAAAGTAAAAATGATAATGTAAGTTGCAAGCAATATTAAAGTCAAAATGAAAACTCCCTGCGATCCAAAGCTCTTGTGCTAGCGGTGTAAACACGGTTCTCCGAGCTCAAAGTCCGGGCAGATTCTGTTATAGGGCCACTAGCTGAATGGCTAACTGAGCAAACTACCTTAAAGCAGCTAGAGTTAGCAGCAGTTAGTGGTTAGTACTTTGGCAACACGTAAAGGTATCCATCAGGAAAGTCCGTAAATCACTGACTTGAGGCAGAGCAGCTGGAGGACATCAGAAGGAAATCCAGAATAGAGAGCCTAATGGTGCTTTCAGACCAAAAGCGAGTGTTCGGGGTGGTGAGTTTACATACATAGCCAATGCAAAGATGCGTAGAGCCACGATTTCCTTTCGGGCGGCGCGAAGCAACGCCAAGGGGGCGAGAAATTCGCATGAGGCTGAGTCGCGATAGCCTAACAATGTTGAGATTGTCTGTACGTCACTGACAGCTTCAGAGCGTTGTGTGGAGAGGGCCAGGCTGAGCGGGTGATTGAAAATCTGCACGCCAGCTGAGAGCTGCTGAACGTGGGTTAGAGGAGCAGGGAGCAGCTCTCCAGCTTTTGGGCAAATAAACACCTGTGGTCAGACTGGATTCTGCTCTGACAACTACGCCGTTTGCTCGAGAGAGGAGAGAGGAGTAAACTGCTTTTATTACAGTTTTTCTCAATTGTTTACACACAAATTCTGGTACTTGAGACACAATGACCACAACATGTAACTCATTCACCAACCCCCTGAACCAATTCTGCTAAACTACAAGCACAATTCCTGCTTTACACTCAAATTGCAGTTCTAAAACACACTTTTTTCAAAACACTACACACAATTCTCTGCTTTTGTCACAAGTTTTATGCAGAAAATATCTTGTTTTCACAAGGAACACACTGCCCTTCAAATATGCACACTGACTCATCACAAGGGCAAACACCCATCACACAGTTTTCCAATTAGCAATCAGAGCTTTAGCATAAAAGGGCAACAGGTGAGCTCTTCAATGGAGCAATGGATGCCAACATTGGAAACAGAGCCAGAGCCAATCCGATCATGTACTCAATGAGTACAGTAGTACAGTATTGCCTGTGGACTGTTCTGTAGGACTGTAAAGTATGTTTCAAGTATTTAGGAAATGTATACCTACTTTGTATTTACAGTATTTTACTATTTGTTTGGCAGAACTGAAAGATTACCAACACAAGGTGGTCGGGAACGTCTTATGTCTCCTGAACAGGAAACTAAAATCATAAACATGGTCCTAGAAAACAACGCCATAACATTACAGCAAATACAAAGAAATAATAGAAAACAATTACATATTTCAAAATATTGATAGGGTAAGCTTATCAACACTGGACCGTGTCTTGTGCAGACCTGCTTCATCTCAGGATGAAGCAGGTCTACAGGGTGCCATTTGAACGCAATTCAGAAAGAGTCAAAGAATTGCGATATAACTATGTGCAAGTGAGTCCCACAATTGATGCATACACTCAACACTGTATACAGTAAATGATACATATTTCAATATTGTAATCATAATGATTGTGCTTCACAATAGTGACCACTCCATGTCTATTTCTGATATTGTCATGTGTGTTTCAGAGAGGCCTTGAGCTAGAGGTGGCTGCAGTGGAGCACCAGTTCATCTTCATTGATGAGGTTGAACACACAAAAAAGACGAAAGAGGGGAAGGAATGTCATCAGCCAGCGTGCCATTGTTGAAGTCCCTGGCCAGCGCGGAGGGAACATCACAATGTGTGCAGCGATTACCCACCACGGCGTCATCCATCACCATGCTACCCTTGGCCCCTACAACACCGCCCATCTGATCACATTCCTGGACACCCTACACAACACTCATTACACCAGATCAGGTAGATCAGAGGTCACTAATAGGCGGACCGTCCTCTCCGGACCGCCGACCTACAGCCCATTTATTATTGAGACTTACTACCTCGTGACGGAGCGTTTCTATTTTAACCCGCGCAGCTTTTCTAGCATTTACTGTACTGGTTTAGAGGACCAGGAAACGCACAGACCAATCGCATGTGCTCCAATCGTCTCATGTGACGCTGCTCAGCCAATCAAATCTGTGCATACCGATGCTTGCGAGTTGAGTCCGCGAGATTCACCAGAGACGTTTTGGAAACACACGCGAATTGAGGAGACGAAAGATAAAAGAGATTTCACATGACTTTTAATGAAGAATGTACAGATTTTTACATGTACATTCCTCCCACGGGCAGTTCAAAACCAGAATATCTCATAGATCTCCAATATGCTAGATGGAGCTCACGTTTCTCACTGAACAACAGAAAGTAGGAAAGTGGTAGCTCTGTAAGAGGAAAAGAAAGAGAAGAGGAGGCATTACAGCTGTTCATTTGTTATGATGTGTTGAGTGTTTATTATAAAATTGGTTAAGACTACACTTCATCACTTCAAGCTACACTTTTTATTTATTTTTTTCTAAAAATTAGGCACTTTAGTTTACTTAAATTTAGAATTTATTATTTGAATAGTTATTATTTATTATCCTTCCAGTTTGATGTGAAAACTGACTGAAATATTATTTGATTTGACAGTCCGTTGTTGACTAAAAACATGTGTTGATACAACTATAGGTTATAGTACTGAATGATAACGCAAGTTAGTCGTTTTGATGTTCCGGACCTTTGCTTCGGGAAATTTTCTCTAACTGGATCTCTTTGAAATCTAATTGAATACCCCTGAGGTAGATGGTCCAGAGCAGCACAAGTACGTTGTCATTTGGGACAACAAAAGTTTCCACAGGGCTGCTCTGGTTCGTAACTGGTTCACTGCCCACCCACGCTTTTTAGTTGTCTACCTCCCTCCATATTCTCCATTCCTCAATCCTATTGAGGAATTTTTTTTTCTGCCTTGAGATGGAAAGTGTATGACCGAAATCCACAAACGTGTATACCTCTTCTCCAAGCTATGGAAGATGCATGTGGAGATATAGCAGCTGATGCTTTTCATGGCTGGAATCGCCATGCTAGGCGATATTTCCCCCGCTGCTTGGCCAGGGAAAACATTGCTTGTGACGTGGATGAGGTGCTGTGGCCAGACCGCAACAGAAGAGAGGATGCAGCATAGTTTGTTTTCAAGTGTGGTGGTTTTTTTTTTTTTTTTTTTTTTTAATTTAACTGTGTACAGTAAATTCTTTTTTGTATGTAGTGTATGTGCAAATTTGTGTTGGTTGAGAATGGGATGTACATTGTTTTTAGTAGTGTTTTACATTGAGCACATCAGTGTTCAACTGGTTCTTATGAATGTATATTCATGATTTGTGTCATTTGAAAACAAAATACCATTTTGAGAAGAAATAACATTGTTTTGAATGTAAAGTTTCATTTTGCAGGAGAATTGAGGGGTTTTGCCCTGTGTGTGTGTGTTTTTTGATTTGTGTGTAGAGTTCTGAAAATAAGGCATTCTTTCAGAAAATGTGTGTAAACAATCGAGGAAAACTGTAAATTAGTTTTTGGGATTACAACGTTGATTTATCTTCACTCGAGCTTCTCAGCATCTAGATTCCGCGCACATCTGGTTCCAGTGTTAGCGTGGTTTGGCACTACTTCATATTTATATAAAAAACGGCCTCGCGATGCCTCCCAGCCGATAAGTACCCCGTGCTTGAAGTAACATTTACTATCGGCCAAAACGGCGGCTGTAACACAGTGAATCAATATATTTGACCGTCGCGACCCGAGCGAAATGACTCGTTTCGCTATCAGAATGTGATCCATTGGGTCGATAACATTTGAAAAGGCTGTACCAGCCGCACGGAAACAATTTTACCCACATTTACGTTAGCGGAGCGCTAAACCGGAAGTTAGCCTGCTCGGCCGGCAAAAGTCAACACAGTGGACGCTGTAGCGCTACTGCCGACTAGCGTTTAGGGGAGTAATTGCTGAATTATGGACAGACCTACGCACACGTATAATGCGGCCCATTTATACTCCTGCGTAGGGTCTATGTGCGTACCTGCGCCGTAGGCTACACACGTAGCCATGCAATACTATATTTTCCAAAGTAAGGTCCCATGGTGGTCCACTTGAAGGGGAGGGCTTAGGCTCTCTATATATGTTTTTCATAAAATATGATCATGTTTTACCAAAATCAGTGTAAAGTTGTGTTTTTGTACACTACATCGGCAAGGCCCAGCCCCCACAAACACTTCAAGTGGGCTTCTGTCGTTTTTCCAACCTAATTCCTAACTCATTTGTGGATTTGACAAACTAAATATATGAAATTCAGTTTTCACAAAAATCTGTGAATAAATGGAAAACCAGGTTACATTGTTTATATTACATTTTAATTTTCAAATTTCAATTAACATTTGAATTTTGTCCACTGTACAGTGAGGTACGACTTTGAAAATTAAATGACAGCTTTTCCATTTTCATTTCAATAAGGTCATAGACCACCCATACAGGTATGTGAAAAAGAAAATGCAAATTAGATTATTGCATTTTCATTTTTATTTGGAAAACTAACGCTATTGTTGAATTATATTTTCAAGATTTTTCAATTTTCATGTTTACATAATCATTTTAATATAGTTCCACAGGCTTCCACACAAGTAAGCATTAGAAAATGTGCATCTGCAGTATTTAGGACTGCAGGATTGTCCATAATACATTCGGTCTAGCTGCTCGAACACAGTTTACATAAAGTCAAACATCCCCTTTAAGCAATTAAACTTACCCATATTTTCCTTTACAGAACTCAAGGTCAAGGTGAAAGTCAGGGTTGCACCCAAGGACTTCAACACAAAAGGACATAAGTACTGCGGTACATCTTCTCTCCCAGCTGTTTCCAGTGTTTACCTAACTCCCCCTCAACACTGTAGTATCTCCATAAGAGAAAAAATTTTTTGCCCCCTGATGTCTTTACCAGCCTGGGCAGCAATGGGACAGAGAGAGGCCAGGCAGATAGGAAATGCAATTAGAAGTCACAGTAAAGAGGGAACATTAGCAGCCACAGACAAAGGAGGTCACAGTCCTGCAGCTCCAGGTGAGGAAGGAGGTCGTAATCATAAGCACCCTGTCCCTTTCCTGCATCAGGAGTGGGTGGGAGGTGGCCGGGGAGGCAGCGACACAATGGCCTCAACTCTTTGTCAGCGGTCTCTGTGTTGTCCACAGTACTGAACCCCAAATGACCATGTACTGGATGATCCTGATCCCACTTCCGCATTTGGCCTAAATTATGACCTACTTGAAAAATAACGACATGTATGGATAGGCATTATACATAAACTTAATGTAAAGATTGATCAGATAGTGTCCAGTGTTGGTTGGTTTGACTTTTTTATCCAAAGTTTTTCACATACGACAAAATGACACCCAAGCAGGTTAGTATTATTGACGTAATTCCATATATTTTCATTGATGTCTTTTGTTTTGCTGAACCTATTCTGTGATTTGTTTTGTCTTCTACTACAGGGACATGCAATAAAATGATATGAGTCGACAGGAAAATGCACAGAGATGACAGGAAATGTGTTTACACAGACCAGCATCAACATGATGATTTTCCAGTGGAGTAGATTTAACACGTCCTGTATCTCTGTCAGTCTAAAAAAGCGACTCACAACAGCATCCAACCAGCTGACCTTTAATATCCCCACAGCTACTCCTGCAGTAAGCTGCACATCCCAAATGTGGAAAAACACTTGTGTTAAACAAAGGAAATCCTTTAGACGGGAAAGAGCCCTCCCTTCGCTCAAGTCTAAGTACTGTATTTATTAATTGGCACCAACACAATACACTTGTGGTTCTTGAATTAACAGAACATTCCCATCCTTTTACTAGTGCAACGAACAGGATGTTTGTCTGTTCTCATGACAGCTCCTGCTCCATTCTGGCTCCATTGTAATGTTGTACTGGTCCAAATGAAAGTAAATTTGCAACAAAATAATTCTATGATCCATTTCAATAATTTAAAAGTCTATTACAAAGATATAAAGAAAGTGTCACTTGTATCTTACAAATGTTCAAACATGGGATATTTAGTTCTACATGCTAACAACCCTGTTTATATATGTATTTATATTAATTTCTGTCTTTGTTTCGTAAACCAAGCAATCTGACTGCTTTTGTTGTGTTTAAGCTTATTTTGGGAAAGGTCAGAACACTTATCAGATACCAAGTTAAGCTCTGTATTTCCCCCCTCGTGTTCTTTATAAGAGATATATTTGGATTTTATTTAGGCTATGGATATCCGTGTCCTCTACGGTTAAGTGATGGCACATTGTTTTAAACAACAGCATGTAGGCCTACAAGAGTGTTTCCAAAGGTTCCTCCCATCTGGCTCCGCCGGCCTGCTGAGAGGTTGGCAGGTAAACATAAACATGCTGGAGGCATAAATCGCATTGCCAGTAAATATTGCATGAAACATCACAGGAGGGGTTAGGGAGTCATTTGTAGACCATTAACCACACAATAGGTGACGCACACGGACAAAAAGTTATTTTTGGGTCTGCATTGGGTAACACCTTAACATGAACAGATTTGTTTACAAAGAAGAGACAGGGACAGTTGCTTACATTTAAACAAAGCCTTTATTTTTCTGTATTTACAATGTAAAAAAAATACTACATTTGCTTATTCATGCTAGGTTGCGTGCTGTGTAGATACAAATCATTACATTTATTCATTTAGCTGACGCATTTTATCCAAAGCGACAACTGCTATATATGTCAGAGGTTGCATGCCTCTGGAGCAACTAGGGATTAAGTGTCTTGCGTGGTCTTAAGTGGAAACATTGGTGAATGGACAGGGGGAATTGAACCCGGGTCTCTCACACCAAAGGCATGTATCTTATCCACTGTTCATTAACATGAACACATTAACACACAAACTTCACATTGTATATTCAAAAGTGCAATAGTTATTCAAATTAAATTCTTTAAATGAATATTTAAGTATAAAAACAGTATAATATAGGGTACATTTTTTTTGAAATACTATATGTGAACTCACTATGAAAAGCTTGTATTTAGCTTTGTGTAATAGATACAGTGGAAGATAAATCTCTAATAATTTTCAAGTCAAGATGGTCTAACCCAACATTCTGGAGAGATCTTGGTTCTCCCTGGGAAAAGAAAGACAGAAAGAAAGAAAGAGCGGGAGAGAAACCTTACATTATTTATTGATGTGATACTGATGAGTGAGTGCATCAAACTTAAAAACATCACAGCTTTTTGTTAATAGTTACTTTTGATGATATTCTATATTTGTCATATTGACAACAAATCCCAACAACGAATTGATCAGGCAAAGTCTGTTTTAGTTCATTCCTTTGTGCCATGTCGGCTCTATTTTTGAGCAAAAACGATAAAAAAAAACATCAAAGAGCCACACTGTTGCACGGACATGCATCCATCATTACAATGAACATGGGCACATTAGTTTATTTTGAGCCAGTCCTGTATACACCATGCTGCTGCTGTGAAAACTTACAAGAGCACCAAATGTGTATTAATACGCGCCTGAAAATAGTCCCCAACAAATGCTCTATATTTACTTCTGTTTGGCACTGTAGTTTGTAGCAAATGTTACCCAATGTCTTTTAGAAAATCATTAGCATTTAAAAAAAAGGATACTATATATTTATGACCTTGAGTGTGTTTTTAAATATTTACATTTCCATAAGGAACCAGCGGATATGGGGCTGATTGCTACAGACAGGGAAATCAAAGTATTGAGACAGACTAATGTGTTTTTGTGTGGATTTGCTAACAATAACAAAAATATGGAATATTACATCTGTGCACACACTGTTCAGACTGCAACAAAAACACTTTCACACTCACTTTCAAACTAAAGCTAAAGAGACTTATTACTCACTGTGGGCCAGGAGGATTGATGAGGCGCTGCACATCCTGAAGGTAATGAGCAATGTTGACTGTTGGTTAAACATAAGGAAAAATTGATTTGTCATTATCATGTCATGAAGTAATCAATCAAGCTGCTCTAATGCTTCACAATACTAAAGAACTGCTCATTGTTGGCACTTTTTCTGAGGTGCTCAAAAGGCTATAAATATCAGAATCATTCATTCCAAGTTGATGAAAAGTCCCAGAATGGGTAAACAGATAAAAAACTGCAAATACTGCATTTATTAATTCTTACTTGTGCCACCTCCTGGTCCACTCGTCCTTCCAGCACCAAATGACGATCCAGTTCCACCATTACTATTCCCACTTGATGTTCCTCTCCCTGTTCCGCTTCCTGTCTTACTTTGTCCTGAGTTAATGTTCCCAAACCAAGAAAATGGGGAGAGGTTTTGCCCACTCTTGCTCGTCGATCCAGTTGACCCAGAGGATGACCCACTGGTTGATGGGCCTCTCCCACTCACTGCTGGTTTATTTGAGCCTATTCCACTTGAGCTAAGACTTGGATTTGACCCTGCTGAACCAAAGCTTGAGAAAGCTGGCTTATTGAGTCCTGACCCTGTGGAGCTACCTGACCCAGTGGACAATAGGGATGTGCTTGAAGAGCCCGCACCAGTTGATACTGGCTTATTGAATCCTAACCCAGTGGAGCTACCTGAACCAGGTGACAAGAAGGATGAGCTTGAAGAGCCCGCCCCAGTTGATTCTGGCTTATTGAATCCTAACCCAGTGGCACTACCTGACCCAGGCGACAAGAAGGATGAGCTTGAAGAGCCCGCCCCAGTGGATACTGGCTTATTGAATCCTAACCCAGTGGAGCTACCTGACCCAGGCGACAAGAAGGATGAGCTTGAAGAGCCCGCCCCAGTGGATACTGGCTTATTGAATCCTAACCCAGTGGAGCTACCTGACCCAGGCGACAAGAAGGATGAGCTTGAAGAGCCCGCCCCAGTGGATACTGGCTTATTGAATCCTAACCCAGTGGAGCTACCTGACCCAGGCGACAAGAAGGATGAGCTTGAAGAGCCCGCCCCAGTGGATACTGGCTTACTGAATCCTAACCCAGTGGAGCTACCTGACCCAGGCGACAAGAAGGATGAGCTTGAAGAGCCCGCCCCAGTTGATATTGGCTTATTGAATGCTCCGCTAAACCCAGGTTGACTGTGTGTGCCTGCCAGAGAGTTCGAGCCCCCTGGAAATCCAGCAAACCCTGTCTGAAATCAAATAAGAGCAATGTTAATATGGGGGGAAATTATTCTAAAAACTTATCATTAACACTATACAATGCAATCAGACTATTTTGAAATTAACACACAAAACATGATTGTATTGAATTACGTTTTCTGTTTTAAGACACAAAACCCCTGATTTCTCAATTTGAATAACATCATAAAGCTTTATGTCTCGTTTATAAATTTGCCTGTACACAACAGGAGACACTTAACATAACTGATGGAAATATTTGCCCAGTTCTCACCCTTCTGCCCTTTGGTACTTTGCTGGCAGACCCTCTCCCACCACCTCCTCTGTACTTTATCAGGCTGCTTTAATTTCATACATCTTATGTAAGGCCTTAAGATCTCAAAGCACTGAGATAAGGGCTTTGTCAGTATTTCAGTATTTCTACTTCTATAAGCAAATTTATCTAGATGAGAATATTTTTGACAACACAGCTAGAATTTGTACGTCAAAAAATGACCTTATTGCTGCACAAAAGTATACAGAGCATTACATATTACAGGGGTTTGGTAAAAGTCAACAGCTATGCAATGTGATAACTTGAATAGACTCACATTACATTATACTATACTACAGAATCAGTATATCTTGACTGTAGTATCTGCTGATGCTGTGTCAAATGAGATACTCTTTTCTCCTGCTTTCACGGGCAAACTGCTTCTCTTAAAACAACAATTAATATTGTTCCGAAGGTTTTACAATATTGTTAATGGTACAGAAATGTACAGCTTGTGGCCCCAAGAGGCCATACTGCTGCTTACACCCCTGCAGAGATTATAACATGTTCATGTACTCAGTCAGTGCACTTGTTTTCTTACCCTAGACATGCAGGACATGTTGAGATGCTTGAGTTTCTCTGTAAGGTGCTCGACCTCTTTACTTTTATATTTGACATTGTTGCCCAGGACTTCTATCTCTCCATTTAGCCTCATCTTGTCCATGAGGAGTCTTTCCTTGTCCTCATCATGTTTCCACTGAAGCTTGTCCAAGTTCTGTTTGTTCTGCTGGATCAGGCCCGTGCGGTTCTGGCTGCACCAGCGGTAGTCCTCAGACAGTCGCCAATTCTCTGCCTTCAAGCGGCTGTTCTCGCCCTGGATGCCTGACACCTGCTCTCCCACACTATTCAGGTACTGCTGGAACTTGTCCTCCACTTCTCTGGACAGGCTGGTACAATTGGTGCGGATTTGCTCCAGGTGTTCCCTTTGTTTCGCACAGGTGAGCTGGAAGGCGATGTGTACAGGGAAGAGAGAATCAACCTTCTGTAGGAAAGCCTTAGTGACATTAGAGACACCACTCAAGGACTTAGCAAAGTCATCTTTGCATTTCTGTCTGTAGAACTCCACTTCCTTTTCATGTGTGGATTTGTCCCTCCTAAGACTGATGGCCTCCAAGTTAATGTTGTCCCTGTCTTTGGCAATCTGGTCCATTTCCATCCTCATTCTCTGCCTTGTTTGCGTGAAGTTGGACTCCACCAACTCAAGCCTGGCTTTCAGCTGTTCAGCCAGCAGCCCACAGTTACAGCCAGCTAAAGGTTGTAAAATCAAAAGAGAAAATGTGTTATTTATTTAGTAGATTATTTCTGAGTTTGCGCTGAAGAAATGTCATACTTACTTTGTGTTTGGCATGGGCCATAAAAACGTGCTGTGTTCTTGGACATCGTCAATTCGCTATAGCACTGTTGCTGTTAGTGAGAGAAAGGCCATTGTTGTTTTAGTGACTTGTTTAGACCAATTAAGAAGTATAGAAAAAAACAGGGAAAAACATTGATCATGTAGAATTTAACTTAGCCAAGGTTATTATCTGTCATACAAATATTCAGAAGTGGTGCTTTAATGTATAATAATTAAAATAACAATAAATCTGTTGTGTTGCCTCTTGTTCCAAAAACTAAGACAATAATCAGTGGTGTGAATATATATATATATATATCTCAGTATTTGAAACCAGTATGATGCAATTAAAGCTCTTTAGAGCACACCTTTTTTTTCTGCTGAAGCTCAGCTTGACTAATGCATTGCAGATGTACTGATGGGTATTTTGCTTTTATCTGTGCTCACACTACCAACAGTTAGTGAACCATACTGGCACAAACATATCCAATCCTTAATTTCTCTAGCTGTTGTAAGGTTACGGAGTTTATTCCTAATAAGTTAAATTGCCCATGAAAACACTAAAGACAGGGACTTGTACGGTATGTTAGATATAATCAAATGGCTTAGCTTAGTTTCTTACCAGCCTCCCTTCCCTTTCTTTAATAATAATCAATGAGATGTTTAAGTAGTTGCGCGTCACGGCAAGGTCCCAGTCATTTCGCGCCTTTTCAGTCAGGGTGACGTTAAGTAAGTTGGTCAAGTTCTTCCTCTGCTGCTTCAGGGCGACATTCTCTATGGAGAGCCGGCTGAAGCTCTCTTCCAGGTCCTGGATGCGCGACGTGCACGCTGAGTCCTGCTTCTTACCATAGATCAGAAAGAGCACCAGGCTAACTATGATAAGAAACTGAATGAGCGAAGAGAAGAAGAAGACAATCCGCATGTAGTAGCCGCAGCTCTTTCCCTTTGAGCGGTGCTGCATCTTCTTTCGAGCCTCCGAACTGTACTTGGAGACCTCGGAGTAGCCACTGCTGTACATGGGTACTGATGGCCAAAGGAGATTCAGAGAGAAGTAGTATATAGTTCAGTCCAAGACTTTAGGGTTACTATGAGCGGCCAAGTTCAAACAAGGCTCATCTCTAAATCAGAAGCCGGTCAAGTTCCTCCTCAGCACTCAGTTTCACAGTCCAGTTGTTGTGCGCCTACTCTAACAAAGCCCAAAGCACTACAGACGAGGTCTAGGCATTTCCTCTCTGCAGCGTTGATAGCATGAGAACTGATCGAATTGTGCGTGAGGTGTAAGCATGGGCAGGAATTTATAAACTCCTTTGTCCACACACTTCCCATCATAGGAAGGTTGGTTGGCCTTAGTCCCCTCCCTCCGTAAGCTATTGGTTATTAACAGTTAGTGAAAGCTGTAGTTTATACTGTTTATTAGCACTTCTGTGTACTTGTGACTCATATAAATGTTCGTACACAAAGTGCTGTCCAATAGCTGTATGTGGACGTGTTGCTACAGTGTTTAGTGTGAGTAAATACCGCACAATGTTTTTTAATCAACCGGCGTATCACTAGCTAACCTGGCTAATACAAACAGCTGGCTGAGCGAGGTTTTCAGACTTGTAACTGGACCGCCGCTAACTTGGGTGTGACGTCATTCCCAGCTGCAACCTCCGACTAAGGTAAATGGAACGCAGCGTGTCTCCCTGCAGCTCTGTCTGCCCCTTCCTACGCATAGGTTATCACACACACACACACACAGCCAGTTTGCATGAGTGTGCAGTAGGTGCCGCACACAACCCACACGTTTGTCGAGTTCGTGTTTAACACATCAAAAGGGCATTTTAGATTTCTTCACCATAAAATCTACTTTCATTAGCATTTGTTGTTGAGCAAATCAGTATGAACCTCTAAAGTAAGAATGCAAAAAAGAAGAAAAGTCTCAATTTGGTGTTTTGATTAGGTCACATTTATATTGGCAACACTTTCAGTTTTTTTTCACTCACTGTGTGAAGCTTCTCCATAAATGTGTCAAAAACATTTTTTATGGGATCATGAACAGTGTTTTCCTGTGTACAGCAGGCCAGGAGGACAATGGCTCATGTCGTTCTATTAATGTTCTTGTTTAGTGGCTCTTTGATGCCGCAAGTCTCTGTCCAACATGGTGACGTGGGTAAGCTTCCCTCTGTCTCATAGCATGCTCACACACACACACACACACAATTTAAAATAAAAATACAAGAGTATGACAGTAACAGGCAGAACGTTTTCCTGCCAGGCATTGTTGACGTGCCAGGCCTCATCTTGAAAGGAAGCAGTAATTCATAGAGGAACTGGCCAAGCCTGGAACAACTTTTAGGACTAGATAAAAGGTGCCAAGAAACGCAGGATATCAGAAATAGGAGACATAAACAGTCACAGTGTTGATTTAATTGAGATTCAAGTGGGTTGTTTTTATCTACACTTGTAAACACTGGGTATGGAAGTTTTTTTTTTTGTTTTGGATGTAATTACATTTTGGATCCATTCATGGGATGTTGCCAACACAGTGCTTTCAAATCAGTAAGAAAGGCTATTTTCATAGAGAGAGGACAGTCTACTCAGCTTAGCCTACTAATGTCCAGCAGACGAAAATTAAATAGGAAGTTAAATAAGAAGAATAAAAAGTTTACTGCAAAAGTGGTTTTGTAAACAAATGTCTCTGCATTCATGAAACTGAAACAGAGGTTCATGTATAGGCTGAGCTTTTTAGGGGTAATACCATATTTGCTTTCTGGACGGGAGTTAATTAAGAAGATTTGATTTCAGTCTCATGCTGTACTCTGAAGCTACAGCCAGCAGCCAGTTAGCTTAATTTAGCAAAAAGATTGGAAACTAGGGATAACGGCTCTGTCCAAAGGTTACAAAATCCACCTACCAGCCCCTCTAAGTTCACTGATCAACACATTATATTTAGTTTTTTTTTTTACTTAACAAAACTGAAGTGTAAAAAATACCTGGCAACTTCAACTACTACACCAGCGTTTTCCAATCTTTATGCTATGCTTAGCTGACCAGCAAATAGCTGTAGCTTTACATGAGAGTGTGACAATTTACTCACCTATCACAAGAAAGTGAATAAGCATATTTCCCAAAATGTGGAACTATACTCTAATATTATAATATTGTTAGAAATAACATAAAACAATTTAATATAATATAAAAAAGAACAAATTCAGACTTGTTTCAATGTGGAGTAAAACTGCTGCTAAGTGTGCTGCTTATATATCTCAAAATTTCTGCTTCAGTATATCCAATCGCTAAATCAAAAATCCGCGTAACATGGAACAGTTATTGCATGTCTTATTTGAGCTACTTCCAAAAACTAGAAGTATGGTCAAAGGTTTATTGGTGTGTCTGTCTGGAACTGATAATGTATCTGTGTAAAGGGTGTGAGCATTGTAATTTTGCAGAATGCCATCTGTGCTCTACTGCACTTCTGCAGCTTCTAACAATGTATGTCTCAACAAGTGAGAGCTGATACAGTAAAATGCTTTGATGCTTTGAAAATGGTGTTAGGGGATCACTCAAATGACATAAATACATATCTACACAACTACTTCTAGAGGCGCTTAGCCATACAGATAAATTTGCTTTAAGGTGTTGAGGTTTTGTGAGATTCGCCTCTGAAATATGTGGAGCCATCGCAATTAAATGAAAGGAGGATGGAGTTTAGTTTGTGCTGCTCATTGAACATTCAGAAAATTAATCTTTTAAAGGCATCCAAGACTACAAGTCTGTTTCACCTTTATCTCATTTATGATTCTTTTGACTCCTGAGAGTAAGGAGTTGCTCCACAAGTTGCTCCCCCCAACAGAGGCATAGCCTACGCTTTTCCAAAGGATGTTTTATGAAAGTGCACCTTACAGTTGCAAATAGATGAACCCCAAGTTACTGAGCCAGAAACCCCGAGAGATCACATCATGCCACCACATCATTAGTACTAATGAAGGTCATACAATTATCAAAACAAATTGTACGATTAAATATCATTCTAAGAGACTTGATAATACCAGCAATATTTTTTGTTAGAAAAAGAAAGTACGTTCCAGTGAGAAGTGTTTAAACCACCCATATTCTGTTTATCTCTTAGTTAAAAAACTGGTATCAAAAGATTCCCATGTGGATGTTTAATGGCCCAAATTGGCAGCACCTCATGGGTGAACAAGCCAAAACTGTACCACACACCACCCAGTTACTGTAGGTGTGTAGCATCTGCTACTGTTGTTGAGGTTACACGGCTTTAACAGAATTTACAGTTTCAGGAGGGGAATTGGGTGTCAGATTACACCCCATACTGGGTCAGGGAGCGAAGGAACTGAGCTCTACTGTGTTGGCAGTCTTCTGGGTATGAAATCTCCTGTTAGACACAAAGCAAACTGTGAACTCTACTGTAGATATGGAAAGATGCTGGCGTACACAAGTCTTTTGTCAGGTGATCATGTCTAGACTGCAGAGGGCAAGTCAGAGCCGGGAAATCTGCATACAAACAGTGTTTAGAGGGATGGTTTCCTGTCAGCTGAAGGAGTCTGTTGAGATTGTCTTGGCCTGGTTTGGGGTGATTTTGTTGAGCATAAACTACATGCCAACATTTAACCAACTGCATTAACAAAGTCATCTGAGGTGTAAAATGCAAAAGTGTCAGTTATTGTTCAAATTGTTCAACTCACTCAAGTCACACTTCACTCTGTTATGCTCATGTTTTTTAATTTGAATACATCATAAACCCTCCAAACATCCACTGGGTTTCCACTGAGATCAGCTTGTGTCAGCTTAAAACACAGAATACTTTGAATGAACAGCATTAGATCTGGAATTTTAATTTTTCATTGACACAATGAGGCCTTGGTGGCACATTCATGGTGGATTAATTGTCATGGAACACTGCCACCTAGTGGGGAATCAATATAACTGCTGCTGGAGATCACCTACCTACACCATTTATCAATAAAGTAGTGAATGAAGTAGAAGATTTCAGAAGAAAAGTATCCTTAAGTGAAGCAGTGAAAATATGGTAGTAAATGGGGACAAGATAAACAGCTGTACATGATAAAATGTTGTATTTTACTTATTCATGGCTTTAACTGTTACTGGTATTATTTGTATTAAATATTTGATGGACTGCGTCTCACATACTGCCTACGCTTCTGAATTTTTAAACTAACAATCACCTCCAAGTATGAAAAATGTAAACTAACCTAGAATCTCGCTGAAATGTGTAATTATAGTGGCTGCTTTGAACACAGCTTTACTAATACATGTTAGGCCTATTTCTTTCTCATGCACTAGGTGTGACAGTCTTTGCAAGTTGCAGGCCAAGGCAAAGTAAATTTACTCTCAAAGGAAAAGTTTTGCATTGTGGATAATCCCCTTAGGGTTAGAGTCCCTAAGTAACTAAAGGGGGGATAGAGTGGGAGATGGGGAATCAAAGGAGTAAAATAAGCAAAGGTGGGAGACCTGCCTGTTTTTATTTTCTATTTAACTTTTAAACTTTTTTATATTTCCCTGTTGCTTTTATGTTTTATGTAAAGCACTTTGAATTACCTTGTTGTTGGGTATTTATACAAATATACTGGCCTTGCCTTGCCTTATTCACATTCTTACTAAGAGTGAGATGAGAAGATCGATACCACTGGAGCCAGCAGATGGCTAGCTTAGGTTAACACAAAGCACAACATAGGGAAACAGCTGACCTTGCTCTGTCCAAAGGTAACAAAATCCACCTACCAGCTCCTCTAAAGCTCACTAATTATCATGTTACCCCTTGTACAAAAACAGAAGAGTAAAAACAAGAAGTTGTAGATTTATGCTGGGTTAGGTGCTGAACGATTTCTTGCCCGTGCACACTAACTTCCTGATTTCTTACCTTTGGACAAAACCAAGCAAGCCATTTCCTCCAGTTTCTAGTTTTTATGCTAAGCTAAGCACAATTTGGCTTTGAATTCATTTTAATTTATGTAATGTGTAAAAAAAAATGTTTTAAAAACAACAATTGGGTGTTTTACAAGGGGTGGGGGATGGAGGGTGGGGGTTATTTGCCAGACTATTTGTTGGCTGGGAGCAGTAACCTCCTGGAATCTCTGATGTTTGTCTAGCAACTGCTAGTGTATCCTAAAATGCCTAACTATTCCTTTAATGAAATATTTGGAAAACAATCCAATTTCTGTTTTCTATTTATTCCAGCACTTCTCACTCTTTCCACATGTACAATCACACCATGAGGGTTCCGTCCAGAGATGTTTGGCTAATTGGTAACTTGCTCTGAAGGATCGGGTAACCAATATCACAGCCATGTGCTATATGGAATGGCTGGCCTGAAGAAAGAGGTCTCTGTTACAGATATAGACGGCACAGAGGGAAAGCGGTAAATACCTGAGTCAACCACCAGACTGAACAGAGACAAATAAACAATATGGTGCTAAATAACTGCATGTGCAGAGTTTGTTTTAAGTGGAGAAAGTGAGTAAATGGAAATGTTTCCTTTTGTGACCCTTATCTGAGAGGGCAACATCCCTTCGGCCGAATTTAATTGATACTGTATCGCTTTGGTGGGGTTAAAAAAATTCAGACACTCATTTATCATGACAATGTATGATGATATCAAAGCCTGAATTGTTGAAATTAATTTTCTCAACAGGCACTGTGATATGCAATCCTCTCAGATCATTTATTCAGGCTCAAATTTAATTTAAAAATGAAAGACTAGCTGTGACCAGTGGCTCCTGTGGTGATGTGATAAGAGAGACTCCAGCATTCATATCAAAAGAAATTCTCCCTCATATTGTATTTATCTGCTTTTTTAAAAATCAAATTTTCCTGCTTAGCCAAGAGGCATCTGGGGTATTAGTGAGTAAAATAAGGAAGATTCGTCTCGTAATGATGTGACGTACAGTGGCTTTCTGCATGTTCCCATCAGACACCTCTCATCAGGCTGAAAAGGCCAAACGATGAATCCCTGAGAGTTAATCCCCCCACTTTTCTCTGTGTCTTCAGCCCAGCAGATGTTTTCCCTTTGACCCGCACAAAAGGCCTCTGTTTTTGTTTCCAGGCTTGTCCATTCCTCAAAGGTCACAGGTCACTCTGGTCTCAGGGTGAAGCTGTCACAGCAAGTCTAAACATTTAACAGCCATCAGAGCGTGATGAAAACGCTGTCCCTGTGAGAAGGCTGCACAGACACCTCATGATTACTTTAACTAAAGACCTACTTTCCATATGCTGATGCGGTTGAGAGCACACACTAAAACCCCGAGATTGAATTACAGTGGTTGCTGGAGATGCATCAGGGAGAGGGCTGGCCTAACTTTAGACACTTGGACATGCAGGGGATGGATGTTCATATTTGCTATGGGACAGTCCTCTGTAAGAGACCTTAAAGGTTAACTTAAATAGTTGAAATGTTAACAGAATCAATAGCTGAGTGAGTCGTGTTTGGGCCTGCCCAGAAATGCCAACGGGTGGGATTTAATGCACACCCTGTAATCTTAACTGTAAAGAAAGTCCGACAATTTTAAGCCTAAGAAAACTGAGGATTATTTAAAATTTGACTGACAGGTCTCTTATAGAATTTCTGAACTGGATAACAAGGTTTAAAAAGGCAGATTTAAACCACTAAACAAAACAGAAACTTTAAGTTCTTAATGAACGGGGTCTCTTCCAAGAAACACATTTACTATCTGTTGAGTAATCCGGAAAACCCAGAACCTCCTCTAATCTCAGACATCGACAAGCAAAAATACGGTCAAATATAATTCTAATGGAAACATGAGTGAGTAAACATAACAAAACATAAACAAAGCAAAATTTGTGGAAAACATGTAGAATTCGAATTAATTAATGTATGGCTATCTGGTTTAAGAGCAAACAAGACCTCCACTGAGGTATGACTCTGTCATTTTAGGGGTCAGACAACTGACTAAAGGCCAAAAAGCCTTTTAAAACAGCAAGGTTGTCCATTGAACTCTGTACACCAGCTGCTTGACACAGGCTCAGTATTTGAAAGAAAATACTGTTTATATGTATTCACCCACAGAACCATAGTTCACATGCTACAATCCCAACCAGGCATGCTCAACCTCAAATAAGTTTCAAATTACAGCCGTGACTTGTCAATTATGTCCCTCCTATTCCACAACAAACTTTTCATCCCAATAACGTAAAAAGCTTTCAGCTGAACAAAGACAAAGTTTAGACAAAAACAAGCTGAGTGCTCTGTTATTGTTTTAGTCACAAACTGTTGGCAACATGTTATTTCCAGAAAGGTAGAAACAACAATGCCATCAACACAACACCATGAAGGCAGAGGTACACAGTCAACAAAAATTCAAACCATCTGGAAGGGAAATGGACACACATGGTGGTGCATACAAATGTGTCTATACCTGCTGTAGAATTGTTTTTTTATTTACACTCACTGCTGGTGGTGCATGAAGACTCTACGTGTGTGTAAGCCTGGCAAACCAGAAATTGGTTCTTGTGCTACTAGCACAAGAAGCCAGCAAGGCGCTGTAAGGATTTAGCTTGGTCATTAAAATCGCAGCAATCCAGGGGTTAACTACAGTGTGGAGGTGAGAATTTCTTTCAACAAATTGTGGGTTGATCAGGGGTTCGTATTAATTATGTGCTGTATGATTGCTGTAAAATGCTTTGTGGTTGGCTGAAGGCTGAAACATACCTTCAGTTGCCAGTTTATTAGGTACATCTGGCTAATACAAGAGCCATGCTATCCTAAATCCTATCTTCATTAAGGTTAAAATGTTTACCTTCACGGACATAAAAAGGTTGGACAAAAGTTTAGTATTCAAAATACCCATAATGTTCAACAGCCCTATCCGGTCTTTGTACATTTTTCGCCAGGTGTACCTGATAAACAGGTGACTGAGTATACTTCTCTAAGGATAAAGTTTATATAGAATATAATATGTTGTGTTAGTTTTCATGGTAAAAAAAAAGAGGTTAACTTATCTTTCCTTTGTATGGAGACCCACACATATTCAGTGTAAAATATTTGATAATTTAACCTTAACCTAGATTATGGCATTAAGTTATAGCACTCAATTTGTCCTTGTCACCTCAGCACCATTTCATACTATTTTAATGATGGTTGTTGGTTAGTAGGCACCAAAACTACTTGGTAAGGTTCAAGAAAGAATCATGGTGTGGGTTAAAATAAGTCTGTTAAGGTACACTACGTGTGTAAGTTAAAATAAATCATATTTGACTCTCTACATGGACATTGTCGTTCTCTATACTACGTCACCGGGCATTTTTTTTCTCTATGACATTAGCTCGTAAAATGACACGCCTTCTCTGCACAATATATGTCAATAGAGACTAAATACTGTGAAATGACAAGCAAAAAAATGTGTGATAAGACATCAAATGACTTAAGACATTGCAGTGTTATTCGAACGCCATTTGGTGATAGCAGGCTGTAAGGTTGGGTCACTTGGGTTTAATACATAGATACACATTTTAGCAGTTACATACAAAGTGGTTTGCTTTGACATACATTTATTGGGGCGTTACTTATTTGAGGTAACACACTACTAATACATGTGTAGTTATTAAACTATCCTCATAAACTATTCATTTGAGGTGACTGATGGTATAAAAAAATTATAAGTGGCAGGGTCAAGCATCATGCCAATTTTTACTAGTGGCCAAGTGTGGTACTGCAATTAATATGAAAAAAATGAGGCCGCTGTTAATAATACATCTCAAAGATACACCACAAACAGCACACAATGTCAATAATTACTTTCAGTTTTGCAATTTGGGTAATGTTAATAATAATAATAATAATAATAATCCTTATTTGTAGAGCACTTTTCAAAAACAAGTTACAAAGTGCTTTAACAAGTGTAAAGAATAATACAAAAAAACAAAAAAAACAAGATAAGAGCATGAAAAATGTATATAAAATTAGTAAAATACAATAAAATAAAAGGGATAAAATAAAGTCAAATAAGATTGGGAAAGGCTCTCCTATAAAAGTATGTTTTAAGAAGGGACTTAAAAGAGTTCACTGACTCAGACGACCAGATTTCCTCGGGCAGGCTGTTCCAGAGCCTCGGGGCCCTGACAGCAAACGCTCTGTCCCCCTTTAGTTTTCAGTCGAGACTCTGGAACAGACAACAGACCTCTGCCCGAGGATCTCAAGGTACGTGCTGGTGCGTATGGGACTAAAAGGTCAGAAATATAACAAGGCGAGAGGCCATGAAGAGCTTTAAAAGTGATCAATAGAATTTTAAAGTCAATTCTAAAACATACTGGGAGCCAGTGTAATGAAGCTAAAATAGGAGTAATGTGGTCATATTTCTTTGTTCTGGTTAAACAAAGAAATATGACCCTTTAATATGTTATGTTGCAATTAAGCTGTTGTGCTTCAGTATCTGTTGGATTGGCAGCCCGGCAGACATTTTTGCAGTCTTGCATTTTCTGGATTCCTGACTGTCGGTTCACAGGTCACGTCACTCCTGCCCCAGTGGTATCTCTCAAACAGACGCACACACTGAAGTGGAAATGATAGGCATATATAGCATCTCTTATATATCTCTCTAGTTTATCACACCCCCCCTATCTTACATGTGAAATATTCAGTCTGTTCAGTAGCTATCCTTCTAGTTTTGTACTTTAGCAAAGGCAGGTATATGTTTTTGCCAATAAATCCTCTATAGCAAAAGTTGCATTTAATATCTACTAGAAAGCTGAGGAAAGTCTTTTAAAGGTGATTGTTAAGATGGAAAGTTTGGGAATAAGCCACTGCCTTGTTATGAAGGCAACCTGCTGCAATTTTGTGAGGTAAGGCTAAACCTACATGTATGTTGTCATTGCTTTTGACCGTACTAAAACTATGTAACTTGATAACATTTTCAAACATTACCCCAATTTGACTTTTTTTTAAAAATTAAATGAATATCTACTATTAAAAACAATTTATAACAAAAATGTACTGTTTATTAGATACCACTGATTAACAGCTCTGTGGACATCTCAGCTTCTCACACACACACGCGCACACACACACACGGTCCTTTATGTGACAAGCCTAATCTTTCCCAACCCAAGAAGTGACAATAAGCAGGCCCAGTGGCCTAATTAAAGGGACTTTCATTCAAATTAACACACACTCTCTCACACACACACACACACAACCCTCTGATGACCCATTAGCCACACAATGACCAGGACAATGCTTCTCTGTCACACACACACACACACACACACACACACACACTTCGGTTCTCCAGGGGGTAAAGCTGGATTTAGATTTATGAATGCCATAAAAGTGTCCGCGGA
Source organism: Micropterus salmoides (assembly GCF_014851395.1). Lineage (NCBI taxonomy): Eukaryota > Metazoa > Chordata > Actinopteri > Centrarchiformes > Centrarchidae > Micropterus > Micropterus salmoides. The sequence continues at coordinate 21,261,739 of NW_024040485.1, read as the reverse complement.
GGGAAAAGTATGCCTTTAAAATCTCTGTAGACACTCTCTAGATAAGGCAACAAGTTGCATATAGTCAATCTTTCATCTTGCCATGTCTGTGACTGCGACACCCCCCAACCCCCGAAGAGCCGCACATCTACAAGCAGATTCATCACTTATCTCTTAAAGCTCTTATCCAGGGTCACTGTGCGTCCTCCTCCTCCTCCCCTTTATCTGCATTTGACCGTGGGCTTTTTTAGCACGGCAGGGGTGTGAAAGTCAGTTTGACCTCTTGGGGCAACCTCGAACACAAATCACGGTGTGCGCTACAAAGCGCTGAGACAGAGGGCCTTGAGCAAGTGAGCAATGACCACAAAATGGTAACCTTTATTTCCAGCACCATAAGCTGTTCTCAGGCGGGATGCTCACACATACACAAGATCAAAGTGTGTTATTCAAGTGGGAGAGATATATCGTCCCTTTGAGAAGTAAAGTTTACCTTGCCGCGGCTTCGCTTGCCTTTTTAAAATCGTGTAGAAACTTTCAGAGGCAATATTTGATTGCTTTCTGGAAGACAAAAGGGTAGGCAGGAGATCGGCTTGCTTGCATTTGTTACAGGGCTTCAGGGTAATCTGGTTTTGTTGGGGTGGTTTGTGAGGCTTCGGGGTCATGCTCTCTGATTCTCCGAGGAGAAAGATCCTCCACATCCTTCCTGTGTGTGTGTGTGTGTGTGTGTGTGTGTGTGTGTGTGTGTGTGTGTGCATGCTGCCCCACACAGCCCACTCCTATTTGCTCTTTGACTCCAATGGCCATATAAGGTGGCCAGCACCATGGTAACCACAGAGCTTGAATAGCAGTGTCAAATCCCTGGGAGCACACACACACACACACACACACACACACACACACACACCCCCTCCCCCTCTGCACACACTCTGGCTCCCTCCCTCCCTCTCTCTCTCTCCATTGCTTTGCTTGATCTCTCTCTCTCAAAGCACACACACAAATAGGCAAGAGGAAAGACGGCTGAGGAAAAAGAGAGCAAATGCAGAGAAATCCAGCTAGTCTCGGGCTGTGGTCATCTTCTTGAATCATAATTTGATTTGTGCACTCTGAGAGCCTGAGAGAGGGAGAGAGAAGAGGAGCATTCGTTCTTTCCAGACCCCCGTTCGCCTGAGCCATAGGGAAAGGCTTCTCTCTCACACACAAACACACACACACACACACACACACACACACACACACACACACACACACAGACAGAGAGCAGCACACAGGGCTAGGCCGCAAGTCATTAGTTCTTCGTGGGCAAGCACTGACAAAAGGCTGGAGAGAGAAGCCCGTATGAGTTCAGCCACAGGAACTATGCAGGGCTGAGCAAGAAGGACGCGCTCCTGCTTTTCTTGATGTTTTTTTTTTTTTTTTTGGAAGGAAGCACCACCGAGGATATTGTCACAACAGAGCACTCGTGCTACACCACGCAGGGGAAGAGCGATCACTTCCTTGTGTCGACTATCTACATTTTGGAGGCAAGCGCAGGCAGTCCACGTCGCCTCGTCTGCCGCTGCAGCTGCCGCAGCTGGCGGCGCCCGAAGAAGCCCACGACCACATGAAAGTGATGTTGTTGTTGCTGTGGGGACATCAACTTGTTTTGCTTGATCTAGGGGGTCACAATGCTGCTGTTGCTGCCGCTGAGAGGATTACAGCAGAATAGGGGAGTTGTGTCCGCAGCCTCGCTGAATGGAAGGAAGATCTAGAGCGAGAAAAAGGATTTTATTTTCCAGGGAAGGAAGCCACAGACACAGCACATTAATGTTCGCCCTGAGGTAAGCTTTGACTCCATTTCTGGGAAGATTTAGAGGGGAATATTTAGGTAGACCGACACCTTTTTATGAGAAATAATTGGTACAAGCGAGGACAAATTCAGTGTGAGGGGTACTTTAAGAGGGGTGGTCAAAGCCTCTCCAGGCATGTGCTATGCTGAGCTACACTGAGGTCCTTTTTCAGCCATTACTGTTGCTACAGAGACTGAGCTGTGTGAGAGTGGAGAAGAGAACAGTATGTGGAGCTGTGTGTGTGGCCGAGAGGATTTTCACCTTTCATGTATTTTGCTCACAAATCAGTCTGCCTCTGCTCTCTTCTAGGAGAACCGTACGCTCGACTCATTGTTCCCTGTGAAAGCTTCCTCGGCTGAAGTGTGACACCGTTCGGCCGAGCAGGCTTCTCTTTCACCATCTCAGGAATTGGTCTGAAAGGAGGAGGGGGAAAAGGACAAACCGACACACAGTGGCTACCACTTGGATAAGGGAAAAGGGCGGTGGAGGGGAGGGGGGGCACTAAAATCTACAAGCATGCACAACTAAAAGTTGCTACACTAGACTGTTTCCAGGTCATAGTGGAGTGGGAGGAGACAGAACTGCTCTTGTTTTTTTTCTGCCAAACACCCTCCTCCTCAAGGCTGTAGCCTATTTTTTTTCTCACTTTGACATCTGCTTGTTTAGCCTGAGGACTGTTTTTTTCTGCTTCTTCCCAGTTCTGCTATTATATGCTCTAAATTAATGCAGAGAGTAAACAAATGAGAGCACAGGCGAGCAGAAAGTACTGATTCTCTCCAGGAGAGGGGAAACACACAATCTGGACTTTTGATGTTTACGTTACCTTGACAGCAACCAGAGATCTTGGCTGCCTGTCCCATTTTCTTCTGCGGTGGTTCGCTAACCAAGCGATGGCCATGGTGAGTGGGGGCTGGGGAGATCCCAATGGGGGCACAAACGGGTTGGGAGACAAGAGCTACCTGAGGGGGGAGGAGGAGGACGGTTCTCCACAGGCGGGGGGCAGCGACATGGAGGCCGGGGACGATGACAAGGCCTGCGTGGTGGACTGCGTGGTGTGCGGGGACAAGTCCAGCGGGAAGCATTACGGCGTCTTCACCTGCGAGGGCTGCAAGAGCTTCTTCAAGAGGAGCGTCAGACGCAACCTCAGTTACACATGCAGGTGAGAGGGGCATCATGGGTAATTGTTCTGTTTTGCTGGAAACGTACATCGTTAACGTTAAGTTACAGCCACACGTGGTTATGTATTGATAGACGTTAATATACAGATGGCGAGACTGTCTGCTTATAAGTCTTTCTAGCATAGTTCTAACAACATTTCACATTTAACTCATTCTATCACCTGTGATCTATTTATGCCATTTCTTTGTTTAATGGAAAGCGCTTTTTAAATTTTTAATGAAAAGTATTTTTCAAAGAAAAAGGCAACCAATCTCTTAATGAATGACGAAACAGGAGTTCGTGCTGAGCTGTTACACTCACACAAAGCAATAGGCCTATTTGTCTTTGCTATGACGTGTGTGAAAAGTGTCATACATGGCACCAAAACTCATAACATCTACAATAGTAAAGGTGTCTCTTTAATACAGCTGAAAAATGAATCGATTAGTCGGTTAACGCCTGGATGCAGCTTCTCAAATGTGAGGATTTTCTGCTTTTTGTGTGTGTTTTGGACTTTTGAATATGTTACCTTCAGCTCCAGGGAAATGCTCCACTATTCTTTCACATTTTACTGACAACGATGAATCGAGAAAAAAGTGGCAGATTAATTGATGATAAACAATCCTTAGTTGCAGCCCTACTTTGTTGTAATGTTTGGGAAGCATGCATGTCATGCAAGCACAAATAAAGGCGTCTCCAAATAGTTGAAGTTAAACAAAGACTTCGGTTGTCATTAATTATAGAGCAAATTAAGTATGTCAGTATTAAGTATTTCATTTCGTACCTATCAATTTATGTAAATCTTGAATTTAGGGCTACAACTAACAATTACTGTCATTGTTAATCAAAGTTCATTCATCGATTATTCGGTGAAATTTCAATAAATAGTGAAATAACTGCACTTCGCAGTTTTTCAGAGACCAAACTGATGTCTTCACATTGCTTGTTTTGTCTGACCAAAGTCCAAAACCTAAACCTATTCAATTTACAATTATATATGATGAAGAATGGCATACTTGCTTGGAAAGTGACTGAAGGAATTAATGGTTCATCAAAAAGTTGACTTACTGATGAATTGACCAATTGTTTAAGCTCTGCTTCAGTTGAATGAAAATAAAAGAGTATGTTGCAAAGTACACCTAAGAACAGTTGAGATATGTTATATAAACAACAGTGAATGATAGGATCTGCTTCCTAAGCATAATGTTTCCTGTGGCCTAATGGGAAATGTAGTTTCATGATACAATATTAATGTTCAGAAGCACTGTAAAAAGGAAGTGTTTTCTTATAAATACAACAATAATCACTGAGCAGCATCACACAGTCTGACACCTGTAATAAATCAGACTGCCATTGCCTCAAAATCATTTGTTTATGTTCTCAGGTCAAACAGAGAGTGTCAGATTGACCAGCACCACAGGAACCAGTGCCAGTACTGCCGACTGAAGAAATGCTTCCGTGTTGGCATGCGCAAAGAAGGTATCTGTCTACCCTGATCCGTAAATCCACTTTGATCCCTTGCAAAGGATGGGGCAAGCTGTGACTGTACATGTGCAATATTGCGAATTCTGCAACTGAATTGATATAAAAAATTAAAATCATTGATATTTCCTTCAGAAAAGAGCCCTTTCATTATTTCAGTCAGCTGCCCTTATGAAAGAACGAAGTCAATCACATTTGCCTTTGTTGTTATCTTGCCTTTTCTGCTCCATGAGCTCCATAGTGCAGAGAAAATGCCACACGTGGCTGTCAAGGCCCTATCATGGCTAAGCTAACCATGCGTGTCAGCTCAATGCCATGTACTAAGTGGCTTAATCTAGTGCCTGTGTAAGAGTGACTGAGAGGGATACAGTGCTAAGACACCTGCGTCCCAGAGCCTTAAGCCTCTGGTTGAAGCTATAGAAACCCCTCTGCCTTGTTTGCTCGATCAGGCAGAATCCAATATGGGGATTTCACCTTAAGTGGTGCAATTCAAGGGAGGCATCATTCAATGTCATGCTGATAGATACATGGAAACAAATAATGAATAAATACAGTGCGTATAGATAGTTGCAAGGCTTTTCAACATTGCAACCATAGAAAATGCATTTAACTTGTTTGAAGGTTTGTGTCTCTGAGCTGTTTGCCCCTCATACTCGTAAATCATGCTAATGGGAGCCATTATGGCTCCCTACAGAGAAATTCCCTCTACTTGACCACCTTCACAGAGGGGTCAGAGGTCAGGGTCAGCCACAGAGCAGCATTCCAAGGCCTGGGTGAATGGATTCCATGTCTTGCTTAAGGACACTTAAGCAGGACAGATGCTCACCACATGAATTAATATCCCCAAATAAATGAGTTTCTATTTAAGGTGATGTTCTTCATCTGGTCTTCAAGCTGAATTTATCTTATCTGCTTATAATGATTACAACATAAACTAAGGTGATACAGTCACCTTAGTTTATTCCAATCATGTTGTAATTCTCCTCCACAATTAATATTGCAGCGCCTTAAAATTTTTAACATAGAGTAAGTGTCTTTGTTTTATTTCCATGGATAACCTTCATGTAGCCTGACGGGCACAAGAATATTTCTCATTGCTTTCACGCCATTCTTGAGGAATCCTTCTGGGCTCGATTATGCCTCCTTTAATGTTGAAGAATAGCTTCCTAATCGGGTCAAGCCTGTCTGCTGATAATCTGACATGCACCGCTGGCTGAACTCAGTTTTAACTTTTCTTCCTCTCCGTTTTCCTCTTCAATTCCCCTCCTTTACCTCCCCTTGTCCTTCACTATTTTCTTCTCTCTTTATCTTCTCTTGTTCATTCCCTTTGTCTTTTTTCCTCCTCTCCTCTCCTCTCCTCTCCTCTCCTCCCCTTTGTCCCCCAACCAAACTACAGCAGTTCAACGCGGCCGCATCCCACCTCAGCCGAGCCTCAGCCCCTCCATCACACCCATAGGTGGCGCCAGCGGCCTTGGTGGCGAGTTCTATAACAACAACAACAATGGTGGAAGTGGAGGAGGTCAGCCGGTGTCAGAGCTCATTTCCCAGCTGCTGCGAGCCGAACCATACCCCAGCAGTCGGTATGGACACCAGTACAACCAACAGGCCGGTCCGGATAACGCCATGGGGATCGATAACATCTGTGAACTGGCTGCCAGGCTGCTCTTCAGCACTGTGGAGTGGGCCAGAAACATCCCTTATTTCCCTGAGCTGCCTGTGTCAGACCAGGTTAGTAGACTACAGTTAATTGAAAAGGTCAAAAAGTATGGTTTGATTGCATATTTAGTTATTTAATTATTCCCTTGTTATCAGAAGGTAGTCTTCTTCACTTGGGAAAGTGAAGTGAAGGACAGTGTCTACATCAAAATATAAATATACAGTGGTTACAGTGAACATGAAAAATGGATGATAACTGTGCAGGGCAATCTGATTAGCACACTAACAAATCCACAGGTGGCCCTGCTGAGGCTGAGCTGGAGCGAGCTGTTCATCCTCAACGCGGCCCAGTCTGCCCTGCCGCTCCACATGGCTCCCTTGTTGGCCGCGGCCGGCTTCCACTCCTCACCCATGTCTGCGGAGCGCGTGGTCTCCTTCATGGACCAGGTGAGGGTGTTCCAGGACCAGGTGGACAAGCTGACCAGGCTGCAGGTGGACTCTGCTGAGTACAGCTGTCTCAAGGCCATCGCCCTGTTCTCACCAGGTGATACTTGCTGCTCTGCTGCTCTATTGGCTGTTATTGCAACACAGTGTGCTGCAGAACCACCCCAGCCAATTTTAAAGGGGCACTCCAGTGATTAAGCGTTTTACGTCCATAAAGTTTTGGACGAAAACACAGATGAAAAAAGAATGGTTAAAGTGAGTTCGGCAGTGGCTCAGATATTTTACTCTCTTGTATGGATCCATCTCCAAAAGCACTGTGTCCTACATTTCCCATAATGCAACTCGACAGTATCTTTTAGCAGACCCTTCCTGCCTGGTAAACACCCACATTTTTAAAACTCCACACCTCCAGTTTTTAACAAAAGCTTTCTGAATTAATTGTCTGAATTAAAAGTCTATGCCCAGATAACCTTGATGACATCACCAGGGTAATTTTTTTTTAGACTTGACAAAGCTCCTCTTGAACACACATAAATTAAGAGTCTAAAAGCTCAGTGAAAATACTGGAGATCTTAAAATGGCAAACTTCATATTTGTAATCCTAAGGTGTCTGGAGAACTGCAGGTCTGTTGGCCACCTCACTGTGTGAATTTACCAACTATGGCACCATCTTCTGGCTTATAAATGAAAATGAAAATAATGCACTATGTGCTGCATAATTTAGTGCTGTCGCTGATCGCTGTGCAGCACTCTGCATTTTAAGACTTTAGAAAAACACAAAAAGTGGCTTCCCTACACAGATTGCTGAGTGGGAGTGCCTTTTTCTAAAAGCATTCATATCTTTTTAAAACTAAATAACCATATCCTGCAAATGTTTTAGAGTTTTGTTTGAGGTTGGTTTTAAATCGTTTGTTGATCTTATATTGTAGACATGAATCGCACTATTTTTGTATGTGTTCCCCTTAGGGGCATTTTATCACATTATCTGCTGGAATTCAACCTGCCTCTCAGCTCCTCACGACTCTTTATGTAACCTGCCCACACTATTAAGTAACTGCCTCCTCCCTCCCTCCCTCTCAGACGCCTGTGGTCTAACAGACCCAGTTCATGTGGAGTCTCTGCAGGAGAAGGCTCAGGTGGCTCTGACAGAGTACGAGAGGATGCAGTACCCGAGTCAGCCTCAGCGCTTCGGACGCCTGCTCCTGCGCCTCCCGGCTCTGCGCGCCGTTCCGGCCAGCCTCATCTCGCAGCTCTTTTTCATGCGCCTGGTAGGAAAGACACCCATCGAGACGTTGATCCGTGACATGCAGCTCTCCGGAAGCTCAATCAGCTGGCCGTATGTCCCAGGACAGTAGTCCCCCCGCGGACGAGGTCTCCGTCTGGATTTAGTGACGACAAAGACCCACAGGAATCCTCTTGACTCATCACTATCCATCTGTGGTTATGAAACTGCAGTGCCAGCTGGCCGTCATATGTACTGTACTGTAACTGCTCTATTCCCCCTCATGAAACTGTCTCCACATGGGCTTCCAGAGAAGAGAGGGGCTGGTGCCAGGGTGGATCTGTCTTGTTGCCAGCCCACTCATTCTGGTCCAGGTCTTAAGCCAGAGACAAGCTCTTCGTGCTGGGTGCCGATATGGCCACCACAGCCTGTCATGTCACCACCCACATGCCATAGTGAATAAAGACGCTGCAGTTTCATGTAGAGGGCACCAGCACCCTGCTATACATACATCTAGAGGACAAAACTGTCCTGCCACTGAAAGTCAGCAGAACACTTTTTCTCACACTGGGCTCATTTTCCATAGATCACCATTTGTGATACAGTGACCTTTGTGTCCACACAACTGATAACATTACAGCACAGTATCATGAATATAATGGATCTAACTGAACAGTGAAGCATCAGGAAGCTGCGGTTGTGCGGTGAACTGAATATAAGACACAGTAAGGGCCTCGTTGTTGAAGAGAAAATTCACTGAGGAACAAGCCAAGGAACTGATCAAATGGAACAGAAGTGAAATAAAATAAAACCAAGGAAAAATCACCAAAGTCTAGAATAGAATCATAAGTACACGAAGCAGAGAGAAAGAGGACTCCTGTGACTGCCTGACCATCAAGTGAACATTGCATTTACATTCATTCACAGGGCTCACTGTTGCTGTAGTTGAAGAAGATTGGAAAAAAAAAAAAAAAAGCCAGTTAAATGAGAACGGGCTAATACCTCACTAGACATCAGAATGCTTTAGTCTGATATTTCCTAAACACAAAACTCTGTAAATGTTGTTCACCAGAAACCGCCTTCTTTTTGACAACTGCCTTGTTATTCAGTATGAATTTGGGTCATTTATGAAATATTCCGAGCATCACAAACATTCGTCTTGTATCTTTTTAAAAAAGATCCCCCAGGTGAACACTTGTGTTTTGACTGATTGAATATGGTGAATTCAGCTATTAAACTTGCTTTGGATCTAGCCTCTTTTTTTTCCTTTTTTTTTTTTTGAGATACGGCAGGCTGACATCAACTCGGGTTTCTTTCAATTCAAGACAATAAGAACTCATTCAACAAATATAGCTGGTGATGAGAGTTTATAACCAACACTACCAGTTAAATACCAGTTTACGTCACTCAATGCGGTCTCTGGGGGAATGATCCCATGAAAAACATATTGAAATGTGTATATATTGAGGCCAACTTTGTCTTTTTGCATGTTCAAATGTTGTTTTGGATCTCTGCTGAGTTGAAATGCTTTCATCCTTTTACATTATGTAACTCAAGATTCATTTAAACATTAAAATATTGTGTTCACTGTTAGCTCCTAAATGGATTTTTTTCTTATATGTATTTACATGAAAATACCTCTGTCATCTGTTTAGATGTCAAAAAAGAAGCTTACTTTCATGCCATTACAGGTGATATGACGGAGAGATGTTTATGCTCTCATCTCTAAGCATCTGAGTGAGTCTCTGCTGTTGTGAATGATGTGAGATGATACTGTAATGCATGGAAATCTGGTGGGAAAACTGCACTTGGAGGATATACAATGCCAAAACATCACACTATCTGTGAACAGTTCAAAAGAAGACGGGCCCTGATACGCTGGTCCACCAGAATTTACCTCACACAGGTATTTCAAGAGGCGAGTTTACAAAACCACAAAATCAACTCTAAATACAACATATTTCAGCATTTAGGGAGGAAAACATGTAGAAGGATGTAACTCTGCTTCTTGATCTACCACCGGGCCTTTTGAAAGTTGGATATTCTTCTTTTAGGCAACCACTCACACAATCATGTAAGTGAGGGAAAAAAAAGATAAATATACTATAACTGTTTTCTTATCTTTGTGTTACTGAGTTTTTAAAATTTCATGTGTATGGACAACGTTATTAAAAGAATCAAAAAATGACTGTCTTTTGTTATGTTTTTTTTTAAACTACCTGAAAATGTGTTGTAATTACATCTGTATGAAGAATGCCAAATAAACACTGCAACATGTATCATAAATGTATAAGTGTGATTTGAATTCATATGCCAAAACAGTTTAAACAGCTGATTTATTTAAATAATTGTCTCCTTTTCTGTCAGACTTTTATTCATCACATTATTTTTTTGTATAAAAACTGATATTCATTCGTTTCCATAATACAACATTCTGTAACAAACAGCATTAAATAAAAATTGCCATTGAGTTGGAAAGTAAAATCTAACACAAGGTGCAACACATTCAATCACACAGAGAGTCTATCAGAAGATCTGTTCTGACAGTAATCTGCTCTGACAGCTGAAGAAACTAATACAGAAGCTGTAAACACTGGGGTCAAAAACAGTTGAGGTTCAGTGACTCTAAGGCCAGTGTGAGGGCCATGTTGGTGTGGACTGAACTGTTACAATTCAAACAGAAAAACAGTGAAACTGAAGAAAAAATGGAGTATAAATCCTTGTTTCTTTCGCAAAGTCGCACCCTGTGTGGGTTCATCCTCAGCTGTTTGAGCAGATTATTAAAACACACTAACAAAGACCTTGGTCATAGATTTTCACCAGACGTTTGATGTGGAAAAGCTTTTGCCGAAGTTCTTTGCACTGCTTCTTCTTTGCTTGATAGTCTGGCGTCTAGGAAGTAAGATAAATTGAAGCACGCGGATAAAAAGCAATCAACATTATCAGCATTGGTAGCAATAGTAGAGTATTAAAACATTGAGAAATTCGCTCATTCACTTTTTTGCAGACAGATGAGATGCAACTCTCATATCTACTTGATTAGTCTGATGTTACAGTTAGCTGAGCTTAGCATAAAGACTTGAAACAGGCGGAAACAGCTAGCATGGCTCTGTCCTACACCCGCTCACTACACCTTCCTTCCTTTTTGTTTAATTCACACAAAAACCAAAGTGTGTAAACAACAATTTGTTCATCATGTTGGTTTATGTGCCAAAGTCTATTTCTTGTTCCATAAGTAAGATTGTCGCAATTTCAGTGGCACTTTAAATTTGGTAAGGATGCTAGGTAACAGCTGAGACTCCAGGAAGTCACTGCACACGGTTTGGTCAGAGGCAGGCTAACCGTTTCCCCCTGCTTCCAGTCTTTATGCTAAGCTAAGCTAACCGGCTGCTGGCTGCAGCTTCATACTGACCGTACAGAAATGAGAGTAGTATCGATCTTCTCATCTAACTATCGGCAAGAAAGCGAATAAGCTTTTATTTCCCAGAATATTGGACTAATTCTTTAATTTCACATTATGATACCACATTATATAATTCCACTCACCCTTTTCAGGTCTTTGAGTCGGTTATACTCATCTGCCACACCCTGAAAATGAAAATTATAACGTAAACAACATAAGACCATTCTGAAATTGTAGCAGAAAAGTGAAATCTGTCTTGGTTCATCTTCACTACTGTGATTCTATGGCAGTCCATCATACTGAGGATGAACTAAGCTGATAAATTTTAATTAATTAAAAGACACAGCTATGACGATGCATTCTCCAGGAAGCTTGCCCTGGATTTGTCCACTCTGACCTCCCTCCTATTTTTCTCTACCTGGTACTTCATGGAGCCCTCATCCAACACGTCCAGTTCTCGGCTCAGCTTGTGCATCTGGTCACTGATGTCATCCATTTCAGCACAGAGGCTCTTATAGAGAGCCAGATCGGAATCAAACTCCTTCTTGTACTGGCGGCGCTGCTTGTCTGAAATTATCTCTGGGTACTGCCTGGAGTGGGATGTTAATATGAATATTAAATTTAAAGTATTATTGAGGCAGTGGCAAAAAGAGAAGGTGATGAGCTTTATTTTCTTACCAGTGTTAAAATTAAAATAATTTAAGTTGGCCAACTTGCCTTAAAGACAGTTGTAATGTCAGCATTTGTGGTATTACAGCATTTTCCTCTGAAATAATACTGTCTGTTCAGGGCAGGGCACATTCTCTCCAGTCTCTCCTGTTATTAATTAAAAAAAGTTAAGCCTGAAGAAAGTAATACTTCCTCTCAGATTGGACTTAAATACTTTCATTTGGGTTTAACAAGTTTTTTATTTTTTTATTTTTTTTACTGACACTGATGCTGATTTGTCTTGCTTCAAGCTGCTGATAGCGAACATTTATGCTGCTATTCCACATCTTTAAATTTCAGTATTTTCCTGCCTCAAAAATAATATTGTGTTATTTTACATTGAGGAAAAGCATCTGAACCAGTATGCAGACAATACAGCTCTTCTGTGAATTACAAGTCTTTCAGTTCAATTACAGTAACTAAACTTAAGCATAGTAACCACAATTGTAGTGTGCACCTCCTCACATATTTTTAACGTTATTTAGCTTAGGGGAAACTGATATCTCTTGCATTCACGTCCACGCATCCTTATTTATCTTTTTTTTCTCTACATTTCTCTACCTCTTTAGTATGCGTTTAAATGCTTTATGTTGTATTTAATGTTTTTTTAGTTTAATTAAATATGGAAAACACTTTGAACTGCCCCTTTGATTAGACTTGTTTGAATACTTGCTCAGATGATGAACACGCCAAGATTGCGGTATTAAATGGCAGTGGAGGAGTGGCCCACCTGTAAAGGTAATCTGTGTGGTCCAGCTCATTGCCAGTCTCTCCGGTGGTGTAACCAGTTTCACACTGGGACTCCATCATCTCCTGAGCAGCAGGATTGGGCTCTGGGTCCTTCCTCTGTTCCCTTTCCACATGATAAGGAGGAGGATTCCTGAAGCAGTCAGTCTTGTCGGAGGAGTTGCTGGAACAAACTGTGACCCCGCTGTTCTGATACAGAGGCTCAGCTCCCCGACGGTTGCTGTTGTCAGCAGAGGAACTGTGGAAATGTCAGACACAGGCATTTGATGATTGATTGTATATTTATGCTTGAACGTCGACAGTCACATTTATTTATGTTGGATTTATTAGAATTTAAGCTGCAAATTCAGGAGAACATTTTTGCTAAATCTAGTATCGCCGATAACAGAGATATGAGGTCTGAATCGAACATTCAAAAGTATCAGTTAAAAAAGAATCATTCGGCCATTTTTGACCACTTATTACAAAAAAATGTCAACACAGGCAACATACACTCACCGGCCACTTTATTGGGTACACCTGTTCAAATGTTTGTCAACACAAATAGCTAATCAGCCAATCACATGGCAGCAACTCAATGCATTTAGGTTTCCAGACGTGGTCAAGACATCTCGCTGAAGTTAGCGTAAGTAAACCGAGCATCAGAATGGGGAAGAAAGGGGATTTATGTTTGTTGGTTCCAGACAGACTGGTCTGAGTATTTCAGAAACTGCTGATCTACTGGGATTTTCATACACAACCATCTCCAGGGTTTACAGAGAATGGAAAAAGAGAAAGTGAGCCGCAGTTGTGTGGACGAAAATGCCTTGTTCTTGTCAGTGGTCAGAGGAGAATGTGCAGACTGGTTCGAGATGACAGAAAGGCAACGGTAACTCAAATAACCACTTGATACAACCAAGGTATGCAGAATACCATCTCTGAATGCACAACATGTCGAACCTTGAAACTGGATTCTACAGTTCGCACAGGCTCACCAAAATTGGACAATAGAAGTTTAAAAGAAATGCTCCCTGAGTTGATGAGTATCTCGTCAGATAGTAGGGTCAGACTTTGGCGTAAACAACATGAAAGCATGGATTTATCCTGCCTTGTATCCACGGTTCAGGCTGGTGGTGTAATGGTGTGGGGGATATTTTCTTGGCACACTTTGGGCCCTTTAGTATCAATTGAGCATCATTTAAACACGACAGCCTACTTGAGTATTGTTGCAGACCATGTCCTTCCCTTTATGACCACAGTGTACCCATCTTCTGATGGCTACTTCCAGCAGGGTAATGCACCATGTCACAAAGCTCAAATCATCTCAAACTGGTTTCTTGAACATGACAATGAGTTCACTGTATTCCAATAGCCTCCACAGTCACCAGATCTCAGTCCAATAGAGCACCTTTGGGATGTGGAGGAACGGGAGATTTGCATCATGGACGTGAAGCCGACAAATATGCAGCAACTGCATGATGCTATTATGGCAATATGGTCCAAAGAGAGGAATGTTTTGTACACCTTGTAGAAAGCATGCCACTAAGAAAAGGGACTGCTACTCACACGCAGTTCTAAAGGCAAAAGGGGATCTTTAATATTTGAACAAAAACAAATAAAATTGGCATTTCAAGAATACCATTCAAAGTTGTATGAATCAGAATGTAAATACAACCCAACCAACCATGCACCCCTCTTTGAAGACAAAAAATAGATCTGTCAGTGTTAATAATTTTCTGTACTGGTCTGGCTATATAGATGATCTGCCATGCCAATAAATCTTATTTGATCTGATTTGATTTGACAGATGTCAAGGAAATGGGCATTAAGGCAGCCACTAAAGCTGGTACAGCACCAGGACAGATGGTTATTTTGCAGAATTCTATAAATGTTTCCCGGACATCTTTTCTCCAATTCTGACCTTATTATACAAGGATATTATTACCACTCAGTTCATACCCAGAAGTATGAGCACAGCTGTTATTTCCCTGTTCCAAAACCAGGTAATGACAATTTACAAATGGGCAATTTTTGTCCTCTCAGCTTGTTTAATAATGAATTAATTTAGATCAAGTGGGTTTTATTGCTGGTTTAACAAATGAATACTTCAAAGCCCATTCTTTATTCTTTATTCGGATCCCTTCCACAAACTGGTCTCTAGTCTTCCTGGGGTCCACACAAAAACAATAACAAAAAAACAAACATCACAGAATCATTCAAACAAAAAAGGCAAAATAAGCCAAATATAATGATCAGAAAATAAGTGAAATTACTCTTCATATGAAACAATATACACTAGCAGCTTACAATGTGACAAAAACAAATGGTCACAAATACCAAGCAACAAAAGCAATCAAATAAAACAATCATGTGTTTTAGTGACTTTATGAATGCAAATCTACTTTTGGAACAATGTGATCACTCTGATTGGACCAAGACAGTAAATGATCTAATTCAGTAATTTAACTTCTTTCAGTATAAAACAATACATCAACACATATTTGTTTCACTTGCTCGTAGAACTTTAATGATCAGAAAACAGATCATCGTAATTGATATTATTTTCACAGAGAAGATTTTTTTATAATTATTATAAGACTAACATTAGGTAGAGCACAGACCATACTGTGGTGTTCTTGCACCACGGACTCATTAGCTGCAGCCAACACTCACCTGTTACTTTTATAATTTTCCTCATTGTAGCTGACTGTTCCCTTGCCGTAGGAAACCACACTTCTCTCCACCCTCAGGTTAGGTGCTGCTCTCTCTGATACAACAACAGTTGGAGCCTGCTGTGTGCTGCGCACCTCTCCAACATGGTTCACCTAAGACAGTAACAGAAGACTGGAGTCAAAATCACTTAATTTTATGTGTTTACATTGCAGATAATTAGATTTTATTTATTTGGAGATGCATAAGACAGAAAATCAACAATATCAGAAAATACTAATAATGTGATTAGTAT
This sequence comes from Micropterus salmoides, assembly GCF_014851395.1. Lineage (NCBI taxonomy): Eukaryota > Metazoa > Chordata > Actinopteri > Centrarchiformes > Centrarchidae > Micropterus > Micropterus salmoides. Next base: position 21,246,170 of record NW_024040485.1, on the reverse strand, counting down.
GTCTTTCAGTATTTTGAGGCATAAAGCCATATTTAGAATCATGAGGATGAATCAAATGCATTTTTTATGCCGGAAAGAAAGTACAGAACTGGAGGGTTTGTTATACTGCACAGGACACTGTGCAGACTGTGTCACTGCCAGACATGTTTGCATGTAGCCAAAAACATACAAGGACACACACACACACACACGCACACACACACACACACACACACACACACACACACACACAGACACACACACAAACAGAGCAATAAAATGAAACATTTGCTGTTCATTCTTTCTGAAATATCAGGTAAACATGCAGCAAGGCACCCAGGTTCTTTTCTTTTTCAGAAGAAAATATCGTGCTTATCAAATGGAAGATTTTAACACCTACACAACAATACACAATGCTACAACCCTTTACAACCACAACATTTTTGAAAAAATGTAATGTTAAATACAGCATAGTCAAAATAAAACATTGTCAAATGATACCAAACACTAAAACTGCATTATGTCTCATGTAATCCACTGTAATGCATAATTAATGAATTCTAGTCATTGGCCTATTTCTGGATCGGAGAGTAGTCGTACAGGACGAGGATCTAGTGAGCTGATGTGAATGTCTGGAAAAAGCAGCCTGTGAAATAGATCTCATGAATGCGGAGTCTAAGGATGATCCTCTATGTGAATAAAACTCCCGGAAAACTGCTGAAGCTAAAATCCAAAGAACTGACACGTAAATCTGTAAGTGCTCCAATGATGGAGAGATGATTATTTTCTTTAAAAATGAATCTGCTGATGGTTTTCTTGATTAATCATTTATGTGTCATAAAATGCCAATACGTTGTGAAAAAATGCTCATCACAATTTTCCAGAGGTTAAGGCAACACATTTAGCAAGCTGTTACTAGTGAATGTTTGGCAGGTGACTCAATCAATGAATCGATTATTAAAATAGTTGCTGATTAATTTTCAGTCGAATAATAAATGAATTAGTCAACTTGTTCAAATTGTTTCAACTCTAGACCCCAAAATTATGTCTTTAACGCAAAGGTTTCCAATTTACAGTGAAAAGAGCAAAACATCCTCCCTTTAAAGGGAGATGATGATCACCAATTTGAATAATCATTTCAGCATATTTATTTTCTTTATTGTTCTGCAGTATAAAATAAATCAACGCCTCCATGAAATATTTTGTTTGTTTTTTTGTACATCATCTCAGGATATTTACTTTATTAGGAGGAGCTGCACACTCACCTCATGTTTACAGTCTTAGTTCTGGTCTCCTCTGTGACTTTAGGGATTTTTTTTGGATAAATATTAATTGGGCTGTCGTATAATGCAATCAACATACAATTTTCAAAAACAGATGCAGTGTTTTTTTATGTAGTTATCCTACATTATTTTCTCTCAATTACTGCTCCTTTCCAGTTCCAGTTAAACAGAAACGTAGCACAAAACACAAGGAAATTACTTCTTTGCCAGGAGTCTAGTCTGTAGCAGTGTGTAGCAGTCCCTTTGCATACTGAATCATTTAGCGCCATCACACTCTGGAGGGATTCACACAGCAACACTGAGGCAACTCAACCCTTTTTATACATTATACATGCCACATACATTATATATGCCTCCCTGCAAGGCAAGCATCTTCACTGAAATACAAGAGTGCCCCAGAATAGGGCCTGCATCTCAATGAAGCGACTTGCTACACGCTTTGCAGGGATGGCAGTATGTAGGCCAAGGCCTCGCTGGATAAACTGAATGAATATGTTGTTTCCTTTCCATAATGAGTCATGGTGGACATGATACATTCATAGTACACTGATACTAGAAGATTAATCACTGCTAAATACCACATGAGGCTACTGCTGTGAAGTACAAACAGCGCAGCTTTCACAGGGCTTTACAGCACCTGCTAAATGCTGGAGCACTGATGGTCTGGGACAGTGGCTCTCCACCTGTGGGAGCAGCCGCCAGATATTTATCACACACAAAATCATGTACTGTATATTAGTTAAGAATCATACTTTTGCTATACTTACATCTATTAATACTGTATACTTTCACCTGTCCTTCAAATAAAACTATCTCAACAACTTTATGGTGGATTTATCAATTATTGTTGTTATTAGGCCACACCTGCCAGTTTCCACTAGATTTTCTGCCACTTTGACCCACTTGCTCAAATGATTTTTGAGCCCTGAATGATTATTTATGTAATATATTGCCATAAACATTCTTCCAGTGCGACAAAAGACATCAGCTATGGTTTCCAATCTGTATGTGGCGAGCTACAGCGCATAAACAATAGCTTATCTAACCTACATAATGACCACAGGGAGAAAAAGTGAATGGCCAAATTGCTGCAGGACTTGTGGGTCCTCTGATTAAATCCCCCTACAAGCAGACAATTTTGAATAGAGACACTTCTGCATATATGTGTTGTGTTTGAAAGTCTTGGGTATACATTACAGCTGACAATTCAGAGTAAAACTTTCAGGTGAATAATGTACTTTAATAACATTACTGGTTAATTATATATAGGTTTATGTCCAATACCAATTGCTATGGATAGTTTATTTATGAATGTCTTTGTTGAACCATATGGTGCAATTAGTTTGAAACCTTCATGGTTCTGTGTTAAAGAAACAAAAAAAGTAAATGTTATTTAATTATAAGCAAATGTTTGGCAGTAAAGATTTGACAACTACCATTTTAGCATACAACTACATATTTTCTAGTCTGGTTTTGTCATATGCTTAAGAATACATGTTTCTTCTACGGGTAAAGAACGCAGTGAGCTATTTACAACATTTACTGGTTTCAAATGATTCAGTCTATCTATGTGATGTGTCGTGTGTGCCGGAAATGCATGTGTGATAATATTGGAAAATTGAAACCTGGCTCCTAACCATTAAGTGAATTACTTTTAATGTGTTGCCTGGCTGTGTTTCCTTTCATAGGAAATCCTATAGTGTTTCTTGTCATTCATTTTTATATGGTTTCTTTGCAGCTGTTATCACTGGTCTGGTTAATGATCAGTCAGAGTGAAACCTGGGTGCGCCGCAGATTAACAGCAGCATTCTCTGAGTCAACAGCAGCAGGAGATGTGAGTTTGTGAAACCTAATGGTCACTACAAAGCTACAAGGAACTTCACAATGAGTATATGTTGGCTCTGAGCTTTATACCTTCCGGTAACTTGAAAAGAACAAACATGAGATTGTAAGCAGTGAAGTCCCTCTGGGTTTTGTTTTTTATCTGCCTGGGGAAATCGAAATAAACATAAACCACAGGTCTTTTGTGGACTGTAAGTAATATATCATCTCACTCAGTCTTTACTCACACAAACACAATCACCATTCATCCTGTTAAAATATCATGAATAAAAAAATCATAAAACACATAGAGACATTACTCACCCAGTCCTGAACATCCTGCCCCTCTGACGGCCTGACCAGCGGCTCGTCCCAGTAGATGTTAGCTTGGCTGTGGTGCCAAATCTTGCTGCGGGTTTTATAGGCGTAGTAAGCAGACAGGGACAGGGCCAACACCACCATCAGACCCAACACTAACGCAACCGCCTGAGGAAAGACAGTAAATTATAGATCAGAATAGAATAAAATTGAATAAAATAGAGTAAAATAGAATAATCCTGCTAACCTCCTCGGGGTCCATGTAGCAGTAATGGTGCAGGTACTGATTGTACATGGGGAACCCCCCTGGAAAACCGGCCCCCACGCTGCCACTGAAACTGGGACTGCCCTGGATGTTTTGGCACATCATCAGCATGGGATTGTACAGCATGCTCTGTGAGCTCTGAGACATCGGGTTCACTCCGATCACAAAGATGATATCGATGATGCCCTTAAAATCAAAGGAGAGGCACGTTTAATCACTGTAATGATTTAAATGCCTATGTTATCTTTGAGTGATGCTGCCAATACAAAAAGTAAAAAATGACATTTTTTGTCAAGGGACTGGCTTTGACGAGAGCGATAAAGCAATATTTCTAGGTAGTCAAATGCTGTGTTCAGACCGCAGGCCGAAGTGACACAATATTTGTTGCTCATAGATTCAGACCGTCGTCACAATTCTGCTACTTGTCTGGACGGAAACAGTAGATAGGGAGAGTTATAGGGCTTATACGCACTGTACAGTACCAGAAACTGCAGTGTGAACATAGCCAAAAGGGAACTCAGTATTAAAAAAAGGTAGAGATCCTTTCCATAATGTTGTCAGGCATTCATAATAACTCAGTGGCAAAACAGGCACTTAAGTGGACGTACTTTGACGGGGTACAATTGCTCACAAAGATTACGTTGCAGCTCTCATCACTGCTGCCAACTGCAGAGTGTTCGCTCAATACTGGACCAATTTTAAAAAATGTTATTCCAATAAGCCATATAGAAATGGGAAAATGCGATCCAGGTTAAAAAAAATACAGAACTTAGCCTTTAATGCTTAACTTAGCCTTAACTTAATGCTTAGTCCCCTTCTGTTATTATAAATAAATAACAGAATAAATAACCACTGCTACCTGCTTGACAGTAGACACAGTGAGCAAACTAGCTTGTGAACATAGTGGAGCATTTAGCAGCTAAAGAGCCAGATATTTCTCTCAGGAAAGACCAAAACAGAGCAGACTGAACTTTGGATTCACATTCATCAGATGGCCAGAACACACAAATGTCCAAATTAATTTTACTTTAATTTGTTTGTTGGACGTGCAAATGAGTAACTCTTTGCTAACAAGTTCACCATTTCAACTTGTATTGTTTACAGCTTGTTTTTGCTGCCCCAATTTCATGAATTTAAAACATCTATGCAGCTTTTTGCCACTTTCGTCTCATATTTAGGTTGCTACCCCACAGCCTTTTCACTTCGGTATCAAACTGTCAGAATCAAGTCCTTATTTAATAACTGAATCAAGACCATAGAGGGGGCTGAGATGGGACTCAATACAGCAGAGGGCAATACTACAAGATATTTGTTTTGAGTAAGGACTGTATCTCTTCTGTGAACTGGAAACACTCCCACCCTTTTCCTCTTACAGTGGCTATCACTACTACTGTTTCCACCCTCATGACCCACACCTGACTGTAACATGTTGCTCTGTGTGTGATCATGAATTGATTGACACATTTTATATTTGGTGAAACTTACCTGAAGGACAGCTAAGATGATATCACAAATGAACACAGTAAGGTAGAACCTGCACCCCCGCATCATCCGTGACCGTGAGAAACTCCCCACCAGGAACCCCAGTGAAACCAGGAAGCAAATGGCCGCCATGGAAATCATCGCCGACTTGGCAGAATGTGGCGTCATGTAGGAGCTACTGTAACCATAGCTGCCTCCATGATATCCAAAATCCATGCCTGTGACAGCCCCTGCAGCCCCGAAACCATAGCCCCCATACCCAAATCCGTTCATGTCCCACACCAAGGTTGAAGCCACGCAGGCGAAGATCAGGAAACACATGAGTACTGTAGCTCCTTGAAAGGTTTTGACGAAACCAGGAGGAGAAAACCAGCGGTAGAAGTGTTGAGGCGTCTCTTCCATATAGTAGGAGTCTGGAGGGACATTATAGGTGTATGGGACATACTGGCTCTGGGGGGAGTGAACGCTCCTTGGGGGATAGAAGCCTTGGGAGGTGGTGCTGTAAGGCGGGCTGTACACAGGGGGGCTATCGTAATACTGAGGTTCATACATGGTTTAGAAGATCTTACTGCAATTTCACCTGGAAGAGGGAGGAAAAATAAGATAACATCCTTGTTATATTTTGTAATATCTTATCACTTTACCCAAATTCTAACCTTGTATCACCTCAGTCCTCTGGAGTGATGCCTTATGTAAAAAAGACTCTTAGAATTGAAAATGTGATGGCAGAATATAAAATAACTTTACTCCAAATGCCCATTCATAGTCCTTTCAGCACTTTTGTTTATATGATGTAACTAGGTTTTTTTTAAACACAGCATGGACCTCTCTGCCCTTCATTCACCTCAGCCCATGCCTGAACCGTCTCCCCAGTATCGCTGACCCACACTTCATCACTCCAGAGGAACTCAACCCAACAGGCTTCAATAATTCAAGCTTCAATAATTCAGACAGACAGCAGATAAGAGGTGAGCCGCGGCAGCCATGCGAGGGTGTTCACTGCATTGTGCTGCATCTAGGCCTACTGTATGTTACCTTTGTGAACCTGCTGTGAGTGTCAGCCCACTGGGAGAAAAACGGGAAGTTACAAAATAAGCCCACTCAGGCTTGAAAGAGCTGTTTGGGTGTTTTGATCAATTTCAGAGTTTCTATAACTTTTTAAATTTGCTCTCAGAAAGTAAGAAAAATAACAACAAAACAAAAATAATTCCTCAATGTCTCTAACTTTCCTCTCTTTTCTCTTTATTCGTTATTCACCAATTGAACTGGACATATTCCTGCATATTACTGTTATCCAAACAAACCAACTAAATATTTAGATTCTGTCCACTTTACAATCATTCAAGTGTAAGATCCGAGCAATTTATTTTACTTTGGTCAAAACGAACTGCAATTCAAAGTGCTTTTAGTTGAAGTCCACTAATAATAGGTGAAAGTCCTCTTTAAACATTCAACAGGCCAAATCAGTGAACACATTCTAATATGAAACAATCGTTTAAACCTTCACACAACTTTAACAATGAAATTATCGATTAGGGGTACACAACTTACCCAGACACGACAGCAAACGTTCTTCAACTTTACACCCGTCCAGCTCACCTGTCCTCATATCGCGTTATTCACGATAGTCTCCTTTCGATCTGCACACTTTATAGCCTACCGACGATCGTAAACGTCGTCATTTTCCATGCTGGATATTTTTTCCTAACAAAAAAACCCAACAAAAATCGATAATGAAACCTGCAGAGCGTCTCGGCAGGGGCACAGTTCACCCACAACTGACCTGATGGCTCCCATCAGCCATCAGCTACAGCTGCGTTAACATTAAACATTAAAGACCGCATGTACTCTCAGTCCACTTCATGCAATACACTCGAACTTTTTAAAGTTTATGAATGTTTTGACGAACCACAACATTGTATAATTGGATCTTTACTGTAAAGGATAGCTTTATTGTAATAATAATAATAATAATAATAATTATAATAATAGCCTAATAATAATTGTATCATTATTAATATAGCTGCATGCTATTATAGTGTAGGTGGTCATACAGTGAAGCTATTGCCTACATATATTAAAGGCAATCACAAGTGAAACAGTTGGTTGATTAGGCTAATTGATTAGTTGATCAAGTAGGCTAATTAGGGTCATTTTATTTTTCATGGAAAAATTTCCAAGTTCCAGCTTCTCAATTATGAGGATTTGTTTTCCTTTGTCTTATGTTTAAGTAAAAAAAACAAACAAGTGAGCTGTTCAGACAAAAAGAGAAATTTGAAGATGTCAGCTGATACTTCAGGTAATTATGATGGCCTTTTCCCTTTGGCATTTTATATAGACTACCAACCAGTTCTAAAGGTAATCCTATAAGTTGTGTAGTGTGAAAGCATCATTATGTAGTAGTTGTTTTTTTTTGTTAACTTAAAAACAGCTTTAAAATCATTTTGATTGTACACTTACAGGGTAAACTGAGTCTGTGACTTTGCCACTCCAGCCTTGCTGGAAATTTATCATGACAACGCCTTATTGCTTTACGGCACCAACACGACTCTAAAGCAAGCAAGCAATAAGAAGAAGCAAAAAGTGTATAATGTACAATTAAAGTTCTTTGGAAGAAGCTAGCTCTCACGCTGGGTGCCACCCGCCATAAAATGTAACAAAGAAGAAGAAGAAGCTAGCTCTGTATTCTCAATATGAATAGCAGAGGCTGAGAAGAGACCAAAGAAGACGTCGGGGGGAGAGACGAGAGTAAATATCGGACTGGCTTTTACTTATTGGCGCAAGCTAAAAGAGATGAAAGGATGCAGGACAGATGCCAAGCTGGCCTACTTGCTGCTGGACTTGTAAGTTATATGAATACCTGTTAGCTGGCGTGCTATGTCCGGTGTTGTTGAGTTTTGTTGATGTTTGGCTGTGTTAGCAAAGTGTATTAACTCAGAGGTTTAGCCGTTAGCTATGAATATTGAGTTGACTTGAAAACTTAGGTAACTCAAAAAAACATATCTTACATAATGTTGCTTTAATGCAGTCCTGAAAGCAGGCCAGCAGGTATCTACTACATACAGCCTAACATGTAGGTTAAACCAGTAAACCATCACATAGAATGCTGCTGGCTTTTTCCAAGACATTAAGCAATATAACTAAAACTGCCCTAAACTTTATCTTCATTCACATCATTTTACAACAGCTATCAGTCTGCAGTAAACATCATTGTCCTTAATACTGCTGTACTAAAACATCCAAATGGCCGGCATCACTCTCCGCACACAAGAACATAAAAGAGGAGAAAAACACTTTGATAATGATATGTTAATTGACCCTGATGTACAAGGCGAGGTGGCTGTCACAGCTTTATCCAGAAAACCACCACTAATGATAGTGCACGCACATGGGATTTTATAGCAGAAGGGACACAGTTAGCAGACAGTTAATGTGGGGGAGGTTGGCCTAACAACAGTTGATTCCATAAGATAAAAAAGATTGACTATTATTATGTCGCCACATTACCAAGATGCTTTCTATCAGTTTTTTTTTAGAAAATCCTGTGTGGGAACATGTCAAATCAACAATTCAGGTACACTGAAATTTTATTCGAATTTTGGATATGTTTTAATTGCTATTTATATACTTTATTGATATTTTATAGTTGTACTTTCCTGTTTCTACTGCAACTGCTGCACAACAGTTTCCCTCAGAAGAAATAAGAGTTCAGTCTTATCTTACAAAACAAAAACATACATATTCCTCTACAAATAAAATGACTTGTGGGAGGATAGGCGATTCATAAGTTCTGTTTCTTTCTGACAGGGTGAATTGTGTCACTTTACAACCTGTTTTGGATATGGCCTGTTGGATGCTAACTGCTGTCCAGAAATACACCCAGAGGACAGACACAATCTGTACAGTAAATCCCAATCATCAATTAAAATACATATTTGGTGTTTTTCTATTACGCAGACCGTGTTTTGCCATGAGCAATGTACCAGGCTACTAGGTCAAAGGTTCCATAACAAATATTTGAACAGTCTGTTTATTAGGCTTGATAAAGTTTTTGATTAACAGTAACAACTCAAAATACTAAGTGCTGACGTTCATAGCTTTCAATACTTACTCTCCACTTAATTCTGAAACCACAATTGTTATCCACAGGATGATGTTATTTTGTCTGAGGTCTATTGAAGAAATTACAAAGCTAAAGGACAATAAAAATAAAGGATTACCTTTAACAGTTGGGTGGTAAGAATAAAACAAAGTAACCCACAAAGGTAAACCAACTGTCAACAAACGACCAAAAAAAGTATGACATGAAAAACTGGCAGAACTTTAATTTAAAATGTACACTGAAGCAACATGTTGACCCTCTGCACAGACATAAATGACACGTATATAATAAGAAAATGTAACATGACATTTAGTGAAAGCTGTACAAAACAAGTGTACCATTTAGCCTTTAATAATGTTGTAGCTCAGTAGGATTAGAACTGTGGATACATGTTAACACTAACCTCATGTTGATTCTGTTAGAAAAATGTCCAATAATCTATTTAATCTACCCAGATCGAAAAATATGCTTTTCATTCAAAATACAATACATTCAATGCAGTCAATATGCTAGTGCAAAAGACAAGAACCCGATGACGCAAAGTTTATTTTTTTTGTCTGCTCAGCAGGTGCTGCAGATATTTCCTTCTTCACGTCTGACCACTTGCTTCCTGGTCAAAAGTGCGGATTCTCTTTTTGAGGTGGCTTAATTTAGCTTTCAAATAGTCGTAGCGTTCCTTTTTCTCTAGGAAAGCAGGGTCCTGTGAAAATTAGAAAATAAAAAAGATTAATGGCTTACAATCACTACCACCCAAATCTGCCTTTTTCCTCTTCCTCTGCTAACTATCGTCTTGTCTGATTCATTCTCTAAATGAGGACTTCCACAGTTTACTCACATATCACAATGGAAGTAATATTATTTGCACAAGTGGACAGCTTTATTGAAAAAGACAAGTGGGTGTTTATACAAGGGGACTAGTGTCCTCACTTTTTAACAATATCACTTACATTCTTTTTTTGCTGATATGTCTTCAAAATGCTTTGAATCCTCTGCTGATCCTAAAAGATAAATAGAATGATAACCAGATGGTTTTCACAAAATATGACACACAATGCTCACACAATAAGAAGGCCTAATTAAAAAATGTTCACTTTAAATTAAATCCTGGAAGCCTATCACATAAATGGTTTATATGTTATATAAAAGTTAATTAAAAATCCATCTCACCGCTTGGCTTTTTGTACCTCTGAGGAGTCGTGCCATCGTGGCATCCAGCTCTCTGAACTTATTCAGGGTGGTGCTGATGTCTCTGTGAAGGTCCTTGTATTCCTGATACTGGTCATTGAAAACTGCTTTGTACTTTTCCCTTTCTTCCACACAGCTGATCTCTGGATACTTTCTGTAGGAAAGGATTTTAAGGAGGTGACACTACACGGTGACTACAAGCTTATTTTTTTTTTTGGTTTGTTTCTGTTTTCAAATCATGTCAAGCATATGCAATACATGGCATATAATATGGCTAATAATATGATTATGAAATAGAAAGAAAAAAGTCCCCAAACCACTTAAAATGTAGCTATAGTTTAAATGTTCACTCACATGACGTAGTCTGCAATGATACGGACTCTGGGGGTGTATTCAGACGCTGGGGCTTTGTTCAGACTGACTGGGTTCTTATGGTTCTTGATATAATCTTCACTCAGAGACTTATCCATTTCATCCTTGAATGATATGCGTTTTGGTTTTTGAGGGGTTAGTGGGATGGACTGGTGAAACTCCTCTTGGGGCTAAAGGTAAAAGAGATAGTATAATTCAGAAAACATTAACCAACAAATCAAATTATCATTAACCAACTTTAACCAACAAATTCAATTATCTAATGACTATACACCACTATGTGTGCAGGGCTGTGTCATCATTACAAGAAGCTTTCCAAAATGCCAGGAGCAAAATTTAGCTTAAGCTACGTGTCAGAGGAAAAATACTGCCCCATTCTTTTGCTTCGACAAGGTAAGCCTCTGAAGTTGCATTCCCTCAGCCAGGAGCTGGAATTATTATATTCACTGCTGGCCTCTCACCATTTCTTATTTGACATCAAATACATTAGCTGACCATGCGGTTTCTCACCCGTAGGTGGTGGCTGTGATGATAGTACTAAGCTTGGTAGCTGTTGAGGAACAATCACGAGTACTTGGGACACAACATTGTTTGTGCCAATGTCCCCTTTGTTACACTGGTAGACTACAGTAAACGTCTTACTTATAGATACCAAAGGTATGGGCTATAACAGGGTTACCAGCATTTACAGATGCAGAACACACATTGGGTAGCAGAATAAGAGTGTCTACTTCACATTAAACTCATCTGTGTCTGGCACATTTATACTAAGAGGTCAATAAATGTAAAAAAAAAACACTTTACAGCTTTGGGACAAATCCTGGTTGAATGTCATGGCATCAGCCAGCAGAAAAAGCTGACATAACAGTACTGACAAATGGCATGCTCACTGCAAATTGTCTTGACTGACTTTACATTTCATTGGATTAGATCTGCCACAGTAATATTATCCCTTACTGTTGATCCCAATAAATGGGGTGTTTGATTACTTCAAATAACCCCAAAAAACAAAAAAAGGGGGAGAGTGATGCCCAAATGTCATTTAGACAGCCTCCTGTCTCAGACTGTTACAGAGCAGCATTGACAGGAGTCATACAAGAAAGGGGATAAAGCATGGGCAATATATCTACGGAAGCTGAGATCATAACCTGACAGTTAAAACTTTAAAGGGTTAACGTAGCACTTTTTGTATAGGCCTTATATAGTGAATTTAACCATACTTCTATACTGAATCCATGAGAAGCAGTTCCCACATCCAACTAAGTGCAACTCTTGAATAAGACACAAATGATTTCCTTCCCACTAAATTTAGAAGCGATGAGCTTGTCTTTCATCTAAAATTTCCATAGGATAAATGAACTGTACCTTGTTCTTAAAGTACTCCCTCTCCCTACGTGTGGCCTCATGCCTCCACATCTTTAGACACACCAGGAAGCTTCCCAGATACATTGCCATGTTGATGAAAATGAAAGCTGTTCCCGCCATCTGGCCCCCATCAACCCGACACAGATTGGCCGTGATGGGGTTAACGCCTATGGTCATGTAGCACAGCCCCCCACGATTCAAGTCATTCAGGTAGACGATCCCTGCTGCCATGTAGAACAGGAACAGTGCCACGTTGATGAAGGCCTCTGTCAGAGGCCACCAGGGGGCGTCAAGGAGTATGGTGCGATAATACATAGTTAATCCCATCACCAAGAGAATGAGGGTTATAATCCAGGAGACTCCAGCTACTGCTAATATAAAGGGAGTCATGGGGCCTCTGTAGCTGTACCCAGATAGGCCTTGCCCATTATTATATACACCATTATAGAGTCCGTAGCTGTTGGACCACTCACTGTCTTTCTGAATGTAGGCAATGACACAGGCAAAGACCATGCCCCCAAATAGGAGCTGAAATCCGGCAAGAAGTCTGAGCAGGCCTGGCCAGGATTTCAAATAAGAGTACTTCTGGTTATAGACCTCCAGCTTCTCTGCGTAGTACTCTGCAGGGTGGATACTGGTGAGCAGAGATTCCTCTCGTGGACCCTGATTGAACAGATCATCAGAGGGGCTCGCCCTTAACAAAGGCTTATTGGAGTTCTGGCTGCAGTTGCCCAGTGATTCACCCCAGTTCCTACGCTCCAGCAGTGGACTTACAGGAGGACTCACCCTGGTCCCATTAGGAAGGATTGCGATGGTGCTGGCTTCAGAGTTATTGAAACTGTCACTTTCCCTTGTCCATTTATTGATGATGCCCCCCCATGACTGAGGGATGAGGGATTTCAGCCTGTCCTTCATGCTCCCTTTTTTCTCCTTCTCTGCATAAGGTGGAGTACTGGATGTGCGGCCTGTGGAATTTGTATCGTCATCATCTGTGATATTATCTGGTGTGGGTGTGTGAGTAACCCACACAGGCACTGGTGGATCACTAATGGAGTTCCTCTTGCTAGAGGAGGACCCAACCACACTGTCAGGCTCTTGTCTCTTGAATTTCTTGCTCCAGCTTTTCATGCTGCGGGCTGATTTTGGTGATTCATTGAGAAAGAACAAATCACAAAATCTTTATGAAGCATTGAGAGGGAGAAACTGTGGGAGGAATAGACAAATCGTATTAAGCATGTAAGCATATATCCCATAATCATATGCTCTAAAATCTATAACACACGTCACCTTCATAAACCTCTCAAAAAACAAAGAAACCCTGATTTTACAATGCAATACAGACAACATTAAATAATAGAAGCAGTCTTCTTCATGGAAATCTAATCTTAAAGGACCATACCTGCGTGTTTGCATGTTGCAGTATACTTCAGATTTTTACTGACTATTTTTGAACACAGGGCTTATGATTTTCAGATGTTCAGACGTTGCTGGCCGAAAACCCCAATCAATGCGCTGAAAAACAGGATAGGAAAAACTCAGGCAGCAAGTTGAAAGATCACTTATCTCCACCACTTCCCACTACCTCAAGCTGCCTGGGAAAAAGCTACATGTAGTAGCAAAAGCTTAGTCGGTTGCATATACTGTTTAAAAGAAGTGGAAGTAGTCACCGTGGCGTCACCCACTGTTTTGCGGACTACCATTGTAAAGCCTTGAGTTTGGCATTTTGGCCGTCGCCATCTTGATTTTTTTGGACAAGACCATGGCATTAGCTAGCTTGATGAGCAAGGTGCATCCATAATTCACATTAACTGTTATTTTAACCGGGATGCTAATTTTGGCTAGCGAAAAACAGGCCTAAGACAAAATGTACTTAAATTAACTGCCAACTCCTAATAAACAATGTGGTGTATACTAGTCGCCTCTAGCCTTATTGACTGCTAACATGGTAGTGACTTGTCAATCACAAGGTAGTCCCGCCTAAAAGCTTACTCTGCTTTATTGTCTATTTTCCTCTAAATGGGACCATAACTTACTAAATGAACATCATGTTGTATTGAAAAAGATTTGAAACTGGCAGCTGAGATCATAAACTCATTAGAAAAGTGTTTGCCAACATTATAAATCAGGTGAGAAGCAGAGTAATTTTGACATTATTTGTAATAGAGCAAGACTTCTTTTTGCAACCAGTGGAGTCGCCCCCTGCTGGCCGAAAGATTGCAGGTTTAAGACACTTAAGACATCGGAGGTTCCCGCTTGGTCGGTTGACTTCGTGGCATTGGTTTCCTTGACCTGGGGCATGCCATGTTAGGACCGGAATGGGACTCATTTTCAGCCTGCAATTCAGCTGCATTTTCATGCAACCTATTACTGAAAAACTTCAATTAATAGCCCAGGCTTTTATTTGCTAAAATCACTGAATTGACCCTGCCTATATTTGGGACAGGCTATTTCAGACTCAGCTATTAATTGAAGTCTTATGGTATACTGGAAATATCCTGTATAATTATAGCTTTACTATGTAAGTTTGCTATATTCTATTCAAACTTCTGTGTATTTTAAGGAAGTGTGTCTTGCTGCAACTTGGTATGCCACAACTGAAGCAAGTAATCTGCCACCTTTGAAAGATACTCAACTATAAAACAAACAAACAAGGATAGAGAGAGTATCTAACCGGTACAATAATTGTATTCTTCTGGCATTATGATGAGCAGCGTGCCCAGTATCACTTCTAGCGCCATGAAAACTAAAAATAAACACACACGTGGCTGCTCCTTAAGCCTTTTACCTAAAACAAGGTTGTAAACAAATCTTCTAATTGTCACAGTGTAACATTTCCTCTGTCTTAACCTTCACTAACACTGCATTGAAACTATTTCCTGCCTTCGAATTGTTATACATAGAGTCGAGTATTACAGTACTTGTATACTTGGGGAATCTTTACAGTCTGCTTTTATGTGTTGTGCTGCTAGCCTGATGGACTCGCTCTCTGATTTAAAAACAGGACATAGATGCGACGAAAGTAAAACAAAATAAGTTAAAAAAAAAGTGCATATAAATGTTGATTCATTACCACACCCTACTCCCACCTAAGTAATTTGGGATATTTAAGGTCTGACCACACTGCAACCCATGGATCAGAATTCATTATTCAGATGAATGACCAGATGTAGATTACTTGTTAAAATCAGGTGAAAATGGGGCTTATGAGTTACATTTCACATTCAATGTGATCCATTGTTAAAATAAAAATTTTGACCACTTTAAACTTGAGTTGTATCATCCATCAAAATAAACACAAAGGCTTCTTTCCTATTTAATCTTACCTTATCATTAGGCCTACATGGAAATGTTCATTGTTATGGATTACACAGCTGAAGCAAGTTTCAAGAGTCTGCTAATAAAATTGAATTGTAATAAAGGAAGAGTCTGGAATGGTAGGAAAAATAACGATTTCTAACAACTCAGGGAGGGACCACTACATGACTACAGAAGAGCTCAGACTCAACTAATAACAGAGGAGTTCAAGCTGAACTGTGACTCACAGCATGCTGCTGCACAAGCTCTTAATACACAGCAACAGTCTTGAAAAAGTCACAGTACATCCAAGTGGGAACACATTAATAACACAGAGCATATTTTTTTTCAGGACAATAAAAAGATCTCAAAACACCACAATGTTTCTTACCAGTTTGACCCAAAATTGTCTCTCTTGTCATGCAGATGTTAGTTGCTTGTAGGAACTGACACCTACTGTAAAATGGCCGCCGTGTCCACCAGGTCCAGTCAGCTCACCCTCTTCAGTCTCTCAGGTGACTCACTACTGGTGTTGGATGCACAGTTCCGCACTTGCAGGGCGATTGGCCAATGTCTGTGGAGAAGGGGGGAGTAAAAGCTTAAACATTAAACCTGAACCGCCCCTGTGCTGGTGCTGACTGGCACTAGGTTAATCTGTGGGGGAGAGAGAGAAAGAGAGAGAGAGAGAGAGAGGCTGAAACTGTTGGCATTAATAAAACTGAGGAGAGGAGGTGGTGAGCTAACCTGAAATGATGCATGCAACCTACAACAGGTGCTTTAAAGAGCCTGGATGGCCATTCAGGCTGCTTGGAGTTCATATTATTGACACTTTATTGATAAGTAAAGGGTACAAAGTTGATTATACACTCATTAATTCTGCTTCAGGGACTCCTGGTTACGTATACAACCCCAGTATTGTCATACTTAAAGTATTACGGATATCAATTTAAACTATCAAAAAAACAGTGTCTTGTCCACAAGATTACACTTATTTTTAGAGACAAGCATGTGTTTGATATCAGCCCTAAGATACCAATTACATCTCATATCTAAGATCTGTGAAATACTGTTTTATCATCCCATCATTTATGAATAATTCATCCTCATCGCAGCTGTGTCATATTGTGTTGTTGTCACAGAAGGAACTGGAGTGTTTGGCACTAGAGGGCAGCAAGCTCCTGTACTTCTCATTTTAGACCACCACCTCTTCTCCCCCTTTTTCTGTCTGTTATCCCAGCGGTTCCCAAACCAAACTTTTTAGGCAACTCACCCACTTCCACATCTTGGTTACTGCACCCCCCACCCCCCCCCCCCCCCCCCCTCTCTCTCTCTAGGTTTTATTTATTTATATATATATATATATATATATATATATATATATATATATATATATATATATATAATTTAAAACAAACAACTTATTTATTTATTTACTTATTTATTTGGTCAATGTCCCGCCCACAGCACTATCAGATTGGTTACATGTTGTGAATTATGGCCTATTAACACTTTGAGCAGCGGAGCTTTGAAGGGAAGGCAGTCGATATTGCTGAAGGTGCAATAAACATCAAAATCTGATGATCTGTTTCTATGATGACAGGCAGCACCAGTGAACATAGCCATAGTCACAGCTACTGGGTTTCACTCAGTGACACTCTTGAAAGTGACAGCTTTTAAGTCAGTCGCTCTCCCCTTACACCCACTCACTGCGCTTAAACACAGCATGCATATGCCTTCTCTGTCTTTTCACTGTAACTCTGCATTGCGATGTAAGATTATATATTTATTACTTTAAAAAGTAACAGTAGCAGAAAAAAAACCTCTTCTTAGACTGAACTTAGCAATCAATCCACAGTTCACCTGCGTGCAGAACCGTGCAGAGGGAGGTGGGGGATATTTCCATGACAAAAAAGAATGTTTCAAACCCCCCCCTGTTTTTTTTACAAATCACACCCTATTATAGCCTCATAAACAGATAACATGGACAAAAACAGGATCCATATGAGGATTTGTAAGTACAGTCTGTGTGGTTCAGCCTGAGAGAGGGAGAGGGAAAGAGGTGTGTGAGTAGCCATTTCCTGTGAACTAACTATTAATGATAACGTTTTTTAAATTTTTTATTAAATTTACATAGGAAAGTTTTCAATTCAGGTTTTTATCTCGTGAAAAATTCCACAAAAAATAATTGTTGTAGTTGTTACACTACTACTAGGAATGTGAACAAAATTTTCAACATGGTTAAATGCTAAAGCAAATTGTACAGAAAGAAAGTACAGAAAGAGCTTGAAATATCCTTTAAAATGATACCAAGACCATGTTTATAGGTTCAATAATCGCACAACACTGGTCATTTGACAGCCAAAAGTAGTCACTTTATTTTGTCCTCTGTTTTCCACTGAAGTCAAAGCAAAAGGTGTGACCCTGCGGCACGGCTAAAGCACACTCTGCTGGCTGCTTCTTACGTTGTTAGCCAATGGAAGCAGATTTTGCGGGCAATAAAACTCCCAAGGTCGTCGTTCAAATTCATTGAAAATTCGTTCACACGTAGTTTAGCAACTAAACTAAATGTCTATTACAGTTTAAAGAATGTTTTTACTCACTTTCAGCAAAAAACGAGACAATTTTGTGACCAACAAACTTTGACTTGCTCAAAATGCCAGTATTTTTTATTTTATTAACGGGAAAGACGGAGACTTGAAACGAGGAGGTATCTATGGTTTTCCTGGTGGTGTAATCAATCAGAACCCGGAAGTTCCACAAAAAACAAGCCAACAGGAGCAATTATTTTCATAACACTGCAAGTTGTCAGGGAAAATCCCGAGTTACGTCTGTTGGAACCAAGACGGCAGCCGCGATGGTGGAGATAGTCACGTACCTACTACTACACCATTACATTTTTCCCGTCGCGCACCCCTTAGGGGCAGCTCATGCACCCCCAGGGGTGTACGCACCACACTTTGGGAAATGCTGTCTTGTCCTATTTACTGTCTCTCTCTTTCCAACTCATCTTTTCTCTGCTGCATTTAATGTTTCTAAATCTGGCTGCCCAAGTCAACACCAACTAACATATAATATATGCTCTAGTATCTTTTGACCATGTTTCTTCAGTCACATGCTTATATTAGAATAAAAGAGCAGCTAAATTCATAAATTAGATCATGCTCTTGAGATATTGTAATGTTTCCAAGTAGCCTGCTTTCTGTTATTTTAATATAACCAGTACCCAGTCTGTTTTATTGCAAAATTCCCCTTTAGCAATGACTACATGTCTTCTCTGCACAAGATTTAATGCTCCACATCTGACTGCAAGAATCATGTGATGTCACTCTGTGCCATCTATTCTTCCAGAGCAGCGCTAATTTTCATGTAGACAAAGCTCAAGGCAAGGACATCTGTAGTGACTCCCCCTCCACCCACATTTCCTCCACCCTCACACACACACTCATTCTGCAGTACTCATAGCCGACACAGTACAGTAAACACATAATGCAACCCACTTTCTCAAGTGAGTCCCACCAGTGGCCCTAGCCCGGGGTTACCTCATCTGTTGGTGCGGTGCGTGTCCTCCATTGCTGGCGCAGGTGCCTGCTCAGCTGCAAGTAATACACAGAACAATGCAAGAGTATAGGGAGTGCTTAGATTGTATAAAACAAAGGCCTAACATGCACATACATACAGATCTTGTTCTGTGTAACCTAAATGTGTTGAATATTTGAAATAAGTATAGTACAGTAGAATCAAAAGTTTAAATTGATCTGAAATGTTTCCTTTAAAATATCATCATACTTGTACACCTGTTACGGAATGTATGGTTATCAGGGATGTGATTTTTCCGGATTAATCCGGAATTCCGGAAAGCTAAAGGAAGACAGGAGAACGGGGAGGAGAGGTATTTTCGACAGCTGTAAGTAACGTTGTTGCCTATAGTAGCCTATATGCTAAGTGACTAGGTAATAGCTATATTATTTCTGAGTAAGTTGCCCAACACTGAGTCGACAGTAAGGACCGGATAAATTGGGTATGTTTTGATTATTGCTTGTTATAGGCTATTTCTAATGTTTACTTTGAGTTGTGGATTTATCAATCATATAGCCTACATACACTTTGCTGTATGAATGGTTGCCTTTGTCTTTATGTCCTTATGTTAAAGGTTTTGGCAAGTTATAAATTAATTTCTTGTGAATGGTTGTTACGGGTTTATATAAGGCCTTTTCAGACGGCTTTGATCCGCAGGGTCACTCTGCGCTCCTCATCAACAGACAGGCAAACAAGCGCTCCGCGAGGTAACCATGGCAACGGCTTCTGTGTAACTGGCGCGATCACATGTGTCCAGTATCAGTTATATAGTCTGTTGTGTTTTGAGTTTCTCTGAGTTAGTGTTTTGTCTGTTCAGTATCTGCTATTTAGTCGGTTTTAGTTCCATGTCATTGTTCCCAGTCCTGTGCCTTAGTTATGTTTTAGTATTCACTCCTAGTTCTTGTTTACATTATTTTTGGGTTAGTCTCCTTTGTACTCTGTTCTAGTTCTGTGTTCTTTTAGGTTCTGGCACTTTGTAACATGTGTGTTCTGTCTTTGTTGGTTATTCATGTTGCCCCATGTCTATCTGAGTTCTGTTTTACCATAGCTTCTGTCTTTGTTCCTTGTTGGTGTTAGTTTATTTGTGATCTGTCCGCTTGTATTAGTTTATTTATATTACTCTGATGTTTAGTGTTGAGTAACTTGTGTTTTGTCTTTTCTCCCCTCAGTAATCTGCCTGCCTGCTACTCTCCCTGTTTTCCCTGCTGTCTCCCTGCCTGCCTGTGTCTCGTTAGTCTCATGTCTGTCAATTGTGTTGCTCCCGCCCTGCTTGTTATTCCCTGTGTATATACCTGGTGTTTCTGTCTTGTCTTTGTCGGGTCATTACCTTGTATACCTTGTGTACAGTGTGCTCCAGTGTGTTGTTTGCTCGTCTGCTCAGTCTCGTTTTGCTTGTCCCCCGTCAGTCGTTTGGATTTTGGATTTCGACCTGTTCTGGATTTTTCTGTTGGATTACCCTGTTTGTGTTGGATTGTAATTTTGGATTTCCTGAACTCAGCCACTCTTGTAAGTGTGCCCGCCCTTCATTTATTAAATCCTTGAACTATACCTGCTCCGCTCTGTGTCCTGTGTTTGGGTCCTACAACCTGCCCTGCTTCACCACACACAAATCCCTGACAGAAAATTAGTAGTTATATATATATATTTAGTTATAGAATCAATTATTGAATGTTGCACATTTAACTGTTGAAGCTTGGTAAAAAAATTTATACAAAATAATTATTATAGAGAGGTGCAACACATCCACCAAATAAGTTGTTGTCATGGGTCCTGCTTTACCATCCATGTTATAATAGAGCCGCTGCCAGTTTTATCGGGGTGTGGGGGGTTCTCAGTATATTTTCCTGCTTTTTTGCCCTTTGCCAATCACATGCCTGGGTTATAAAAGATGGGAATGGAAAGAGATAGTAAGTAATGCAGATGTTAAAGGAATAGTTTGAAATTTTAAGAAATTAGTTTATAGTAGTATAATAGAACAGTTTATTTGCTTTCTTGCCAAGAGATAAGAAGATTGATAGGCTACCCCATTCATGTCTGTCCATTAAGTATGAAACTTAGCTTAGCTTAGTACAAAGACTGGAAGCAGGTGAAAACAGCTAGTCTGGCACTAGTCTGCAGGCATGCTAACATCTCTGTGAGGCTGTAATTAGGCACAATGGCGCTTTGAGCTAAATGCTTACACATCTTAGTTTAGTGTGTTAGCATTTGTAACACTTGTTTTAGCACTAAACCAGACTAGAATTGAGATGATATTGTCAGCAGCTAACCTAAGCTAACCATCTCATGGCTATTTCCTTTACTGAAGTGGTTGGCAACTTACTGCACTGTAATGGTATCTCTGGTCTATTTTTTGTCTAATTGCATTTTCTTTTTTTTGATTTTATTCTGTTGATCTCATTCTAGTTTGGTTTACTTTACATTTCTTGTTATTATTAGATGTTGTTCTAATGCCTATCTTTGCCCTTATGGAAAGCATTTTGAATTGCCTTTATGTTTTGTGTTATACAAATAGGGATGGGGATCATTAACTTTTATTGATATTGATACCCTTATTGAGGCTGCTTAACGATCCGATTCTTTATCGATACCACTATCAATACTTTACTCTTACTTAGTGATGATTTATTTGGTAAGACCAGACCCAATGGGCATGAGGTAGGCCTGCACGGTATGAGGAAAATATGTGCAATAACGTATATTGAGATGACATATCACTTGCGATAAATAAACATATATTGAAGTGTACATATTAACTACCTGGTTGTTTTTAATTTAATATTTTAAATACAGCTAAATGTTGTTTCTAGAGCAGCAACATTAATGTTTACAACAGCAAAGTAACTGAATAACTTTATCTGACATCACAAGTAATGAGTGACGTTTAGAAAGAATCAGATCAGTCTGTATCAGTCCCTCCTCCTCTCTCGCTGGATGCAGGTGATGTTACCAGGTAGGAGGAAGAGGAGCGGCTGCATTGAGTTTTTAAGACTACAGACCAGTCTGTGCTCCAGACAGACAGCTTTCTATTTAGCTTGTTTTTAACATTTGGCTAATGCCAAGCTAGCATTAGCTAGCTTACAACATACAGGATAAGATACTGAGGACAGAGATGATTAAATTAACCGAAGGTTTTATTGCACGTACTTACAGTAACGAGCGTAGTTGTCATCAACTAACGTTACAGTAGTTATTATTCCACCGCGACGGCGCAGCCTCTCGCTCTGCTGCCGCTGCGTGTGTGTGTGTGTGTGTGTAGGAGCCGACAGAGAGCAGGCAGAGACTGCAGCCTGATGATTTTCTTATCCATTGCGTTGCAAAATAAAAACGAATTGACGCTCGAGACTTAACGTTATATCTCAATAGCAGTATCGATAAGCTCGAACCTTGTTGATTTTCGGGTTTTGAGAAATTTTGGAACCGGGTCCTTTTGGAACCGGGTCTCGATCCCTATCCAAATAAACTTGACTTGACCTTGACATGCCTATAACATCAGTTTTCCATTGACCTCCATGCATTTCTGACATTTTACATTTACTTTAGTGTTTTGCATTTGCTAACACTGCAAGTGTTTATTCTTTTCAAAGAGGTCAACTGTATTAATCGACAGCCTGACCTTGAGTGCCTCATTAAATAGTGATGTACTGGATGATTAAGTATTAATAGATGAAGCAGTGATGAGTAATGTCAGTCTTCAGTACAAGTTTTGGTGGCTGCATAGAGAATGTTAATGCATATAAGCACATTCACACTGTAGATACATGCATGTACACTTTCATGCTTGAAGTCCTGACACATGACTTGCGGACTCCGACTCTTTCTTTCCTTCACAGCTAAATGAAGCAGGGAAGCCATGGCAGCGTCCAACAGACAACCTCATTTGTATCATTTTTCATTTGTTCATTCTGCCTCAGATCTCTCAAAGAGAGAGAAATGAGCAACAGAGGAGGACACACAGATAGAAAGAGCTAGAAAGACAGAAAAAGAGAAAGGATGCTGAAAAAAAATGACTCTCAAGAAAGAACATTGGGTAGAATGAAAAGGCCCTTGACACCCACTCTCCACCACTACAACATTGTGCATTAAAAAGGCCAAAAAACAGGATCAAGACTCCTATTTTCTCTGATTTCCCCAAGTGTATGCCAAACCACGTTAGCTGAAAGTGATAGGGAGGGCATTAAGCTTAATGCAGCTGCTAGCTATAAGCTCCCAGGGCAGGCAGGGAGAAAAGTGGGGCCTCTAATAAATTAAATAAATGACTTCCCCTGCCTGCTGCAAACTGTCCCCGAAGGACCTTTTCACACTCTGGAATGATCCTCAACACCCAGTCATCTTCAGTCTTCTGCAACCTGCTTCCTTCTCTTGCCTTTTCTTACTGTGGACTGATCTTCAGTACCCTCTAGGGGAGATCTCTGGTAATTTGATTCTTTTTTCTCGTCTTTCACATTTAAACACAAGAACAAGTAGTAGCTGGATAAATTATCTGACATTAAAGAAGGAAATAATGGACAGCTCACCTGCTCAGGACATAAACTAAGCTGGGTATCTGTAGATAAACTGGGCATAACTGACCACCTTTCCAATTGGGCTTGCACTGTGAAACTAGATTCTGATCTACTAGTGTGTGTTTGAAATCACAAAAGATTTTTATCACATATTAAATGATAAAAACAAAACAAAAACAATATTCCATTTAATTATGCTGCACTTGTATGGGAGGGATAAAGAACAGAAGAGCTGTGCCCTCCTTTTCCACTGCTGCATATCTTTGGGATTGTACTGCAACAACTACAGGGTGACTGACTCTGCCATTCTTGTGGGATATCGGCCTGCTGCCAAGTCCCTCCTGATTTGGCAGTAATTAACCAGGCTGTGCCTTGTTTGTGCATGTGGACATGAATAGTAGCTTGTTATTTGAACATTAATGGCTGTGTGTGTGTGTGTGTGTTGTGGACAGACCATAGTTCACCTTGGAACAGCTCCTCAGCAGCTGCGTGTCCTCTGGAGCAATGTTTATGATTCGTCAATACATCCTCCTGTAATCACGTTTTAGGATGTCCCTGACTCACAGTTTTAAAGGAAGCATGATGTCTGTATCTGTCCACACACGTGTCAACCCACCTTTGAGTGCCACAAGTGACTTTAGGCTGCTGCCATTTCCCTTTTCCTTGGGGTAGACCTTGTGTGAAAAAGTTTCTGACTGGAGGACATGCAGGAGTATGGACAATTATTTTCTTGACTTGATGTAAAATGAAACACAATTTGATTTCAAATTAAAGGTTCATCTACAACTGCCAAAAAAAGAGGAAGAGAATTTGTGGTCATAGCTGAAGATAGTCTTTAATGATCTTGACCTTGGTGTCTCTCCTTGCTAGGACAAAAGTTCACCTGCAAAATGAAGGAACAGCCAACAGTACAGAGAACATGTTAAATCCATTTGCCATCCATTAAAAGTTGATTTATTCCAGTGCTACTACGTACATTATGCATCATGTGGCAGTGTACACAGAACAATGATTGGGTTACATTTCTTCACTTTTTCGGGGTTTTCACTCTGTTATTGTTCAGTAGAAGTGTGGTCTGATTCCTGCTCTAGGAGGAAAGCCTACTTTTCAGGATAATAAAAGACTCTGGGATGCGTTTATCACTTTGACTGATCTATCATCATCAGAATAACGTCATGAATGTCCCTCACTTCTACAAAATACTGCATATTTTTTATTGTCTGGTGGAGAAAATCGTGTCACTATCAAATATTGGAATGGTGTTTTGGCAGGACTTTGTTAGTAAGAATGAGGACTGAAGAAAACAAACCTTTACAACAGGGTCAAAAACAACAGAACCTGATCATACCGCCATCAGCAGAAATAAAGTGTGAAAACAATAGAAATGTTACCTTTAATTAACCAGAGTTTCAAACCCATCATGTCCTTTATAGATATTGTTTTTCTACTGCATACTTGCAACATATTGTGCATTGCACCCAGTTACCTAAACTCCTGCGGTTCATCATTTGTCCCGTTTACTTAGCGACATCTACAATGAGGTCATATTTACAGGACACCCACTCTTGCTGTTTACAACACCCCTGGGCCAAAACGGACATCTGTCAGTAAATGAGCTATTGCTCTCAGCTTTCCCCTTTTTTAAAATCTACTCTGTCCCTCTTGTCCTTAACACTAGTACCCTCACATCTCTCTGGGGAAGACACTCCAGCATCTGTGTAAATGCAAATGATCATTACACAGTGAGTGCAACATAGAACATGACCTGTCAGTTCCCCTGCTTCTTCCTTTCTATCTGTTTTTTACATTCAAACCACTCAAAGGACTTTGCTACGGGCCAGTTGGGAATCCTCTTTGTGTGTGGGGGACTGATGTTCTTAATGATGACAGATGGCAAGCGCGAGGCTAAACCTGATGTAATGAAGAGGTGGAAACCTTAGATATACGAACAGGCAGGTGAGGTCGTAATCGAGCAGATAATCTTCCATTAGCTGTCCTGACTCATTGGATAACACTGATTGAAACAGAGACTGTAATGGCATGATAGATCCCTTCATACTGGAAGGGTAGAGTGTAGCACTGTAAGAGAAGTGAAGAGAGGTGGGAGCAGTAAAGAGTCATGCTTCATCAACTCAAGTTGAAAGGAAAAAAGCTAATATTCATGCTTGATTAAGTTCCACTCGTAGCAAACTGAATATGTTCTTAAATGAAGTGCTCTCTGGCCAGTGCAGAGCCAGTGGAAGAGTGGAATTGCTGTCTCAAAGGGTTTGACTTGGTTTGACTTCAGCCTGAAGAAGCTTGGAAATAATTAAGATCCAGGAAATAATAATGATCCTATTTGTTTGTTAGCTTCAGGGGCCATAAAGATGATTTTTAGCACTAACATCCTTTCGGGACTATCTAACTATTCAAACTACTTTAGGACAGCATGCTAGCCCGCTAACCCGCTGACTTCCTGATCTGCCTTTTAAATGTACTGTGAAATCCTAAAGATTTCTCTTCACATAAAAAAAAATCTCAGCACAACTTTAGGATGCTTTATATACCATGCCTTTGATATTTAAAATGTTGTAATTTCTCCTTTTATCATAGTGAATGTGTTTCAGTGTCTTTTAGAAAGACAAAACACGGTCTTGATGCTGTAACGTTAAAGGAAAAGCATATGATAGACAATTTGGGGAAATGCACTTATTCACTTTCTTACTGAGAGTTACATGAGAAGATTGACACCACTCTCCTGTCTGTATGGTAAATATAAAGCTACCGCTAGCAGCCACTTAGCTTATCTTATTATAATGAAAAAATGGGGAAACAGCTAGCCTGGCTCTGCAATCCACTGACTGACTGAGCCAGGTTAGCTATTCCCAGTGCTACCAGTCTTTATGCTCAGGGTAGCCAACCGTCTGGTAGCAGTCGCTTCACATTTACACTAGAGAGACGAATGTGGTATCAATCTTCGTATCTAACTCTTGGCTAGAAAGTGCTTAAGTGTATTTCTCAAAATGACGAGCTATTCTTTTAAAATTGCAGAGGGACCAATTCATCAAAGTTTCTTCAGCACTTTTATTTGTATCCTTTCAGGATTCTTTTGTATTAGCACTTTGTCTTCATCTCATATTTTTAACAGGGAATGCATTACAGAATCACATTGCAACTCTCTAGGTTCTGCAACTCTACAAACCCTAGGTATCCTAGTAAAAAAAGGGAACTTTTAGTAAAAAATGATAAAAGAAATAGAGGCAACAAACAAACAAAAGTAAACTAAAATCTAAATCATCAAGCCATCCACGGAAGATTGTGTTCCATTGTTATTTTTGCACTAAACCATGCAAAGGGGCAGAGTTGGTTTCCTAGTTCGACCAATGATGTGCGCCTGTGGGTCCGTATATACCAGCAGACCTCAAGCCATGCCATTATCTGAAGACCACAGGAAGCTCTAATTGGTAGTGGTGAGAAAGGTAGACTACTACATATTTCATTGTTATGTGTATGACTGTGCAGCATTGAGTTAAAAGTGAACATGTTCTCTAACAAACACAGTCACAAATATTCTCTCAGTCTGTCTCACTTTCGCTTACTCTCTGAACTTTTTCATTTCTCATGGTGTTAGTAGAAATAGGGGGGAAAAAAGGTTTTCAAAACATTTAGAGTTGCTGTGTAATGGAGGCAATGTTATGCATTACATTAAGACATTTTCTTTAAAGTTTTGGAGAGGAATGTATCTGAAAAAGGAATGCAATGCTGTATTCAGACTGTTAACATCGTAAAAAAGCTCTGAAATTAGTAATTAAATAACCCTCTACTATTTATACATTCAGGCACTGAAAAATCACATGTCAATATGTAACTAAAAAAGATAGTCGCTCTCATTTTCCCTTGGTAAGAACAAGGAAGCTGAAACCTTGAAGTTGGCAACTGTGTAAATTTTTCCTACCCAGTAGTAATTCCATATGTATCCCCTTTGCTCTTCTTTTGTGTGACAGTTTCTCCTCCCCCTTTCAAACACTGACCTGAAGTCAGAGCTATCATAGCCTCCTCTAAAGCTTTCACTCTAACCTATGGGAAAGAATCCATGACACTAGTCTTTTGAAAGGGAAATCCAATGGTTTGTCTCGCTCTCCTCACCGTATAAACAGATAGACGGACGGATGGGTGGACAGATGTCCTCCATGGCCTCAGAGGGCCAGCAGGTGAGCCAAGGCCCTCAGCTCCACAGACCAACTTCCCCCCTCTTGGTTAAGGACTCTCCGGTGTGATAGCCAGCTCTCACCCCAGCGACCCTGAACTCAGTCATTTTTTAACTATACAAGGGCTTTTACAAAAAAGCTAACTTGAACAGCCATACAATGGCTAAAACATAAACCATATCTCTACTTTATCTCGGTTTTTCAGTCATTTTTAATTTTTTTTCTCTTTTTCTTTTTTCAGATGCATTTGTGTTTTTCTTGATTTAAGTCTGTTTGCTTTTCTTTGTTCTTTTGGAGTAGCTCTGATCCAGTCCTGTGCTGAGAGGCTCAGTCACAGAGGAATTGGTTTTTGGATTTGATGGGTGGGGAGGAAAGGGAGAGGGAATGGGTGGAAGGGAGAGAGAGAATAAGGGCAAGGATCAGGCCAGGGTGAAGATATGGGTTCATTATTAGTCCAGACGTTGGACTCGCCAGCGGTTACAGGGATGGCTTTGGATGGGACAGAATGAGGTGATGAGTTAGTTTGGGAAAGGTGAGGCTCGATGGTGATTGCAGAAGGTTTGTCAAGGTTATCCGCTATCAGAGGAGGTGTGTGGTGCTGTGGAGGGAGAGCGCCGCCTACGGGCGGTGGAAGTCCAGGATCGCTCAGAGCGTTCAGAGCGCTCTGAGGCTAGTGAGGCGGGTCGAAAGCGGTGAACAAAGCCGTCCAGGAAGTCCTGCTGCTGCTGGGTTATGGCTTGGGAGATGAGGCAGGGCAGCGCCTGCAGGCTGCCCGTCACCGAGTCCAGCTTGTCCTCCAATGTGCCGATGCGCTTGTCCAGCTCCTCACTGCGCTCCTGCAGCTCTGACACCAGGTCATACATCACATTCTGGGTCTAATGAAGGAGAGAAAATAAATGTGTTTGGGGAGGTGCAAGAAAAGAGGGCGGGACAAAGGAGGGAGAGACAAGATGGAAAAACATTAAAAATCTGTTTTACAACTTAATATCCACAAGGAGAGGCAATACATGAAGTTTACAGAAGGCACAGTATGTATACGTTGCCATAGGAAAAAACGTTCATGTCATAGTTCATCATGAATTACATGACTAGACAGTCTAAATCTGACTTACTCAGTCTGAAGAGAAGGAAATAATGACAGGAAGCAGTGTGAAGAGAAGCTGTATACTTTCAGAAAGTCAGCATAGATTTTATCTACCCACGGTTTCACAACCAGCTTCTCTGATCTATTTATAACTAGAGAAGGTCTTTCATGCTTTATGTATACTTCTGACACAACTTATTAATAAAATAAAAAGTGTCTATATTATTATATAAATTATTATTACACCTATTGTTGGGCAGTGGGCCCAGTGTTAATGTATGTTGTATCTGCATGTAATTCTTGTATTCAGACTATGACAATTTTATGTTATAGAATATAAATAGTATATTCCATTTATTTTGAGAAAGTACTTTTCATGTGACACAGTCTATGAGTAGAACTCACAAAAAACTTTATACCCATTTAAGGCATTTTTAGACCTTCATGTGTAAGCCAAAAATCAAAGGGTTACTTCTCCTAGGGGCTTAAAAAAGAGACATTGAGCAGTTGAACTACTGTAGGGTGTACACAGATGGATCTGAACAGAGTAAGGGCAAGTAAACACACATTAAAGGAGTTGGCCTTAGAACCTTTTAAAATACACACTGTAGTGCAAATGCCATCCACATCAAATAAGGCTGCAGTCATGTACTTCCCTTTGAACCCTCTCTCTGCTTCGCTTTGGAGGGTCAGCTGACGTCTATAGAGTAGGACAGTTAAGCTACCGAGGCATGACTGCATTCTTCCTCTTACTGTGTTGACAGTGCATGGTTAGGTTCAGGTTTCCTCAAACTCTTACACTGCCATATGATGTTACCCGGAAACAGGAATTCTGTCTGTGTTGAGTGTGATTTGACAGCAGGCTTCGGGGATACTTCTGACTACTAACTACAACTACTAAGAATGTTGCAGTTAATCTACACTGAACATTGTGTGTCATTTGGTGATGGGAAGGTTATGCTGCTAATGAGAGCGGTTAGAATAAATCAAAACAGTAAAGACCCTACAAAGCTCAGCAGAGCTATGGGGAATTATATTTTAGTGATAATTCTGTACAGGTGTGTTCATTACAAGCAACACCTTTTAGATACAAGAAGTCATATGATCACTAGTTAATGTGAAAATATTGATTATATCCACTTTAACTCCACTTACCTTCGCTAGGTCCACCAAGGTGTTGGCCTGATCATTGAGTTTCCTCTGCTCCATCTTCACACTGCGCAGTCTGGTGGAGGCACAGGAAGGTGGGAACAGGAAGAGGAGGGAAGGAGGAGGAAGACAAGGGAGAAAGGGGAGGGGATGAAGAAGAGAGGCAGACAGAATAAGGGAATAGAGGAGAAGAGGGCAGTTTGCAGGAGTGGAGCATAGAGAGACAGGTTGTTTGGGGGTTATGAAGGGGCAGAGAGGACCAATAGGGAAGAAAGAAGGAGGAGGAGGAACAACACATTTTTTATCAGGCGTGCTCTCACACTGATGACATTGAAAAGAGAGAAGACAACCTGCATGCATCGTAAATATATGTACCTTACATATGTATATGTATACATATATATATATATATGAAAGCATTCCTGGTCTTGGTCAACGCAATACCAACCAAAACATGCAAAATTGCGGAAGCATAGCACGCTCATTTAGGAAAAAATAAAGACTATGTTTATCATGTTTTATCTGGGTCTTTTTTGTTATAAGACCTTTTCCTCATAATGGTACAATGCTTTAAGTAGCACGTTTTAACTACATAAAGTATTTTTCACTGCAATGAGAAACTACTTGCTACAACCCAAAAATAATTTGTTTTTGAATATGGGGGAGGGGGGGGGGGGGCATTACTGTGACAAAACATGATGTTTTTTCCAGCAAGAACACAATATGCTTCCATACAAGAAAACCCCAAAATCTATGTTTGAAATCAAAACATTCCCATCTCTTTCCACCCAAAAGTAAAACGTTAAAAAAGGAAAAAGATGACATGCCCTTTGTCAGTGCTACACACAGCTCAGTGGTAAGACTTCATATATACACACTGGTCATTCAGTAAGCGTGCAGTGACTGTGGGTGACATTGTGCACAATGAAACGTGAGTCGTGTGTGTGTGTGTCTGTGTGTGTGTGTGCGCGTGCTTGTTTGTGCATATGTACGTGGGTTGATGTGTGTATGAGTGAATGCCACAGATAAAAGATGAAGCTTGCCAGAAATAAACTGTCTAATGACAATGCTGAACATAGACATTTGAAATAACTTGCGCAATGATACATCAGACATGTTTTGTGATGCTTTCAACATTGTGCCTCTTTACCTCTAATCAAATACATTATGCCACTGTAAGAAATGGTAACGCCGATGTCAGTAATGTGTAATTGTTAGTGGTGGCATCACACTGCCATCATTCTGGATGTGTGAGAGGAAGAATTTCCCTGTTCGGCAAATTATGAGACAGGATGACATTCAAGGGCATTTATTCATGTGCAAATCAGTATATCAGAGCAGAGTGAGACTGCTCGCTTACGGCACTATCTCTGTGGGAACCCGTTTCAACTTGCATGTGTCTGTTTGCTCGGCTTTGTCATCCCTTATGGCTGTCGAAGAATAGGGGCTAAAAGTTAAATGTGCTACTTATTAGTGTAACGCATTATGAGTACAATTTTATTCTACAACCTACGTGTCTATGTGTTTTGTGCTATGTCATCAATGTCATGTTCAAGCTTTGGCATTTGATCTTATATATGTGACAGGAAAAAAACAAATTAATTTTAAAATCCAAAATGTATATTAAAACAGCAAACATTTCAACGTCATTAGAACTACAGTACATTACAGTGTGTGTGTGTTCACGTCATCACAAAAACATCAGGAGTGTAGGATGAGCTCTTTTGATGCAGGTTAATATAGCCTCTACAGCAGCTATATTAATCATGGGCAAAATTATACAGTAAGTCGTAGATGATTATGAACCGCTGGCCAGGCCAACAAAGCTCCAAGCTCATTCTGCGCAAGATGCTTTTTCTTTCACACGTTCTCTCCAGACAACCCTCCACTATTGACACCGGTGGCAAAATGTTGATGCTTTTTTTTTTGTTTGTTTCATTCCATTCAAGGGGGATGGGAGGGAGAGGGAAGTAAATGGAACACGGAAGTAAAGAAAAAAATCAAAAACGATTCAGCATCCAGCATTTCTTTTTTTTTTTTGGTAACAAACGCTTTTTTTTTTCATGCATGTCAAACGCAGACATGGATAGAGGAGGAGGAGGAGGAGGATGTTGAGGAAACAGTAGGAGGAGGATACATAGAAGACTCAACTTACTTCTGAGCTCTGCAGTGATAGAGCAAAACAAAGACAGAACACAGTACAGAGTTTTAAACCCACAACATTCACGAAACGAGTGAAACCATTACACTTCTCACTGTAAGCACAGGGTAAAAGGGGGCGGAGGGAGAGGGGGACAGGGAGGGGAATAGGAAGGACCATTAAACTACATTGCAGTGTGTGTGCTTGTGTATGTGTGTGTGTATGTGAGAGTTTACATGTGTGTGAGCATAACAATCAAAGGAAATGGTATTCTAGGAGAGGACATTGTAACACTACGTAACGCTAGAGGTGATACTACCAAATATTGTCAGCTACGTCTGCATTTCATCAGCTTGTTAGCAACACAACTGTTAATAATACAGGCAAAATATTTTACTACATTACATAACATACTGCAGTTTTAGTTTTTGGGCATGCTGAGTGATTTCCCCTTGGTGACTGGTGCTGAACAACTCTGTCATATTTCTGTCAAACATTTCATTACACATTAGATGACACATAAACCATCGCAGTGCAGGACTTACTGGTGAATGGCTTGGAGAAACTTGCGCTGGTGTTTCCGCACCTTGGCATGATCAATCTTCTTGACCAACTTAGTGTGTTTGTAGATGAGCCATGTTTCCCTGAGTACATTGGCAGCTGTGTTCTTTACCTGTGAGACACAATTGAAGATTGAAAGAATCAAATTTGAAAGTCAGGCATCCATGGTTAATATTACTGTCTGAAAAAATTTTACTACAAAGGAACTAGTGAACTAATGGCAAGTTAGTAAGTAAACTTTATTTAAATAGCACTTTTCAAAACCAGAGCTACAGTGTGTCTTTGTTACAAGCTAACATACAATACAAATCAATTAATAATTAAATACAATAATTGCAGGGATGGATAAAAAAATTAAAACAAA
The DNA here is from genome assembly GCF_014851395.1 of Micropterus salmoides. Taxonomy (NCBI): domain Eukaryota; kingdom Metazoa; phylum Chordata; class Actinopteri; order Centrarchiformes; family Centrarchidae; genus Micropterus; species Micropterus salmoides. The sequence continues at coordinate 21,213,141 of NW_024040485.1, read as the reverse complement.
TAAACAAAAAAACAACTACTGGAGTAACATGTTTTAAACAGTTGCCAGGCTATGCAGGTGGATGGGGGTTCAAAAACTTTGAAATGTGTCTACAGATTTAAATGTGTCTAAATGTGTTTACAAGTTTACACTTAAGACTATGTAAGATAATTGGATTAGTAACAAGGTAACAACATTTGCCCTGAAAGTAAAATATGGACCCCTTGCAAACCAGTGTCTCTAACACTGAGGTTGAGGACCTCAAGATAAATCCAAAAAGTTGCAAGAAATTTAGCGGGATTCTTTTGTCTTTTAAATGGGTTGTTTTACCTCTGGACAGGTTTAGATACATTGACTTATTAAAGCCTCTGTGTTGGGTGCGTGGACCCCAATATACCTGTATAATCTAATTTTAGTCTAGTTCTATAGGCATCTAAAAACAATTAAAAATACATATCTGGAATTTAAGTTAACAGCCTTTGAAGGCGTTTACAGCACAAATCCATATCCAACCTGAGGGGTCATATGTAAACAAAATTCTGTTTTCAGGGGTTATAAACCAAAACATTCGGGTACTCTTAAAAAACAGTACTATACGATCACCTATACTCAAGATGCAATAGTATGCTGTGACTCACTCGTTTGCAGAGTTGTGTGTCCATCATGAAATTGTGGACATGCTTCTCAGCCTTGGTAAGCTCCAGCTTCCTGGCTACCACTGCAACCACCAGTGCAGTGCAACCAGCCCCCTATTGTACAAAGACATGGTAAACAAAAAAGCAGCATTTTGTCTGTGAAGTTCCAAAATGCAATTTGTTAACTTTTAATACTAATACATTAATAATAAAACAATGAGAACCAGTAAATAAACAAAACCGTGTCATGGAGTGTCCTGGATGTTATTTAACTAGGAACAGTGAGTTGCATTTGGAGTCACTTAAATCTTTACTGAAGCACCAGCTGATAGAATAGTGAAACTGTAAAGGTTTTTTAAATATATAAATTACTGGTTAAGTAGAGCACAAGAACTAGCAAGCTGTGTTCAAGTTTCAAAGAGGTTAGGCAGGCCAATGTGTATATGTACCAATGTGTAAAAAATGATGGGTAAGAGAGGACTGTACCCAATAACCAGGCATGTATATGTGGGTGAATACAGTAAACACTGTAAAAGGCTTTAATTGATTGTTGATCACAAATTGCTCAAAATTTTCACATATTTGGCAACTCAATAAAAGTTACACAAGTACAAAAAATACAGTTAGCTCAAAGTTGTGTTTCTTTTTGCAGTTCATCATGGTTAGAGTGTAGCTGGCAGCGAGAGTAGAGAGAGCTGAGGTTTAGTTTTATAACTGTTCCCGTCAGAGTTGTGCTGTGAGAATGTTATGTATTTATCTGAGTGAAGAAAAAAGGAACCCACCATAATCCCTGTAAGCAGACACACGCCTTTCCCACAGTACGTGTGTGGTACCATGTCCCCGTAGCCAATCGAGAGGAAGGTAATCGAGATGAGCCACATGGCTCCCAGGAAGTTACTGGTCACTTCCTGTTTGTCATGATACCTGAAGTGACGAAGATAAGCAGAAGTGGGATAGACACAGTCAGTAAAACTGCACGCAATTTCTTGAACTCGAGCATGCTGGAGAATGACGTGGTGCTGTATGAACCAAACAGGGGTGGTGCGTGGAGGAGGTGGAGGTGGTGAAGATCGAGGAGGAGGAGGAAAAAATCATGGTGCAAGGTGTTACACCAATTTTGTAAAGCCAGTTTGGCAGAGAGTCTAAAAAAATGCATCGGTTCATTCTGAGTAACAAAAATGAAGGTATTTTCAATGGATTTGTGAGAGACACTATAATTATTTTCTATCCTTCTTTAAGTCTTTTCTATCTGAGACAGTTTAATGGAGAAACATGTTTAATGGGGAGGAAACTTAAACTGACATGAAGGCAGAAAAAAGCAAATAGTGTCCATTTTTCAAAGAAATTGATGGAATCATTTTAAACCGAGAGAGCAAAGCCACTGAACATGTGTTTCATGTTTAGTGTCTGTCAACATAAAAATTATACATTTGGTTAGAGGAATGATATGAAGGGGCATTCAAAAAATGGGTGTACGCTAAATCACTTACTCTTGTCACACATTAGCATAGAAATGACAATTTTAGACATGTTTCAAATGGCAAAGAGACAGGCCATGTCGCTGTAAGTGACCGGATCAAGAGTACCGCAGGTCAAACTTGCTTTAAATATGACAACCAAGAAATGTAATGTCAGCGCATCCAAAAATGCATATACTGCTGCAGTAAATCAAACTAACAATTGGCTTATTGGTCACAGTTTGCTGCAGATCTTCCTCCATAGAGTTTACTCTGCCCCAAAAAAGGTTTGGCAATGCAAATCATCACTTCAAACATGTTGTTTGCTGAAAATAGCTGACAGCCATGCTTGAATTGTCAGTCCAAAGGGCCACAGTGTGTATGCAATGATAGTTCTATAAAAAAACACACTGTACAAAGCTGGATTGATGATGACATTCCCATACCTTTTGCAGCAAGACAAAAGTCCATCACAGAGGCAAATCTGCCTTATACACCCACCCTCATTCAACTCATCTCATTATTCCCAATGGGCTGTCTAGGAGGAGATCAGATAAGATTTAATTTTGGAGTAAAATCAAATATTCATTAAACACTTTGAGACAACATCTTGCTAACATCCTTCTGACAAGACAACGTAGATGGAGTCTAATTTCTTGGGATTTAGTTTAAGCTTTTCTAAAGGGGATTCTGAATGACCCAATCATGAATTGCTAACGATTTCGAACTATCCAGCAGTGACCCAGCATGTGGACTCACAACGGCCGGAACAATCACCTCTAATTAGTGGACAAGTACAGATTGGACCACTTGGGGCCAGGCAATGAATTCCTTAAACTTTCCTTTCCACGTGAAGGCAAAAAAAAATACACTCAGTTGGTTTTGTAGAAATGTCCGCTGCTCCTTCTCCTCCAAGACAGTTCATTGTTATCAAATATCATAAATTAACTAATCATGCCTTCTGCAGTTCTTAAAACTCCCACTCTCAAGTTTCTATTCATGCTCCAAGTCAGGAGGAGAAAAAAAATATGAGCACTTTTCCCCCCTTCAGAATGACAAAAAAGTGTGCGGTCTGTGGGATTCAAGCTTCTTAAATGACATGCAGAGAAGCAGTCTGTACAATACCATGCAGGAATAAAAAAGATGTCTGCATCCTGCATGCTTCAAAGCCAGTATATTGAGAGCAGAGGAGCGATGGGAACCTCTGACAAATACTGCAGTATTATCAGGTGGAAGGGGACTGTGCGTCTTCTCGGACAGGCTTTGTTTCATTTGTAAACAGTGGGGTAGGAGTGGGTAACAAAGGAAGAAGCTCATTGAATTTGACACCCCTGTCTCTTTTACCTGCATCCCAACACTTCACCAGCTGCCATTTGATAGCTGCCAGGGGGCTAAACTTGATCAGCTGGCTAAATATTGTAATTACAAGTGACTAGTATGTTAATTTCATTCATCTTGTCATCAAGGCGTGCAGAGAGTGAGTCACATCTTCAAGGCAGGCAGAAATGTGCTGCACCTTTTGGCACAGCGAACAATGTATTACAGCATATTATAGTGGCCTTCTCTCTGTTGTAAATACACCCCATAAATATGCTTGACAAAATGCAGAAAGCGTCGTTTTAAAAAAAAGTTTTTTAGAGAATGCTTCCTGTTTTATTGTCTGTTTTTTTTCTAATGATGAATGTGGCAATATATTTCCAAAGCACATATTTTAATAATTCTCTGCTCTGTAAAAAAGAGCAGAAGACAGCATTGTGGGAATAGAGACAGAGGCTGAATGGTGAGCTAATCAATAGCATTTTAAGGCTCTCAATATACTGTGTCGAGTTTTGGAATAGCATGGAGAAGAGCTGGCACCACTTTCAACCTATTCCAGGACAAGAGGTACGTCTAAAGCAGACAGTTTTATCCCCCACTGTTAAATCCTCCCTGACAGACACTCTGCAGTGGAAGCATTATCCTGAAATCATTTACTCAAATATTTCAGAGCTGATGTTATTTATCCAATAGTGTACATACAATAATCCTGTAATTCACACCTAAATGAGCTCTGAAACTTTGCGTCTGCGGTGGGTTAGAGGAGGGAGTAGAGAATGATTCACAGAACTTAGGACAAATAAGGTAACATCTCTACAGCTCAATCAGCAACAAAACAGGTCAACAATAATAGGTAACAATAACCTCTATGAGTTTGCTTCTTCATCGATCGCTCAACATATCACCAATGCATCAACTTCCTAGGCCCTGCCCATTATCGAAATGTAAAACCAACACTAGGATTTTTTCTGTTTATGTGCACTAATGATTGATTCCAATGAATTTCATATTTTAACTGCCATCATGTGTAGATGAGCTAATGATACGACGGGTAAAAATACGGCGGCCAAAGTTGACAACACAACCTCTAAACAAACATAATCGTAAAGATGGATCAAATGTTGAAGAAGCCACACACTTCCCTCTGCCAACACATACACACGCACGCACACAGACAAACAGAAACTATCAGGAATATTTGAAATGTTTGGCAAAAAAAAAAAACACTACATAAAATATTTCTAATTTTAGAACAAAGGGAACTGCAAGTACATGCAGTACTATAAAAAGTAACATAACAAGCTTCAATCTCAATGCCTTTCAGTGAAAAGAGTCACATTCTTTTGAGCAATAACTTTAAAGGTGTATTTTTAAAGGGGTATTATCTTTTGGAGTGAATCACCCTTACATATATAAATCCGTGAAACCGCCATGACACACTGCTTCAACATAAGGATGACGATGCACTACTTCCAAAGAAGAGAATATAGAAAGAGTCTCTTAATACATGCAACACAAAAATATACATTTCTACTTCCCTCTACTGGTCAACTGTTACTACGAAGCAAATGATTTCCTCCACATTCAAAACATTCACAATAACATCACTTCCCCTCTTCTTCCTGCATTTTGGTTTCATGTCAACAAAAACAAATTTAAAGAATGTTTCAGTGAGTGCAAGTCTTGTTGATATAAATGAATTTGAGCACTGGCAAAGATGACTTGGGGACAAATATGTTGGGATGCTCCTCCGGGAGTGTGTTAGTTGCAGTAAACATGAGCAGATTAAACTCAAAGTGATGATGACCTAATTAAAAACTGCAAACCTAAAAGTGTTTTTTACAGCGCAGCCACTATGGAAAGCAAGCAAGCAAGTAGTAGTACCCTCCAAGTGGACTGTAGCAGTTTTATATGTACATTTTATGTTTCCAAGTAAAAAACAAACAAAAAAACAATTCAATTAAAGTTATGTTGAACTGAGTCGATAGAAGTTATCCATCCATCCATCGTCAACCGCTTATCCTGCATACAGGGTTGCGGGGGGGCTGGAACCAATCCCAGCTGACATTGGGCGAAAGGTGGGGTACACCCTGGACAGGTCGCCAGTCCATTGCAGGGCCAATAGAAGTTATTTTAATGAAAATATCTATTATGTTTTAATTAAAGAACACAAGATAAAATCGATATACCAGAATTACAACACCTAAAACTTAGATTTTAATCTAAATGGAGTCAAAGTGATTTTTTAGTCATGCTGGCATTAGTGATGACAATATCAGTCTGCCTTTCGTTCTATCCACCACTTTGGTCCAGACTGAAATATCAACAGCTATTGGATGGAATGTCATGAATTTTGGACATTTGTTTTCCCCAGAGCCTGAAGTCTAATGATTTTGGTGACACACTGACTTTTCTTCTAGCGCGACCATGAGCCACTTTGGTGATGCCTTAACTTTTCATCTAGCCCCACCATCAGAACAAAATTTCCAATGCTTTTATCATATGGTTTATTACTAAATAACTGCAAAACTAATGACATTTCCATCAGCCTCAGCTTATTGCTAATTAGTAAGTGTTAGCATGCTAACACATTAAACTAAGATAGTGAGCATGGTAAACATTATACCATCTAAACAGCAACATGTCAGCATCACCATTGTGAGCATGTTGAGCACCGCAAAGTACAGCCTCACAGAGCAGTTAAAATGGCTGTATGTGCTTCTTTTTTGTCTTGTAACAATTTATACTGCATCTTTCATATTTCATATACACTTCTTGGAAGGTTACATAAAGCTACAAAAGGAGGGGATGGGGGGAGAAATTCCTACTTTAAACAAAATATGTATAGTCACACCCTATGTTTGCCATACATCTGTACTTAACTGTAAGAACGATTTTCATTGTACTCTCATTAGACTTTTGTGTTCCATTCAATTCAGTTCACACATACTGTATATATTAAGAGGACAGAAAGTAGTATCTGCAGCCATCTTCATCTCTTGGCTTTGTGCCTGAGTTTAACTGGTCAATGAATTCCTAAACACACTTGACCAGTTGAGGTGCTCAATGTCACAATGACCCTTCATCTGATAATCAAACATGGAGGAGTGGCGGTCTCACAAGGTGTGTTATAATTGTACTTTAGCCAAATAACATAAAATATAAACAAAAGAGAGGCTTGCGCTGCTGAAGAAACTGGACATCAGCTTTTGATTAAGTGATTTAATGGGCCTTTGTTGCATGACATTACTGCCTGGTTCACCTACTGTATAAGTGTTGAAGGGAATGTAAATATTTGGTTGCACCAATGGCAATATGACTGCGCTTTAATAATAAACTATACATAATATATTGGTGTCAACCAACTAGGGTGTGAATCCAAAAGTAAAGAGTTGTTTGAGTTTGCTGACTTGCAGATTCTGCAGAGAGGCAGGCTTCAGGCCTCCGTTGCCAGAAATGATCAAGTATGTGTGTATCTGAATCTCATCCATTTTAAAGATGCTGCATAAGAACTTCCAGAGAGTCCACTACACTGGTATAACTAGTGACATTTTCTGCAAGTCACCCTATTACAAATAAGGAAGTCAAAGATGTAAACCCTCGCAAACTCTCCTATTTAATCTGAGCTCTTCAGTCAATTTCTTGTCAGAAAAGCCTTTTTTGACCTTTTTAGTCTACAACGCCACCAGACAGGACGCTCTGTTCATGAAGCCCTAAATCTTAATGTTTTAGTGCTGGGAATGTGGTAATGTCTGTGGGGTTATCATATAGCGAGTGTCCTATTACAGATGTTTCACTGAATAATGATTCCTTACAAAAAAAAAACAGTGAGTTCTCGTATCCCAGTCTCTGTGGAGCCTGTTAGCAAACTAGCTATGCTCAAGCTGGAGTTCACAACAGTCCCCATGTAATTTTAAAAAATTGTATTTTGCTCCCAGAAATAATAATGTAATAATATGCTTAAGGGATTCCATCTTATACCCAGTAGTTTTTAAGTTTACTTGCTGCAAACTCTGGGTATCCAAACTTTAGGGGACACAGACGAGCTTTGAAACACCACCACTTCACCTTCACTGCCAACTAAGTACACCTAAGCATTTTCTTTCATGTTCCCAGTCTTCCCAATGCAAAATACTTATTTTGCTGTACTTCTTTAAGGTAGCACATGCTCATTAAAACCCTTGAGATTGCCGACTGTTTTACTAATCCTTACCTACATTCAGGTGTCCCACAAAATGCCTGCCCAAAAAGGTTTCAAGACGTTTTAGTTCTCTTATATCAATTTCCAGCACTTTATCGCTTGATTGCTGCTATGAGACACATTAACTTTCTTAAGAGAAACTCATTCTATATCTGACAAAACACATTTAAGAGTAGAGAGGAGTAATGAAAGGACTTTGTCAGCTCTTATTACCTTGTCTGATTCTTTATCAGCTGTTTGATTCGAACTTGTTAGGCGTATAAGAAAGTTTTATAGCATCAGTTTAGTTTTAGTTGAGTTCAGGTCAGTGTGCTTTATTGGCATGAATGTCAATGCCAGAGCAGTTTGCAACAAGTTTTATTTTTTTTTCTCAAATTTTGTTAAGAAAGAAATACAGTATAACTATCTTAATAATGTCTAAACATGGATCAGAAAGGTAACAACTAGTGGTCTTGACTACCAAAGTAAGTCTACTAAGACTATCTTTTGTCTATTATAGGTGGGGTATGCGATTCTGCAGAAATCTAATACCATGACATATACATCTACATGATACAGAGAAAACGAGGACACAGCAAGTAATGTAACCAAAGTTAGATAAGTTGTGATGCTTCGGCGCTAACACGTAGAGAAGATGAGATGGTCCCAGAGCCAGCACACCAGCTCCAGACAGTAATACTCACAACTCTCCTACTGCTATAGCTAACATCACAACAACAGCATGTCTTGGCAAACTAGAAAGTAAGCTGAATGTCCGTGGGCAAGTCATTTAACATTACCTGACACACAAATGTTTGTTTCTCCATTTACAGAGCCAGAACTGTGTACAAACACCAGCACACACATTGAATGGACAGGGGCAAATTTATGTTTCCGACACAATGAGGAAACCTTTCAAATGGTTCTCAGCAATGTGTTTTCCCTAGGTCAGATGTTCAATGTATATTTCCATGGGTCAATACAGCTACAACTTATACAGCTTACTGGTGTTAGACTCTAACCTACACCCTCAACTTTGCAGGCAAGATAGTTTCTCACAGTGGCTGATCAGATACCACTCAAGCTGCATTTGAAACATCCATCTCCCTTAAATTCTTTTGCAATTTGAACTGTAAAGTTAGCCCACACCAATCTCTTACTATGTTAATTTATAATGAGAGACACACATGCTCAAAGGACCCTGCAAACCAAATGATCACCCTGAACAGACAGCTAGCAGACCGTGAGGCGATCTTTGCTGAAATTGACAAAAATATGTGTATTGGATTAGAATCATATACCCCACCTTCCCTTATTACATGTTATTTGACTGTGTTTTTTAACATTAAACACAATTTAACACAATAACTTTTGTTAGAGGGGGTGCCTCCACCCTCCTCAACCTGCCAGCACATTCTGGGACATTTAGGAGCTTTTCAGCTTATATATATTAACATAACCAAAAAGTCACGGATACTGTGAGTGGGGGGAGGGGGTTACTTTGTAAAGTGGAACAACTTTGATATTATTACATTACCCAGCAATGACAGGAGTGTGTTTTGTTAAATGGGATCGTCTCAGCAAAGGCATTAGACACGTTTAGTGTTATTTCTGGGTTGACTTGAGCTTCGGCTTGGGAATTGCCGCAGTGTTTGCCTAGCGCTGTATCTAGTCAGTGCATTTTGGGCCCCATTAAAGCTTTATTGTAGCTCTAATATTAATGCATATTAGATTTAGATATAGATTACAAGCTGTGGAAGTGACACCAAATGCTTAAAGATACTTTTGGTTTTGCCAATATATGCACCAATACAAAGGCACATGTTTTCCTCTCTGTCATAGCTCAAATCTCGCATGAAAAGAAATCAGTGAGACATCGATAAGAGGAGTCAGTAGAGCTAACTGATTCTCCAAAATCAGAGTAGTTCACAGGAAACTGATCTCCTTCTAAGAGCAGACCCAAGTGCCTGAGAGGACTTCATATACTGTACATTAAGGACAGCAGCTAAATAAGAGTTTTGATTCTCTTAAACAGGTAGAAAACACCAGTGCTATTTTTTCTTTCAGAATACTAATTTCTTCTAATTGTATACCTTCAATAGATTAAACAACCCTACAGAAAAAAAGTAATTGTGTCTGAAACTGGATGTGGTGTCATGTCCCAAAGTAAAAAAAAATATGTAAGTAACATCTTAAGGAACTTTTTACTTTAAGCTGCTGCTACCTGTCTTTGAACAAAGAACAGCAGTGGTTCGGCTTATGATCTTCAGTGCAGATCATATCTTTGGTGATTATAACTTTCACATTCTCTGTTATGCAAACGTGCTTTGCGGGTTCTGTATACGACTTTGCCATAGGCTGCAATCGATACTATGCATGCAGAGCGTGCATTAAAAACACGGTATCAGATAAAGTCATCAAACCATAGAGAATCCACCTGTCCTTGGGGGTGCAACAATTTGCATAAAATCCATCTGTCTTTGTGGAAGAGATGCTCATTTTAAAGATAATCTTGAAGGATTCTAACTAGGGGAAATGTGTATTAGACACTTAGATTGACAATGCATAGCAAACAATATAAACAGATCACTTTGCGATCCTCATTGTTAGGTGCATTGCTCCAACATTATTGGACAACAACATTGTTTTTCAATGAGGTGTGTCAGTTTGCTGTTTAATGTCAGATATATGCCAGGATTTGTGGACAGCAATGCTTTGAAATAATGTAAAATTTTCAGAGTTGTCATCATATGTTTAGCCAGGAGGATAAGGAGGCATTTCGCTGTAATTTAAATCTAATGAAAAACAAAGGAACAGCATTCTTCTGTATTCTGTAAAGTTGTAAAATATATCTGAATGTTTTATGTAAACCTGTGGTTGGTGTGACAAGTTCAAGTTGCACAGGTGTGTGTTTCTCTGGTTAGACATTCGGACAGTCTGTTCTTGGCTGACACTGTTTGTGTCTTGTGGCTAAGTGAGGACACAATCTGGATGTCAGACCTTGGGTGTAGGTGTAGCTGACTAGTAACTCAAGCCCGATAATCCAGCGCTGTGCTCTGAAGGAAAGTCAGCTAAACTTTCCAAGAGCTTCATGTAGCCTACGGGTCCTCACCGGAGAAAGGGAGGTGAGAAACGGCAGTCTCACATCGCCTCAAAATAGAGCGTTTTGTTTCAGATAACACAGTTAGAACAGGAGAGGAAGAGAATTAGATAACAGTTAAAGAGAAAAAGGAGCGAGCAACCAGGGAAGGCAAGGCATGCATGCAAGTGTGTAACTGAGAGATTAGGCCTGCTTGTTATGGATAAGGGAAGGCAAAGGGGCAGGGAATCAGTAGTGGGGAGGGATGAGGAAAAACTGCAAAGCATGCCACGTAAGATGGGTACAGTAGGAGATCTGCAAAGGATCAGTCAAGAGTAAGAGAGGGAGGGAGGGAGCCTCGTGGTAGTGAGGGAGAAGCCCAAACAGCTTAGTTAAGGAGCTTAGATGAGGTCGGTTAGCTCTGATGATGGGCTGTATCAAGAAAAAAGGGAGAGGGGGCCAGTGACCAGCTTTAAGTCCATCTACTGTAACATTAGCATTCCTCACAACTCCACCCTCCCTCCACCCCTCCATCCCTCTCTGTCCCTCTGGTTGTGCGTCTTTCATTCCCCCCAATAGGCATTTTCCAGGTAGACTCCGTGCTCGTCCAATCTCACACCGTACTGCCTTTGACTGGCTCAGGAGCGTGGTCAATGTGACAGTGTAACGACGCATTTACCAGAAGATACAAAAGTCACACACAGCACTTTGGAAAACAAGCGCCTCTTTTTCTCCTTTTTAAAATTTTTTTTTATTGAAATGATGAGATTGATAAGTAAACATGAAAACTTGCATGCTGTTTCAATGTTTACCAGAGGAGGGGACTAAGGGGAATGAGGACATTCAGTTCATGGGCATAAACAAAAACTGGAGACGCTGCATTCAACCCAAAACATAGTCCTCTTTCCAAAGTGTCTCAGTTTAAAAAACAATGTGCTGTGCAACAATGGAAAGCAATGCACTCATTTACCTGCCTAGCGTCGAACTGTGTAACACTAGTCATAGTTACCGATCAAAATCATATTATGCTAGACAGCAAGACACACCCCAGACCAAAATGACATTAACAAGTACACAAGTAACTTGACATTTGTCCTCTCCATGCATACTCAGACCTTCTTTTTGGCTACAGGAGACAAACTGTCTTCACCTCTAGAACAAAATCCTTGGGGTAGAAGCAACAGAAATCTGTGGAAAACCATTACAACACTGTTCAATAAATTTTGTGTGAAGGGAGACACATAATGGGATGGTAATGTGAGAACTAAAAGAACAGAAAGGCTTTTGCTCCTCGACAAATCTTTTGGAGTTGCTGCTAAAAATACTTTTTGTGCAATATGGATCTATAACAATTGCATAAGGAGAGGGAGAGACAAAAATTAGAAAAGACAAATTGCCCTCTAGCAGATTTGTGAAGGTGACTTGAAGGAGCTGCTCCATTTTAGCACAAATTTCCTCCTCCTCCTCCTCCTCCTCCTCCTCCTCCTCCAGCCCCTACCGGCCTAACCCACAATAGTTAGCAAAGAGACGCTTGCTTCAAAGTGCTGCTCACACGGTTGGTCTCTGCTGTGCTCCTATAGCCATTAAAAGTCTGTTTTCTTAGCAGAAGGATGGTGCCACTTTCATGCCAAGTAGAGGGCCTACCTAATCCTCCTTTGCCGTACTGTGTTTGCAAAGGATCATCGCTTAATTGTTTTAGATGGGCTGCCCCTTCTCCCCACTACCACCCCACCCTCCAATCCCACTCAGGGCAGCAGTGGCGCCAGCTCGGTGCAAAATGATAAGTTGTTTTTTTCCACGGCTAGAGAACGAGGACTCACATGGTATCCCTATGGAGCAGCATAGTGGGGAAATAGAAAGTACAACAAAACATTATACAAACACACACACACACACACACACACACACACACACACAAACCTACATGTGCATGCTTGCACCCATCCGTAGAAACACACACATACATGCATACACAAATCCACCCGTCTGAACACACATGTTATTCTGAAACTGAAACCAACGGCATGCACTGCTCATGGAAAGTTTGTGTCAGAGAATGTATGTGTGAGAAAACCAAGACTCTGCTAGAGATTCTGTGCTTCTCATCTAATCATGTATTTAAGTCCAGATTTCCACATTGACCCCAGCATACTATAAAATTAGGTTTGTCAGATGTCCATTCTCATAGTTTTTTTCTAACATAATTCATACTGAATTCCTGTCTTATATAACAAGATCCTAAAAATCCAATAATAAAAAAAATCCCAATGTAAAGCCAAGACATGTTCAATTTAAATTCAATATTTTGGGAAGTACACTTTAGATGAGAAGATCGATACCATTCACATGTCTGCACCATAGCTAAATGTAGCTAGAGCCAGCAGCCGATTAGCTTAGTTTTGCAAAAAGACTGTAAACAGTGAGGCTGGCTCTGTCCAAAGATAACAAACCCCTCTGAAGCTAACTAATTAACATGTTAGGCTCTTTGTTTATCTTTAATACGGACAAAAACCTTAGTGGTGAAATATCACTTTGCTGTTTTATGGGGGTTTATGTGCCAGACTATTCCTGAGCTGGAATCAGTAACTTTCTGTATTTTCTGCCGGCTATCTGGCAGCTGCTTTCCCTCTGTTTCATGGCTTTGTGCTAAGCTGAGTGATATCAATCTTTTTGCATAAGTCTCAGTAAGAAAGCCAATTAGCTTTTTTTCTTAAATGTCAAACTACTGTATATCTTTAAGGCTGGCAATAATATAGAAATATAGATAGTGAATGATTGTGCAGCAGTAGCCAACAGTAATCTGCTGAGCTGAGACATTACTAATAGTATACAATCTGGACAATTTGTTGTTTTGAACATGTGGCAACATTAAAATGAGGTGACACCTGTTACGCCTAACTGCCTGCCTCTGTGTTTCCAGAGGAGCTGGTCAATGGTCAGCTGCTCTGGAGGTGCTGAGGGTCCAAGAGGATCCCGGCCGGGTTGGGCGCGTGAGAAGGAGTGGTTAGTGACAGGTGTTAACACGGGGGAGTAGTTAAGAGGAGAGGTAGAGGAAGGGACGGGAGGGGAGGTACTTAGTAAAAGCAGGCGAGATGAGCTGCAGGAGGACGGTGAGCATCTGTAGTCAGGGCCTGGCTGAAAGCCTTCATCTGAGCTGATGCTTGACTTTAACAGTGCAGCACATGTCCAATATCATATTGGGTCTGACAAGAACTGCTGCTATAGATCTTCCACTCTCCACCCACCCTACTTAAGTCCCCCTTCCACTCCAACTACGCAAAAATGACTTTGAAACATCAAAGCTGGCATTAACGTCTCATTTCCCTATGCAAATGCAAAACGAGAAAGGGAAAAAAAGCTTTTCATTTCTCCCTGCCTCTTTCATTTTCAGTGAGAATCATGCTGCCCCCTTGAGACGAAGCCCGATGTGCAGTTTTGGGGAGAAAACGGGTTAGGGGATCCTGGGGGCTGCTCTGCATTACCAAAACAAACCATTCAGCAAACAAACAATTAGACACTCATGAATTATGGACAAGCCATCTAGAATAGCAATAAAAACAAGGAGTGGGGATTGCTGAGCTAATGAAACGTATATCAGGGTGTTTTTAAACACTCAAGAAATGGAGTAGTATGTGGGCGTATCAGTGTACGCCTTTCTGTACACGTGTATGGTATTTATATGTAACCTAGTGAATCCACACCTTGAACCAGTGCAGATGAGTGACCAAAAACAAACACTGAGAAGCCTGGGACAAAACAGAGACGAGAGTGAAGGAAGAAAGGTGTCTAGTAATCCACAACGCGTGATTGTGCATCAGCCATTTTGATTTTCAATTTGTCCCCTGCAACATCCATTATTCACAACCCTGTGTTTACCTCTCACAGACGCGCACAGTCCATGCAGCAATGATCCAGGAGGATATACTGAACACCAGCAGAACAGTTCCTGGACAGATGGTCATGAGGGTCTTCATGACAAAGCGTGTGTTGAAGTTGATCTTGTTGAGGGCACCGATGCTGCGAGACGAAGCGTCCGTAAACAGCTTGCTGTGGAGTAACATGACCCTGCCTATCAGGTAGAGTCTCAGGAACATGGGGATGGAGAGGATGATGTCCACGTCGGCATCGGCCACCGACGGAGTGTAGGTAAAGGCCAGCCGCGCCGTCCATGTGAAGACGTACTGGCCCGGGATGGGATGGATGGCACACACCAACAGCTCCAGCACGATGAAGAAGATACGCTCATACGTCATGGCTATCCTCCAATCGTCCGCACCATTGTCAACCATAAACAGCTGAAGAAAAGCAGACACACACCAAGATCTTGTGTGAGAAATATTCGTCCACATGCCACATTTTTAGTTTGGTGTTTGAGATTTAGGCTTTTTCAGCATTTTCACCAATTGTTGCGTCCTCTTCAAAGTATTGATCATTACAAATTTAGATTGTGAGGCGCATATTATTCAAATCAAACCCACAAATTTAGTTTGAAACTGGAGTTCTGAAAAAGCCAGCCTGAATTAGAGTAAAATGTGTACAAAAAGAAAGAGAAGACATCTAGAAATGTTCCATTTGGTGTAATTTTGTAGCCATAAAATGGCAATCAAGAATTGGATATTTCATTTAATTCAAATGTTATATGTCTGGTGCAGCTCAAGCAGATAAAGAACATACTGAATAGGGGATGTAATTCAGTGTAACTTGAAACCAAGCATAACAACAAAAAAGAAACTGTGATGCAATAAAATGATGCAAGAAAACCTCATATAATATTAGACATTTGGTCTACCAAACATTGTGTTTTTGGATTACTCTTAAGTCATGTAAAAGGAGGTGCTATGTATAAGCAGTGTTATAGATTTGTAATTGTGAATGTAAAAATAGTACTTCAATATTATTTATTAGATAACTTTTTATTAGCTAAGCCCAATTGCCAAATGAGGAATCCTTGTTATCAGCATCATCTTCACAAAACAAATACCAAAAGCTGCTGCTATGACAAATAAAACAACATTATTTTTTCTGTGGTAGACTCACCTGGATTTCCCGGGCATGGTACATTATTATAAGACCAAGCAATATAACAGTGGAAAGGCTGATAAGGCATTTCAGTGCAAATGAGTATGAAGATTCCTATGGTGAGAGAAAAAGACATGAAAAAAGGTATTAGAAATAGCCATGTTAAATTCAAACCCAAAACTGTTCCCTGTATTTATTGTAGACCTGCATTTTTCCATATTTCCAGAGTCTATATTTAGCATCAATAGATAGCAAAAATGACTTATTACAATATAATCAATTGTTTCTGAATAGTTACTGCTTAGCAACAAGGTGAAATAAGGCAGTTGAGCAAAATAGGTAAAATTCAAGTGAAAGCTGTGTGTATTTAATTTAATCTGTAAATTATATTGACAAACAATTGCTCCAAAGATTGGCTTAGATGAGTAGCATAAATGTCCCAATATAAACATGCACATACAGCGTATGCCCACAACAGTATACAGCTACACACACACACACACACACACACACACACACACACAGTACTTATTAGTTTAAAAGTCTAACTGAGACCAGATAATGGGGTTTTACACACAAACAGCGCAGTCAGGATGTTGCTAAACAATGCAGCTGCAGGTGTAGGTGCAGCCTGATATTATCTAGGGATGCTGTTCCCCACCATCTCAACTACCAATTAATCAAAGCCCAGCACTAACATGGGGACTTTCCATTTAATGGTAGTTGTAGAAAAGGAAAGGCTAGCATTAGCAGGGGGGGCACCACAGTGGTGATAAATAGGCCAGCTGGATGCTGCAGTGTGTGTGTGTGTGTGTGTGTGTGTGTGTGTGGGTGTGTGTAGATATGTCCATAGATCTAGGAAAGGAGAACCTGTGCTACTCAAGTCTCCCCTCTATGTTGGTAAAATGCCATTTGATAAATCAATTTAACAGCCATGGTGTAAAAACCCTGCTCTGCAGCAGGCTAATGATCCTAGGGTTATTATAATAACGACAGCGACAACAAATGACAAAAACAACAAGTGGAAATATCGTTCATAATCGTCAGTGAGAGCTGCTCAATATTACTCTGTCCTTCGGTGGTCCATATTACAGAATGTATTTTTAGCTATCAACTAGATTGCTTTGCCCCTCAGGTCGGCGACATGTTCTCAAGACATTCTAATGTCTGAAATTGTTTTGAGAAGTCCCTAGTGAAATAACATTGAGTAAACCAATTAATCCACCTGCCAGAGGTTCAAGGATTTTTCTGTCCCAGTGCTCACTGCCTCTTAACGTGTTTCCCTCCTTCAGGGCTCAGAAATCCTTGGCTGAGCTTTAAGTGTCTGCTGTGTGATGTGACGTGAGATGGAAAATGGACCATCCACAGCACATGCTACCTGTCTGGTGTTGGGGGGGGGCATACTAAGGAATCGGAGGTCATTTCCATTTCAGCTGAGGTCAGCTTGATGAATGGACTTAAACCCGCTGAGTAACAGTCACAGACATTCCTATTGACTTTCTTTAAACCCCATACATCATCCTATAGATTACTGCACTGACTTACTAAATAGTACAGACACACACTCACACATGTCAACAAAAGCATATTTAAAAATTTTAAATAATCTGACAGAGACAACTGGAAGAAAAATCAGTCCCTCGTGGAAAGAAGATACCAGTGGTTTTGTGTGCTTTAGCCCATTACCTACAAATGTACTTGACATTAATGTAAGGAATAATAGATGCAAACTATAGATAGAACTTGAGATTTGTACCAGTCAACTGACATACGTTTTTGACTGTACAGATCATTAATCCACAGTCAATATTTGGATGCCAAAGCAACCTTCACAGTACCGGAGAATTAAAAATAGCCACTTGTCACAGCCACAGCATCATGTGACAATAATGTATACATTGACAACAAAATAAAGGTGACAAATTATTTACCTTAAAGGACATTATACCAGCAAAAAGGAAGTACTTGAGGCCCCTAACCCTTGTCTGAAAAGACACTGAAACTCTACCACTAAACGCACTACCAACACCCACTAATGTAGTAGTAATTACCTCTGGATTATAAAACCCCTGTCCCAGTTGTTAGACCTTTGTCTTTTGAACAGTCTTAAAAGACAGGCAAGTTTCAGGACTCTGCAAATCCATTTTATTACATAGTGAAAAGTGTAAACCTGAAATTTAAAAAACAAATGCAACATATTGGGTTTTGTTTCATACAATATTCTGCAATCATGTTAAAGTTTCACAATAAAGGTGAGAAGTGACAGGTAGCACTGGCAGGTAATTATTAAGTCTTAGCGCCTTTCAGCTCTTGTTTTGGTTTTACAGCCACAACGTTTTGGTACAGTCTTTCGCTTTTATCAACATAGTTTCCAGCCACAACAGGTAGCTGTTTTCAATGAAATGCTCTGATAAACTCACTGTACATTGTCCTATTCTACACTAAACGGCAGAGGCACAAAGTTAGCAACTAGCCAGTGAACAGGTAAAGTTAGCTGTTAGCCAGTGAATACAGTGTAGCATTTACTAAGTTAAAGACCCCCTCATATTTCTAACAAGTTGCTGAAGACCAAAACAGAGTTAAAACAAGAGTAGATATTGGACAAGCATTTGATGGGTTGCCAGAAGTATGACTCCAAATTAATGCTAAGGCTGGATCTGTAAATAGGTAACTGCTAACTCATTAGCCATATAAACTTTATAATGCATACATAAGTCAGTCATCTGTGATGCTCTTGTGGTAGTTGGACCCCACATGATCAATAATGTTTAAATATACACATTCTATACAGTTTGTTGTTAGTGTGCTTAAACATATAAAACCACATAAGGTATTCAGTCATGTTCAGTTTTTACTCACGTATTGTTAAAAAGATTGTTCTTTTTAACAATACAAAGACACCGTGACCTGTTATGTGATGTCAGTAAGCAGCCCTGTAAATATGGTGGTGGTAGCTGCTCTAAGTGCACTGAGAGATCAATATTCTAGCCAAAATGCCCTGACACAGCATAACTGAAGGGCTGGTGCACTGGGACAGTAACAGGTCAAGGGGCGGTGACCAGGTCACCACGACCCTGAAGCTAAGCTGCCTTGTTGATACCCTTGCTCAAGAGTTCCTCTTGTTCCTAAAGCGTGTTGTGTTGTCTCCACTTTGAAGAAAAGTAAAAGATGCTGTCGGGCAGTTTTAAGCATCTGAAAGTTCATTCCCATCTTTTATTCCTATTGACCTTTCTCGTTATCTCTACTTGTCTTTATCTCTCTTTCTCTCTGTAAATCTCTATGTATGTTGCTCTCTTCATCCCCTTTCCTCTGCTATCCCTCTCTTCATCTCACTCTCCTGCTGTGAGGTAGTGATTTTAGATGCAGGCTTCACAGGGAACAACAGACAGTCACAATAGCACCAGTAGTGTAACCAATTATTTGGCTAAACTCTGATCTGATGGCAAAAAATGAAAAACAAAAGCAGGCCTGTAGCCTAGTCAAGAAATTACTGAATGAAAAATTTAAAAAAGGCACAATTGGAGATTTTATCCAATCGATAGACTGTTAGTCATAGATCACACAACACTCCTTTTGTGCTTGTGCAATATTCCCATCACCTTTGTTAGATAATGTATGTCAATGTCTGTGCTAATAATTGCTCTTCATAAATCTGACAGCTGCCAACCCCACACAAATCAAAATTAACAATCAATGACAACACACAAAGCTCCCACTCATGCATCACACACATGCACAGCCTACCTTAGTGTAAACCCCCCATGACAGTTCCGTCTCTGTCACCATGACAACAATCCCAAACATCCCGAAGATGAGTGCGTAGTCGCTGAGCCGCTTCCGCTTCTCAAACAGTGCCCTCCGGTGGCCGAGCTTGTAGCCAATGTCCCTGTTCTTCTTCTGCGGCGCCCTGCCTCCGCCATGCCCGCTGCCCTCCCTGACCAAGCTCTCGTTGGACGCCTTGCTGGGGTCTTCGCCGCCGTTGCCCTTGGACACCACCACTTCCAGGCCAGAGCTGTGCAGCGTCTGCAAGGGCTGCGTCTCCGAGTCGAGCTCCGCGAGGTTGCGGCGCGACGAGGACGCCAGGCTGCCCACTAGTGGTCTTACCACTCCGCCATTGTACTTGCAGGTGTTCATGGCTATCTGAGGGAGTCGGCCGCTGCTCTCGGAGAGGGAGGGCTTGGATCCAGCATGGCTCAGCTTCTTGTTCTCAGTAGTGGCCTGTGAGCAGGAAGAAGAGTGATAAATACAATAGTATCAACAACAAAAAGGGTGTAAAAACAGTAGGTGGGAGAGACACAGGTTTAGACTTTTAATAGAGCATTGATGTGGGAGTTACATCTATGTGGCTCTGGAGAGGGCAAACAGAGGGAAGGAGCTTGCAAAACAATTTTGGTTATAAAAGCAGACAGATTTAGTGCTCAGCAGGACATGTGGCCTAACATAACCAACAAATCAACACTTCTTGTTTACTCAAAGTATTCTTTCTTGAACATTGTATATTGGGAACTGGTAAGACGTGGTTGTTCATTAAGAATAGTTATAGCCTGTTCTAGGAAGTGTTGAAAAAACATAATCACACAGCAGTCAAAAGTTCACTTTATGTGACAGTGTGCCAGCTTTTCCTTCAAGAAAATGGCATC
The DNA here is from genome assembly GCF_014851395.1 of Micropterus salmoides. Taxonomy (NCBI): domain Eukaryota; kingdom Metazoa; phylum Chordata; class Actinopteri; order Centrarchiformes; family Centrarchidae; genus Micropterus; species Micropterus salmoides. The sequence goes on along the minus strand of NW_024040485.1, from coordinate 21,192,835 downwards.
AAAATGTGTTGGCTCAAAAACAAATAAATAATGAATGGACTTTGATGTATAAATAAAATCATATAACCAATAGTGGACCCTACAAAGTGCAGAAAATTGAATTTTTGCGCTGGACAAATTTAGATATGAATGATTAATGCTCGGCGTGACCCTGTTTCCTATCAGAGAAACACTTCCGCAGCAGAGATTAGGAGCAGGCTGCCCACAAGAGAATGAAGAAGAAATGTGGACCTTCTCAGATCAGATGTACCACAGAGACAAATGTGAGATTTTTGAAACTCAAAGAATGATGTCTGTTGAGGTTATGGGCAACTTGGGGGCAATAAATTGTTTATTTTACATATTACATTCTACTGTATTTTACGTATTTTAACTTCTTTATCACCTACACAGAAAATTCCTATTTGTCTTTTTTGACCTGGTGCCATACCGGCTCTTCTCTTCTCACATTGAGTCGTCTATCACTTCTGCTCTTCTTGGCAGATAGGAGTGAGTTTCTGTCCCGGTTACGCAGACAGAAAATGTTCTATCCACGCAGAGGCTGTAGAGCAGTCACCCCAGAAGCATCTATCTGCCTGTCTATCCCCTGCCCTTCAGAGACTCGTGCAGATTATCATAATGGGTTATGAAAACTTCACATGGAACAGTGCTTTTTCCGAAACAAGTTGGGGGTGTGTGATAGCACTGCTGGCCCTTTTTATTAGCCTTGACAAAGCATGCCTAATGCCTTTAAATGTGCTGGAGGGAATAAAGAAGGGCAACCCTAATGGAAATTTACTAACTCTAGTCCTGTGATGCTATCGTCTTCCGCATATTGTGGCTCCATGAGAACAGGACTAAAGGTTAAGGATTAGTGCAGCCCATAGTGTTTCTAATCCCCTTTTCTGTATTAAATTGCTTTTTAATCTGTGCCATTAGGACCCCTCTACACTTTTGAAGACTGTGCAGTGAGTGAACTTTAGGTTTGAATGACAGGAAATACTGAATAAATAGATGCTGATATGGCAATAGCGACCAAGATGCTGTTATTTTGTTTAAGGATAAAAATAGAACAGGGAGTGCTGAATTTAGCAAATTTGATTTTAGTTCAACATATCAAAACAAAACAGCAAGTTCCTTAAAGATACTGAGTGGATTCAATGTCTCGTTACTGATTTTGTTCACACCCAAAGGGTCAATTCCGGCTATTTACAACTTATTTCTGACAAATGGATGCAGCAACAAAGATTTATATCTATAGCTTGATATATCGACAGATTTAATTATTTCACTGAACAATCAAAAGTGTTGACGCTTCTCTGAGTTTCTCAGCATCAGCACTAACTTGCAAATATGACAACTTAATATCAAAATGTCACTGAAGCACAGGTTTGCACAGACTATGACAGAAGTCCAACAGACATGATGAAAATATTGTTATGGTAGCCAGTGCATGTTCTGGCTGAGCAGCATAAGAGAGTGTAGGACAATTACTGGAGTGAACTCAACTGGTGCAAGCAATCAAACTGTGCAGTTCATTTTTGTAGGCCGTATTCAGGGGTGGACTAGTAATCTGGCATACCGGGCAAACGCCCGGTGTAACATAAATTATTTATTTATTTAACTGTTTTTTTAAAAATGGGTCAAAGACCGGCCTATAAACCACGGACAACGGCCCATTGGGTAATTTACTATATATGCACTGGGCCGGCCCAATCACAGCCTTACTAACCCCCACCCTCTCCCCCTCTGCCCTCTGTTTCTTGCGTTGCAGGTCAAAAAAAAGAAATCTTGGCCTACAGCTCTCAATCACTGTCAATCTTTCGCCAAATGACTTGCACCAAAATGTTAATTAACAAATGAAAATGTTTTGAGAAAGGTTTATTTGCACAATAGGAAATCCTGCAATGCAATATAAATATAGAAGAAACAGATCTGCATTGTCCAAAAAAAAAGTAACTTAAATTAAAAAATAAATTAAGTGTTTAATGCTCAAAATCTTCTGGGGAGGAAACCCCCAGGCCCCCAATCCCAAATTCATGAATACATAATTTTTCTAAATTGTATTAAAATATATTCTGTGCAGTGTCACGTCTCGTGGGCTAAGTGTTTTGTCACACCCCTAATCTGAGCCCTTAAATGTCCCCACCACTTTTCAACATAAAGTGACGCCCTTGGGTAGGGTGTGTGCCATGCTGTAGTGACAATGACGATTACTTCAATTAAGGTCAATGATTATAACATAATCATAGCGCTATCATAAAGTGAGACTGTCCCCTACTGCTGGTGATCACTCACTGTCATACAGCGCTGCATAAGCTATTTGACATTGTTTTTGTAGCTAGCATAGTTTCCTAATGCAGTCTTAACTTTGGCCCTGGCCATATTAATACTTTTTGGTAAATATTTTTTAGTCTTTACGAGTGTGTAAATAGCATAATCTTTTCCTGCATCAAGCGCTACAGCACATCAGCCTGCCAGACTGTACTGATTGTCAAAAGAGGATTTATTGCTTTTGTGTAGAAAGTAAAAAACTCTGAAGTCCTGTGTTGAGCTCAGAGTATTTTTAGCTTTATTTTTTTAGGTCCTGTGTTGCTTGATATGTTAATGCAGGTCCTGGACTATAATATCTGAGAAAAAAATTCAAGACAATTGCCTGTGCATGTTTGTAAAAAAAAACACTGTTTATGAGTTTTTGTGAATTTATAGGTTTATTTTTACACTGTTTATCTTACTCTTGTCCTACCACAATATTAGAGAATTAGAAACTACTCTACTTGACTGGGGACTTTTATTACATAAAATAAATTTGACAGATGATTTTATCCAAAGCAACAACACATCAGGCGCAACTTATGGTTCAGTATCTTTCTCAAGAATTGAACCTCTAAATAACAACCTACAATAAATAGCCACCCTGTTCTTCCTCCCGAGCTAAGTTGAAGCCGTCAACTGCCATTAACCCTCAGAGTGAAACAGACTGTCTAGTTGTGTCCCAGATTAGGAACTCCCTTCTTCAAAAGCTTTAACCTCTTTAATTTATCTGCTAAAAGTAAGACCAAATAACATCACTATGAGAATGTTGGTACAGTTATGACTAACCTCTTACTCTACGAAACTTAATAAATATAGAGAGTGAGGAAGATCATTGTCAAATTGAGGCATTTCTGTGGTTTTAATTAAATGTTGTCGTGCTAGCTCGTGGCATTTTCCAGCACGTATCCTTTATTTTTCTGTGTGCAATTGTAGTTCTTGTGTTGTGTGTGTGACTGTAAACCAAGCTACATGGCATCTGTGATACACTTGGTGGTTTCACCTGTTGTAATATAAATTTATGCAGGTCATGGGTTATGAGAAAGAAAGTGACAAACCAAAACTCATTCTTCGTATTGATTAACGTTATGTATCCATAGAGCAGAATGAACTCGGAGAAAGTGTGACTGTACAATTAATGACTGACAGACATGAATCTTGCCTCCTCCACACTGAACAAACAACACTCCCTGCATGGGCCCTCATTTATTTTTACCTTGGAATTTCAAACTGAACACAGATAATAAATTCCTCCAACCTTTCTAGAAGGCATGGTTTGGGTCCCTCCGTTCATTAATTTAGTTTTTTCTTAATGAAAATGAATCCCCCTTAAAACATCCCTATATATTGTGAACAGAAATGCTGAAAAATAAAACTCGTAGTTTACCCCTGATTTGGTTCCTAATTACATGCCAATTGATCAGAGTAAAATGGCCAGGTCATGGGACCACAAAAGAGCCTGAGATGTAAAAGGAGACCGTTCAAGGAAGTGTTGTTCCAATAATGTAAAGGAACAGGATTGATGATGGACACCAGGAGAGCAGGGTTGCTGTTACATCCTCAGCTTTAGTTACCTCTTTCATCAGTCACTGAACCAAGTCAAGAGTGACCCAAACATGGGCGACCGTCCCATCAGTCAGTTTGTATGAACACTGAAATATTTTGTGCTGGTGGAAAGAGGGACAAATAAGAGAGAGACTATCTGCACAGACACATTGGGGAAGTGAGACACAAACAATAAAATACTAAAATATATTTAAATAATATAATAATAATATTTTTTTTTACTAATATTACAAAATACCAAGATGTATGCCTGACCTTCTACTCTGTGAATAAGTCCTTCTCATACTTTCCAGAGGTAGTCCTCACATCACATTCCAAAACCTCAAAGCACTCAAACTCCCACCCACTTAGCCAGCCACCCAAGCTCCGTCACTTTTTGCATTGCCCCTGCAACCCGACTAAACAGTGCAGCGAAAAGGGCACGGCTGGCAGTGTTGCCCTTGTCGTCCCCTTATGCCCCCACAGAGGAGACACGGGGAGGCTGCCTGTCCAGCCAACCAATGGCTCAATTTCATTCGGAATGGCACGCAGCATCCAGGCTCTATGAAATGGAGCCTCATAATCAAATTGAAAAGCCTCAGTGCAGAACAGTTTAAATGAAGGCAACTCTCTGCCTCGCTCCTCTCTCTCTCTTTCTGTCTCTCTCTCCAGCCAGCTCAAATCTAATAGAAAATCCTCATTCTTTGGTGTTGTATAGGGCTACTGTGCTGCGGTGTTGAAGACTTATACATCTTAAAAATGTGTGCCTTATAAAGTTTGTGAGTTTGAGCATGTGGGTGCCAGTCTGTTTAATTATGTGTGCTTATATGCAGGGGTTGGGTGGGTGGATGTGTGAATATGTGTACTAGTTGAACAAGCTGAGCATCAGCCAGGCACTGGATTAGGTCGGATATTGACGCAGACAGTGTGCGGCAACGAAACAAGCACAGGGAGGAATTGTTTGAGAAGAGCCACGTGTATGTGAGATGCTGACAAGGCTGATATGAAAGCAGGAACCCGAAAGAGAAGGAAGAGCGACAAAATAAGGCAGAGATCTAGAAAGTGAGGGAACATGAAAGTTAGAGAGGGTGAAAGAGAAAGAGATAAATGAAAGAGAGGGAAGACAGCTCCCTGTGGGTGTCTCTGCCAGCCCCTTGAGTGATTGAGAGCTGTAGGCTACACACTCCAGTTTGTCCCTGCACACTAGACGCTGTCACATTTCTCTGACAGGCCAGCAGGCATCAGGGCTCCTCTGTCCATCCCTGACCAGCATGTGGATCATTACTCAGCGCTGGTAAAGACAGAGGAAAACCAGAGGCTGCAGCCCCTCATTCATGTTTAGGAAAATCCTCCATCACAGCTGTGTCTTGCAGTGATGGAAATAAACAATATATATTTAATGTGATCATGTTAGAGCATCTAATGTTAAAAAATGAATAGCCCAGGCGTACGTATCATATCTTAGTAATAACAGCATATTTTAAAAAGTTGTCATCTTTATCAGCGTCTAAGTAGAAATGCTATTTCCTTGCAGTAGTAGAAAGGTGAGCCTCTGTGTGCCAAGTCTTATCACCCTATACTTCATGTCCTTATATCTCTGTAGGGATGTCTGCCGTTGAATAATGGCTGCATTGTGTTACACCAAGACACGACAGTCCTACAGATTGAAGACAGGCAGCCTATGTTCAAAGAGTTTTCACAGAACATTGTCAAACTGACTTCACATGTCTGGGACAGTCAGCATTTGTGTGGACAACTGCTTGATGTGCACTGAAGTGACCAGCTCCTGTATCTGTGGGATAAGGCTGAATTGTGTGTGTTTAAGCACATGAAAAGCATGTTGCCAAGTGTGTTTTTCACCTCAAACATTTAGCTCATGTCTGATTGTGCATATGGTCCATGTTCACCAACATCTGCAACTGTATATTGATTTAATATGGATACTATGGAATGACATTTGATATTGTCAGTGATTTTGGCTAGGGCTCACATTTAATATGAAAATCAAATTACTGCTGGTATATGGGAAAAATGTTTGATTTGTAATGATTTGTTTGAATTCTCAGCGTAGAAGGTTCCTAAATTTACTGCTCTGCCGACCATCTAGGCTATTGTTGTTGTCAAAAAGGCTACTAGCAAGCCAGCTGAATGGATAATCATGACACCAAACCATCCACGAAGCAATGCGTGGAAACATTTTGGATTCAACACAATAGATGGAAAAATCGAACAAGGTAAGAAGTTTTACTGAGTAAACAGTAATGTTGTAACAATGCTTGTCACGTTAGCTTGTCACTCAAGTGAGGTAGCAGAAGCAACGTTGAATGCTCAGAGCACAGTTACAATATAGTTGATCAGGCAACACGGGTTGTGTTTGAATTAATTTAAACGCAGTACTAAATTGCCAAAATGTTGCATTTGTCTGGTTGTAAAGGCTACAATGCAGTTAAATAATGTTAGTTCCTGGACTTATCTGGAAGGTCTAATCTATTCTGATTCTGACTGCACTTATTTTAGGCCTTACCTCGTCACCAGATAATTATGTTAATATACAAATAATATGAGCATAGTGAGGAAACGTAAAATTGAACGTAAGTTTAAATTGTTCAACACACACAGAGCACAAAACAAAACATCCATACACACCGTATCTGCAAAACACTTACATCAATGTATTTAATTTGTTCTTTCTACAATATCTGCACCTGGCAGCTTATTAAATTATTTAAATGCTTTTGTTTAAACAATGCAAAGCACTTGGTTAAGGTAAGGGAAACACTGATAAGTCTTGAAAATGTCAACACTGATGAAGTGTGAGACAGGCCACAATGACTTTTTTGATATTTAACTAAAACCACAATAATTACATATTTTATACATTAAATACATTTTGGTAGTTGAGCTAATTATTCTTGGTATTACTATGGTCAAAGATGGTTTTGAATTGACCTTTGAGCACTGAGTAATACTCTTGAGGGCGTAACCATATGATCCATCTGTAATGGAAACTGCGTATTTGATATCCCAACTGCCACGACCACCATCTTGAGCCATTTTCAAATGCTCTCCATCATTTAGTGAGGACAGTTAAGTGGTAGGGGTCTGCCCAGGGGGGAGACCCAACACAGCGACTCAATAAGAGAATAACATGCAACTATAGAATCTACACACAAAATATTGTGACAATACTTTTAATAAAATCAAGCTCAGCACTGTAGTCGCCTCAGGGATGTTATAACCTTTACTGAGGCAATGAACTAGACTTAAAATATAGGATAATAGCATTAACTCACAACAGAAACAAGATGTGATTATTTTACTGTTTAGTTCAATGTTGTCATCATTTATAGATCATATTCAATCCAGCTACGAACATGAAACATGATGTGGCCATAATTAGTTTGCTTTTTGTGTATTTTACAGTGGTAAAATATACAGTAATAAAACAACAAAAAAGGACAAGAGAATAATAATACGTACAGAGAACAATATTGCTACTATGTGCACATTAGATTAAAAAACTGGAGAGGACTTCAAAACAAGTAAATAATGCATGATAAATGCAGGGTTGTGGCTACAGTACATAAAACAGCTACTGTAGATGTTAGGATCAAAGGAAAAAGAGTCTGAATGAATTCTGTGTCAAAATCACTGTCTGTAGATTTCACTGTCCACAAAACACAGTTAAAAATGATGGAAGCTTGATAACAGAGACATTTATTGGCTTCTAGCAAAGCCCACCCTCCCCCTTTCTCTCATTCTCTTGCTCTCCTCTCAGAGATTAACAACAAAAAAGTAGCCAAAAACAAAACCTCCATGGAGGAAAAAGGACATAGGTACATTGCTTGTGGGAATGTGTTATTGTTAGGACTAATAACACGCTGTATTCAACAGAGACACAATGCTATTATAATTAGAAACCAACAAGGTTACTCCATATGTACTCATGTGTGTGTCTTATAAACTAGGTCCTGGGGAGATTGGGGTTAGAACTGATGGGGGAGGTGGTAACTTTCCCTGTGGGATGCCCACTGTCTCATTAGGAACAATTTCAATTTCCAACAAATTAAAGGAGGGCATTGTTAGAAACTTGATTTGTAGATCAGGGCCATAATGGATGGACTGATCCTCGTAAAAGCTGGTTTGCTTCTCATTCTCAGAGTCATAACTCGGTCAAATGTGAACACCACCTATTTTTAAAATCAGTTTGACCCGAGGACAACATTATATGTGATAGCCACTGTAAATACATGTTCATAAATCTGCTTCAAAATCATAAGGCAACTCCAAAACTTGCCTAAGAATAATATTTATCAGTATCAAAGTAATCCAGTGATAGTTTTAGTTGTATGTACATCCGCTCACAGAGTTAGACATTGAAAACCCTTGACTTATAGTAAAAGAAAGAAGGGCTCTGATATGCACAGCACACACATTAAACCCAATCAATCATTCCACCACAGGTAAACTTTTGACAAAAAAACCCCTGCATAAATAACATCCTAGTTGCTTAGTGCTTTCTAATGAAGCAACGGGTTTATTAAAATATGATTATTAAATGAGAAAAGTGAAGGTATCCACAGCACTCACTATCGCAGAATATCCTAGAAACTATAAATGTCACTTAACCAAAGATGCTTACCCAGAGAAAGACATATAACTTGGAAAATGGCCAGTAGGGCCACTCAAAGCTGAGTAAGTCACTCACTAGTAGTAAAAAATGCTCATAAATGACACAACAGTGGAAAGCACCTCAGACATAACTCAGATGTGTGAGCGTGAGCAAAGTGCAGCTATAAAGACTAAAAGAAAGTAACAAGAAAAGGCTTAGACCACGCATTTAAAATGGATTTATATTTATTTAGAATTTTTAGTTTTTTGAACTGAGGGGAATTTTTACTGTGTTCAGGCTGCTATCCAATTGTAATTGGTTTAATCATGAAGAATTTGCAGTTTTAGTGTAGTTTTTTGGTTTCATTTTCACAACTGGGAAAAGCTGCATACAAACTTATTGAAGTATTTGCTGTACTGACCTCTTATTATTTAGTAGTACTTAGTAGAGTAACATTTTTTACAGAAAATGTGAGAAAATGACAATTCCTAAAATGTAAAGAACAAAAGACTGCCGTAAGTATTTTCGGGGGTACAGAGGGCAAGAGCACAAAACTTAAAATCAGACAAGACCTTTGAAAAATATTGCACTTTACTTGTCATTGGAATTTAAAAAGAGCAGTTTCCAGGTTAGATGGGTGATGTCAGAAGATAATGTCTTGCAGTATCTCGCATCCGATATTCTCGGTGTTAATGCTGAAGTGTGAATGCCGCCATAGAACCTGCTCCTTGAGGTTTGACATTGTACGTGGAAATGAGATTAGAAGAGCATTTCAGAGTTGCACTAATCAACTCTCTAAAGTGACATTTTTATTTTAGCTAATCAACAGTATTGCCCAATTTCTCCCCATAGACTCCCATTATGGCTGATTGCCTGATTGATGCCAGATTTGTGCTGATAACCGCCTCATAAAGAGGCCTTTGCGGTCCTTGACACATTCCCACACAAACTGAGTCTCATGAGAGGAGGCCAGAAACTCATTCTTGATGACACAACTCATCCTTCATAGTGGGTTATGTACATACATACATCCCTCTGTCCATCCCATTCTTGTGAATGCGATATCTCAGGAATGCCTGGAAATTGTGAATTTCTTCCGATTTGGCACAAACATCCACTTTACTCAAGGATGAACTGTTTCAAATTTGTTTACGTTTTCGGCCCCAATTCAATAATTGATGACCATAATTCACAGTTGATCCAAAATTACCTTGACGAACACGTTTTTGGCTCAAAGGTTATCGTATCTTACAAATAGTTTTTTTAGGCCATAATTTAAGAATTAATTGGACAATTCCAGATTTCGCACACACATTGACTGGGACAACTCAATGAGTAAACATTACCTTATCCATTCTGCCTCTAATAGGTGACTTCTGATTTGTTGTCACAGTGATGTTACTGTAAGGGAGCTGCAAAAGGCAGCACACATCCTTACTCTACATTTATTCACATTTTTTCCATCAGCGTCAAATTCAAAATGCATCCACATCTGTTCAGCACAGCTTGAAAGCCTTTTGCATTAACAAAGATAGCAACAATTGTCTAGTTTATTGACTGGCAACAGGGCATGCAATAGATCAGAGTGAGTAAGTATAACAAAGCTTGTTGTACTTCCAGCATACACACAGCCAGGTCATATTGTTAGTATCAGCAAACTGTTCTCTATGAACTTTTTTTTCCTGTTTTATTTGTTTTCCCTCCTGGCACCCGAAGCATGATCAAGGCTTTTAGGGTTGTGTTTAGGAAACAGAGGGGAAACATTGTGATTATGCTAAGTGCAGCATGGTTACTGTGTGACTGAGGTTAAACAACTAAGTTTAAGACTTGTTTAAGATTAAGAAGTCAACATTGACCTGAAGCATGTATTAAAGATACATTAACACATGCTTTGTACACTGAATTGTCCGCCACAACCTCCTCCTCCACACTACTTCCTACAGTAGAACAATTTTTTTTCCAGGGACTGCAAATCACAATTACACATTAGTTACATATGAACATAATTCACAAGTTTGGAAGTGTGCACGAGAGAGTAATGTGTGTGAGTAGTGTGTTCGTGATGAGTACACTGCTATTCTATGTGAGGTACTGTGATAGTTTGTGTGAAAATGTATGTATGAGATACTATGCATGATAACCTTTAGAGAGATAATTTGTGTGAGAAATGACAATGTTGTATGTAAAAGAGACGGTAGTATTTAATAGAGTGTAAATATATGTGTTTGAGCACAAAAAACTTATGAGGGTTGAATGTGTGTGATACATAATATGGCAGAGTGAGACTGTAGCCACTCTAGTGTACATTAATTGTCATTCACATGTACAATTACCCTCTCATACTTACACTGTAACACAATGAGTATAATTCTGTGTTAGAGAATAGTGTATATGTAGTAGTTTGTGACTGCACATGTAGGAGGGCATAATAGTGTGAAGGAGAGTATAACATTATGTAACGTTATGATGATGTGTGAGAACAAGTATGATTTATAACCTAAATGGACTCTCATACCAATACTTCTTCCCACTCAAAACCAATAACACATGTGGTCAGAGACAGAAGAGACAGAAGACACACACAAACACACCAAACCACAAAAGTCTGAACTATAGCTTAATCTTTGTGGACCCAGAAGATTAAACCATCTTCATTAGGTGACAGTTCCCCTGGCGGCTATTTGTCATCCCAACAGGACCACAGTGGCCATATATTCCTCACATAGATTATCACCCTTAAGTGCCCCATAACCCACACTAAAATTGCACAATTTGTACCTTTTATCAAACCGCATTCACTATTGTGAGGTCCAACAAGAGTATCAATGTATAAATGCCACTGCCTGACAACTTCTATTTTCATTGTGAGGTGATTGTAAGTCATTTGAAAACGAGCCCTCTGTAAATTCAAGCTCAGGCAGTTTCTTTCCTTCCCCAAGGCAAAAACATCAATAGCGGAGAGAGAAGCCAGGACAACCTATTGCACAGGACAGATCAATAGCGCAACAAACTCAGTAAAGATTGACTGGAGAGTTGCCTGGAAACGTCCCGCTTGAGATTTATGACGGGAGGAGGACACGAGCCAACCGGAGACGCTAGAGGACATGAGAGGGAGAGGAAGAGAGAGTGATGGAGAAATCAGGTGTATTCTCATTTTTTAGCAATTCACGGTCAAAATGAATCCTCACCAGTGCCTTAGAGAAAATATATCTAATTTTAAATACCAATGAGTAACATAAACAGGATTGCTTTGCAACTGTGTGCAGTTTTCCACAGAGAATAAACAACAATTTAAAAAAAAATGTAATCTGAAAAACTGCTCAGTTTTAAAACCTGTCTTGTTCCATATGTTTCTTTTCCATAGAGAAAACGGGGAAAACTACTGAACCAGACCGTATATATGTTTGACATTCAAATGGGGAAATTACTGCAACAGTGACATGATGAAATGAGAAGATATCAGGTTTCATTGCTCCACTCTCCAGTCTAACAGAGAGCCCTTACCATATGTCACCTGGCTCCATCATGCTCTGACTGGTGCCGCGGTCTCCCATAGACTCAAGCTAATTGAATATCCTTATCTGCCTCTGAACCCCTCTTTTCTCTGATGAAATGAAACAAGGGCCGGTTGGAACAGCAGCACATTTGTATTCACCCACAGACACTTCCAGACCAACTGCAACACACATACTTACTGTACTTTGCTGCACCGCACCAAACTTGTTTTCAGGTACAGTAGGTGAACCATAACCAGACCCCCTATACTGTACTGTACTACAGTCAAGAGTAGCTGTCTTTCATGCTAGTCTATTACATCTCACATGATAAAAAAGTACTGGGAATTGTGCTAACAGCCTCCAGCTGTGATTTTTTTCCTTTGATTATGAAATTAAGTGCTGCAGTTTTCTAATACCCCCTGGGCCCTTTAGTGTAAATTGATTCTATTTTAAAAGCCTTTTTTTCAGACTGACAGAGAAGAAGTGGAGGCTGGGGAGCGGAAACGGGTGATCAAAAATGGACTCTCAAAGAAAGAGAAGGGAGCGATGGAAGGCTTTGTTTGTGAAAAGGGTTAAAGGGAAAATGGAGGTAGCGAAAGGGGAAGTGCACAGACCATGACGGCGGCCCATTAAGGGGTTAACCGTCGGAGGGAAGCCGATAATGGAGGCTGGAGCAGCTGTATGGGAACTACAGCATGCAGAGAGCCACACACCAACCACTAACACAAACCAGAGACAAACAGAGAGAGAGTGAGGGAGGGAGGAGGCGAGGTGCTACATTTTTCTCATGTCAGCATCACGTGAACACTCATAAACCAAACAAGATAAATGAAAGTAGCATTCGCATATTGTCATAAAAGCAATGCTGTTTTTTAGGTACTTCTCGAACAGTACTGCAAGCACATGCACATGTTCACACGGATACACGTGGTACGTTCACTCCCTTTGTACACACGACAGCAGATGCTTAAAGGTGGAGACACGGTGCTGCGACTCAAATGGGAAACAGGTCAACAGTGCAGTGATACAGTGGAGGATTACTGAAGAAGAGGGTCTTCCACGAGACTGGAGGCTGCAATACAGATAATGTGACCTTTGCATTCTGAAGACAAGACTGTCCACATGATAATGATATAGGCTACTCAAGCTCTTCTCTCACTCATTCACTCGCTTGCTTGCTTTCCCTTTACACATTAACACAGGTACAAACCAACATGCAAATGTGCGGGATTACACAAAATACATGCAGCAGAACAGGTCGGGCTAAATTCTAATCCCCATAGAAACATCTTTTGTTTGTATAAAGGTAACAAATAGTACTCACATTTTCTATAAACAGCTGAAGGCAGAGTAGATCTGACTAGATGTGGATCAGCTAAATCTTTCTTGTTCACTGAATATTTATCAGTGGCCAGAGGAGACTGACTGAGTTTTACAGGGCAACGGTTGTGTATCATGTGCTGTAAATTAAGTAGTACAGTAGCTCAGGGGATCAGCAGTCAAACTCTGACCTGAGGGCATAAAGACCTAAGAAGGACAGGCAGGGAAAAAGTCATGTGTGTATGAATATATACACACATGTATTCTAGCGTAGTGACCCTGCCATACACACTCACACACAGTCTCTGTATGGAATATCACAACTGTGGGAGAAGCTCTCCAAATGTGCATTTTCAAGGGCAGGCTGCAAGTGAGGCGTTAGACGATTGTGTGAGCAAAGAATGATGAAATCACACATCTCTCACATCTCGTTACTGCACTCTGCCCTCCTACCAAACACTGTGTTTTACAAGCATTTGAAAACAGCCAGCAGGCAATATTGAAATGACTCAATGAGCTGACACGTCGGCAATATCATAGAATACGTAGAAAGACGCACACACGCACACCTGAACCTTCACATACATATAAAGCCATCACTGAATCTGTCCCAGCACTGTAATGAACGACAAATATCTGCTTACAGCTGCATTACTCATACTCTCACACTCTTTTGTGTTGTGATCATGCCCTAACGCAGGAACAGCCTCAGATCAATAACCTAATTAGCCATAAAGCATATGCATTGCGGTGATACATTATATGCCTGGCATCCCTTGGCTAGCATCTCACAGGAATTACCATATAAATGAACTGTGGTCATTTATTAAGCAAAGAGCCGTGGTGGGGACTTGGCATGCAACGTAGCAGGGCGAGAGAGAAAAGAAATTGTAAGTTACAACACACATTAGAAAAGGAAAACATCACGAGAGGTCGAACAGTCAAGTTACAAATTGCATTGACTGCTGGCAGAGCGAAAACATCTGCCATCCTGTGACTCTACCCGTGGAGTAAGTAAGCAACAAGGCTCACAGCGACTGAGGAAACCCCCAACACGCTTTCTTTCCACTCTTTGTATTCAACTGGACTGCAAGTAATTCAATACACCTCTCCTTGTGCAGGCTCACTCAAACGAAGCGCAAGGCGAATGAACTATATCAAGTGGAGCACTATTTGAACACCACTTACAGTAATGTCAGTGTTTGTGTGGGCTGTACTACAGTGTGTGTGTGTGTGTGTGTGTGTGTGTGTGTGTGTGTGTGACACATGGACATGTGCGCAAGCCTGTACTGTATGTGTATTACGCGTGTGTTAAACCATGTGCGTGAACGTGTGAAATGAGTCGTAAATCCAAAAAGATAGTCTTGTTCTGCACATGATTCCTTGACCAAACTCAATACCCCCGAGAGAGACTGCTACACAATACCAGGCTGATCTCTCCATAGCAACACACATGGTAACACAAATCTATTTCAGAGCAGGAGCGCAGTGCAGCACTTAAACACAGCCGACAAAAAAAATAGGGAAAACAGCAATCAATTATTAAAAGAGCTTCATGTTCATACTTACTGCCTGTGTGTTGCCAGCTGCAGACGAAACTAAGAGGCTTCTACGGCTCACACCTCTCTTCATGCCATTGTTATCAGAGATCTACAGCAGCGCCACTCCTTCGTCACATACAGAGGATGTAAACTAGGATCTGCCCCTTGTCTGACATTTAATTTTTCAGCAGGGTGTGTTTACTTTCAAGGTGTTGGCTGCCTTGGCAGACTTGAATGCAGGAGGCAGTGGAAACATGGACGCCTAATGAGAGAAAAACAAACGCAGGCCCTGTAACAACAGGGGAGAGATGACCGATAGAGAAAGTTTAAATCAACAAAATGTCTCTCCTGGCAAAAGCCCGCTAGCAAATCATAACACTGTGCGCAGATCTGTCGACATCAATTGTTCCAAGCCCCAGCGTTCAACGTCACCTCTGCGATATTACAAAGCCAACACAAACACACAGCTGAAACTACTTTAAACTACTTATTTTTTTAAAAGAGATCCGGCAGCCCAATTACCTCGGCATTTTCCTTCATTTAGTCAAGAGGAAAGCTAAAAAGTAGGACTCACTTAAAATTAATGATCTTAGTTACAAGAAAATCTGAACACTGAAAAGAAAAAACAGGAGCAAAATGAAATACTAAACACTTTAAATGGATGAAAGCAGCAAAACTGAAAATATTTAAAAAATAAGAAGTGTTAGTTTGTCTTTCTTTATGAAATACTTCCACATCTGCTGTTCATGTTTCTGGGGAACAAAATTATTCACTTTCTACTGTACAGAGCTGTACACACAACCACCACTAAACACGACTCCACTAAATCCTCCAGACAGCATCGAAGAGACACTAAGTTTGTTGCAAGTACCACTTTGATATATATTGTGTTGACCTTTGCTTGATCATATAGGGTGATTACACGCGTGCTGGAATGCAGTTTGGCACGATATGCAAAAAGGCTTTAATGTAATAGCTTTCCCCCTATTTCGAGCCATCCATTCTGCAATGACACACACAACCTTAAGTTCTCCAGAAAGGTGGGTTGGCACTCGCCTGACACACACACAGCTACAGCAGAGCAGCTTACATGCCCGGTGCACCCAACAAACATGGGTGATGTGACAGGAGAAAAGAAAGACGGCAGCAGGCTGTAAATATTTTTATTTATTCTTTTTTACTTTAAACCCTTGACCTAACTTCCACATTTGTTTTTTTATTTTCACATCCAATTTTATAGATGTGCATCTCATGACAACTAAATGGTGAACATGCAGCAAAGATTTGTTGCATTCCAAATTGTGATATAGCTTCAGATAAGCTCAGTAGAGCTCAAACAATTTATCAATCAATCGATTAGTTGATCTACAGAAAATTTATGGGCAACTGCTTCGATAATCAAGTAAATTTTCAAGCAGAAATATCACTTCGCCAGTTTCACAATTGTGAGTATTTGTTGGTTTTCTTTTTCTTATACCAAAGTACATTTTACAAGCTATCTGAAGATATCAACTCAGGCTTAGGGAAACTGTAACAGGCATTGTTCACTACTTTCTAATATTTTACAAAGCAAACGAGTAATCCATGAATAGAAAACCTAATCGGCAGATTAATTGATAACGAAAATACTTGTTAGTTGCAGCCTGAGCTGGGCAACATCATTTCATTTCATCATTCATTTCATGCCTGCTAACATGTGTTCTGATCAAATGTGTAGTGCTGAAACTATTAGTTGATTAATCAATTAGTTAGCTGATAAAATTGATTGTCAACAATTAAGTTAAGTAATCACCTATCAAAGAAAAATGCCAAATACTAAAACTGAATACTTTGAGATTTTGAACTGTTGGTTTTACAACATAAACAATGTGCATCTGTCACACTGGGCTCTGGTAAGTGGTAATGAGTATGTTACACTATATTATCTTTATTTGACAATGACTAAAATTGTCAGAATGAATCGATTAATGGAATAGTTTGATGTTTCAATCTCACTTTCTAACTCTTGTCAAGAAAACAAGTAAGCATATATCCCAAACTGTCAAACGATTCCTTGATTTATATAAATATTAACAGATTAATCAATAATGAAAAGTTGCAGCGCTAAATTATTGGTCCTTCCTGTCTCCGAGAATGCACCAGGCAGGATTCTCCACAAATCATCCATACTGTCCCAGCAGGGGACAGAAGCCACATAAACATGATAAAAATATGATCTGGCAAAAAGTGCACTTCCTTCCGTTGTTGCCTTCTCATTTTGAACTTTTCTGGCATTTCATTCATTTTCAGAGTTGTTGATATCTGTGCCGTGGATGGCACCAAATCTGACAAACTGTACAGTGATTAATCACAGGCTTCTGCTAAACACGACGTCTGGGTATCCTCTAATATCTGCCTTGTTAAACAAGAGCAAATCCACCAGTGTTTATGTGCTAGTCCCAGCCGGAGATATCACCATAGCAGTAAGTGGCAGGCATTAGAGTACTTACACAGCCTATCACAATAGAAGCAGCAATGCGCCTTTCAAAGCACAATGTTATGAGGTAGGACACAATATCGTACAACCTGCCATCAGTTCAGTGGGCTAGCTATTGAGTTTCAGGTTGTGCTGTGGGATACTGTAATCGTATACACTTTGTCAGGCTTGTTCTGTCACAAGTGTTTTGTTTAAGGGATTTCAAATGGGGAGCGAGGGCAGGGACTGTCTCATTGAGGGCGAGTCAATATGTAACCATGATCCCACAAATATCCGTGAATAGATAAGCATGTCTAGCCGTATCAAAATACTTGCCACGCTCGGCTGTGAGTGGAAAAGGGTGGACACTTAGGAAGAGTATGTCATGGGAATACTTCTAAGATTTGTCTTTCAGATTTTTAGTTTCATGTTTGAAAGTGGATTATGTAATAGTTTTGTAATAAATAAATGTCTTGTTTGCAGTAAAAATATATGAGCTGGAAAGCTGCAAAACAAAGGAGAACTACTGTAAGTCAACATACCAGACTCTCAAACTAGTGTAATGTTAACTAAATCAAACTGTAACGTTACATCATCAACAATAAACCTGTCCCTGTTTGCAGTCAACATTAGCCTAACAATTAACGTGATGACAGCCAGCGGGAGGTAAATGATTATGTTAATGGACACCACAAGTTTGGCAAGTAAACAAACGCTCACTCATCTTTTCATAACAAACGACAGTCGGGGTTGACCTTCGGTAGGTCGTAGTTAAAGTAAGAAGCAAGCTAACGTCAGCTGAGCTAAACATGTTCACTAACCTCAGGTTGCTAACCTATTTTGCGTTCAGCGCTTCTTTGTTTGGGTCTTGTATATGAAGTTTTAAAGCCAAAGTTTCTGATGAACGACACAGCAGCTGCTGGTTTTTGTTGTCCTCTCTCACATGTGGCCGCGCGCAGCAGATTCATAGCATGTTTTACGTGGGCAGGTTATAGGTAACGCAGGGAGGGGAATAAACATTGTTCAGGAGCCCTGCACCTTGAGTCCGAGTCAAGTCTGAAGTCTTTTGAGGACGGGTCTCAAGTCGAGTCTGAAGTCACTGTGTGTCCGACTTAGGACGAGTCTCAAACTCAAGTCCCCATTTCTGTGTGATGCATCTATGATGCAGTGCATAACATAACATTTAGGAATTTTCGACACCAAATAGCAGACCCTTTATATGTCTGCTCAATATTACATGAATTGTAACTATAAGAATAGGGTTCCAGTAGGCCTATTCTTAATTTACCTCACACTGGGTGTTCAGCTTCTCTCTCAGCAAAACCCCCTGTGATTTTAACTTGAAACTTGGCAACTTCAAGAAAAAAAGTTTACTTTCCCTTCAGTCATTTGGTCATTCCGGTGTTCTGCTGATGCTCCAAAATCGAGCCAAGTTCAGAACAGTCATGTCAAGGTTGTTCGATGTACCACCTTTTGCTACTGGTGCCAGCTCAGCCCCTGAAAACAGCTGCAGCATTTTAAAAGGCAGTCTGATGCTCTTATTTAGATGCTGTACCCTCGTCAGTTCCTCCTTTTGCTTTTTTCTTTTCTATCCTGTGATATAAAAAAACTTCACATCGATTGCACCTGGAGTAAGGAAAAACAAAAAGATTGGTGAGGACTAAACTGCTGCTTATTTGAAAATAAATACAAATTAACATCTGTTCACATGTTCATATGTCCATTCGTATAATCAGCCAAAAAATTAGCACATTAGTGTTTCGTCAAGTAGATTTCTCTGGGGAGATGACTGGTGAAGCATGAGGTGTTAACGGCTAGATGCAACAACAATGTACTTTAGCATCTTGCAGTTTGATTTAGCTTTCTCTGGTTTGCCTTTCTCTGCAAGATCCACACTGTACCAAAACAAAAGAAAGAACATTCAACTCACTAATTTTTTGACAAAACACTAAGCAAATGTACTTGACAATGACCTGTCTTGTTAAAAACACTTTCCCAGATCACCTTGTGGGTTTTCTATAAACGCCAATAAGGCTGAGGGGATAGTAACATTTATACTGCCAGTTAATCTTCTTTTAATACATAGATTTTTACATCATTTGAATCAGACTGCTTTAAATTGTTCTTATTCTTATTCTTTTTCCTTTCTTTTTTTTCTTTTTTAATACATAAATGCTGACACACATATGCACACCTTCTCACTTGTTACTGCCACCATATTTGAACTTATTTTGTCTGACATTACCTCCTCAATATGTTATCATTCATGTTGTTACTTATTTTTATGTAATCAACATGCTTTTCTTTTCATAATTTGTTTGGCCAGATCTAATAAGTCCTGTGAGGTATTTTCTTTTTTATCATACATGTAATATAGGTCTAATACAAATAGTAGGCCTACCCTGTTGGACAGCTCTCTAAGCAGAGCATACAGCACATTTTACTGTATAAAGTGAGGTTGGGAGTATGTGGAACACCCTGCCAGGAGCTGCACTCACTGGCAGGTACAGGCCTAACGGTTTAAAAGCCAAAATATTAAAATTCCCCGCTCAGATGCCCCTCTGTTCTGTGGAAACAACAAACGCCTTGTTTCTAATTCGGCTGCCAGGGAGCGTCATTTGAATATTTTCCGTGGGTTACCCCAAACAACACTGCAACATGGAACAGGTGTGTGTTCGCGTTTGTGCGTGCGTGCGCGTGGTTGTGTAACCAAATTAGACAAATGGCAGGTTAAATGAAAAACATCACGCATTGGGTTACATGTAGTTGCATTGGTGCTTTTGGAACAGCTGCTCAACATTGAATAACGATTCAAATACCACCCGCCCCCCCAACTCCGCTTTTTACATACATAGGCTACATACACACACACACGCACCACGCGCGTGCACACCATACACATAGGCGAATGTGCTCTATCAAAATCATATGACAGGCGTGGTCGTTGAGTGAAAACGTTAAGGCCAGTTTGTTTTTGTCATTAGAGGCTACTTAGATACGATATCGCAGGATAAAATGTGAAAAATCTACCTTATGGAGGTCGATGCGTATCCTCTCCTCTCCTTTATGCGGGCTCTCTGGCCACAGGTGATAGCTCGAGCCGTAGTTGGGGCTGTCTTTGCTGCTGTTGCTGACAGTCGCAGACGAGTTCCCCGCGTATGCCTGTTGTGGTACCGGGGGGGTTATGCGGGAGTCGCGGCTGTGTGGCTGCGCCTGGTCGCCTTGCGCGGAGATCCTCCCAGACTTATTGCGGTCTTGTTCACAGTGCTGCGGACGCTGGGGACAGAGCCCCAGTGCGCTTTGCTGCTGCTGCTGCCGCTGTTGCTGCTGCTCTTGCTGTTGCAGCAGTGGTGCCTGGTGAGTCCTACATAGCTCTCCTGAGCCGCTGGCGCAGTAGTTGATAGGCAAGCTGCTCCCCACCAGTAGCTGTTGCTGCGCTCGTAATTGTGGGATCTGTTGCTGCTGCTGCTGCTGCTGCTGCAGGTCCTGAGTCTGAGACTCGAATGCTCTCCTGTTAGCCTCGGTTGACTCACATACATTTAAAGAGCGCCCTTTCTGCGAGTTTGCACGGATTCCTTCAGGGGAGGGGTCCCTCTGTTGGAGTCTTAAATGACTGTGCTGTTGATGCTGTTGTTGCTTCTGCTGCTGCTGCTGCAACAACTGCCTGTGGTCTCGGTGCCCTCCTGCTCCTCCTCCTCCCCTGCAGCGTTCCACGATGCTTGCCTGTTGGTAATTATTGGCACTCCTTTGGAGACGATCCCCTCTTTTAGATTCCCGGGTTAACAGCAGAGAGGAGGAGGACGACGTTGGTGGCGGTGGTATAGGCGGCGGAAAAGGTGGGGAGGGCTGCGGTGGGAGAGGATCGAAAGGATGGTGCTGATTTTGAGAAAGGCTCGCCTCCTGCTCGGAAAAACTGCAGTGGCAGCTTGGAAAAACAGGCTGCTTCTCCGACTGCGGCGGCGGCGGCGGCGGCTGCTGCGGCTGAGAACCGGTCGGGGCCCAAGGATCCTGCTGCAGGTGCGCCGGCTGCCCGGTGCTGGGTTCACCGCCCCGGTGTGAAGTACGCTGGGCGGTGTCGTATCTCGCCAGAGGTAGAGGGTCGCCACTGTGAACAGGTCTCCGAGAGGGCTGGCTCAGACACGGGAGCTCCTGGAGGCTCTGGCGGTGAGCGGCGGCTGTTGAAGTGCGGTCTCGGTGATGAGAAGAGGGCGGGGGCGGCAGGCTGAAAACAGGAGCGACTGGGTCTGGGTTCTGCTTGCTGTTTCCTTGCTTTTCGTCGGGGATTTGGTGCTGATGGACAGCTCCAGCGTACCGATGCCGCATCCCCTTGATCGCCTCGTCTCGCTGTGGTTGCTCCTTTGCCGTGCAGAGCTCCGGCACCCGTTCATTGCGATCAGTCCCAATAGAATAGGACCGACTTGTATCATTGGTAGGTTTGACCAGGACCTGCCTTAAAACGTCACCGTACAGCCAAAACACCGCCTTCGACTTAATATCGGTCCATTGCCTGCTATGCGCACAGGTTGCAGCTGATCGATCACTCCCTAAGGCTGTTAGGATATTACAAGAACGGGATTATCAAGATGTAGAAAGGTGTTCAAAATCTTGCTCACATGGTCGATCATCTTAATCCACTGTTAACCCAATAGATCGACTTTATCAATGTTACCATAACCACCCTGCAAAACAAAATATCACTTTTACTGCTACGTCACCCAAACAGATCCATAGGCCTGTCAAACATTATGCTTTGCCCAAATCCTGAACGTCACTTTATGATCAACTCTAAACGATTACCTTCCCTGCTACTTTGACGCCCATAAAGTGGACCCATAATATAAAAATCATGAGAGGAGCAATAAACACACACTCTTGAGATCTATTTCCAAAACCCATTTCCACTTGTTGGTACCATGGCAAAGCATAAAACAAACCGGGCTGTAGCGATTACCTCATGCCATACAGCCCGAGCCTTGCAGTCTGGTATTAAATAATTTAGCACAATATGCCTGGTTTTGTATTACCAGGCAGAAATATTTAGAACGGGAGCTGCATGCAGAGCCTGCAGTCGGTTCGCAGCCTGCTCTGTGTGTGTGTTTGTGTGAGCCGCTGCTCTCGCTGGTGTTGCATGCTCTCCGTGTAACATGGTAAAGGCTTTACTGTCACAGCAGTCAGGAAACCAGCTAGATGGAGACAGAGAGAGGCTGGGCGCAGATGGCGCTGTCCGTGGTGCTGAAGGAGTCAGGAGGCGCATTACTAAAATAGCCTTTGTGACGGTGTCAAGTAGCCAGAGGATAGACAACTGTCCATCAGATTATGGGCAGACATTTCTCGCAGCTGTGAGGATTATTCATTTGGTGACACAACTTGGATAAAAGGATAAATTCAGATTGTTTTTCAAGTTGTTTCACTGATAGTAAAATCACACATGTAAACATTTACAGTGAAAAAAGTTACTGGTGGCTGTTATAATTTCTATTGCAATACTGGTCATGTACTCATTCCTTCATATGACTTCACTGTAACAGATGGGTAGCAAAAGCCACTCCACAGTCTTCCCTCTGTGTTTCCCCGGCAGCTTTTCCAAGCTGAGCCATAGTGCAGGGAAAGTAACACAGAGAGACTTTTGTACTAAAGAAGAAGATACACTTGATTTAGTATGCATCCTTCTGAAGCCTTAAATGCTGTTTCTTCAGACCAGGTCATCATGTGATGGTTTTGTAAGTAAGCGAACTTTATGTCTTCAGCAGCTTTAAAAAAAAAAAAGAAGCTTCTTCATTCCAGGGACACAAAAAAATAGGCTACACCATAAAATACAACAAGAATCTCAGAGAATGGTCATACATAGGTTTTTAAAAGCTTTTTAAAATACAGAACAAACTTAGGACTGCAGAACAAGATGTTCTGAACATCTTCCATCCCTATTCCTTTAACGCTCTATAGAAGTAGGTTAGTATTTGAAAATATAAGCATGAACACAAACACACCATTTTACTGCAAGAGAGAGAAGTTGAGGCTGAGCCAAAGAGACAGGAGAGGATAGAGATGGAGCGGGAGCCAACGTTTACATCATACATTAGCCATTCTTAATAAGTCATAATCCTTTCCTTAAAGCTGGTTCAGCCATTTGGGGTTTTGATGGGTCTAAAGACTGCAGCGGTGGCACACTTTGCCTAAGCACTGGAAGAAAGCTGCAGGTACACTCTGTTTTATAGCTACATGAAGTACTGCAGGAATTTAGAGATGAGCTCTGGCCAGGGCTGCATTAGAAACCTGATCATTTTCATTAAGTAATTGGTCACTGTGACCTGTGTGAGTTCCTTGGCAAGATGGAGTTTCATTTGCTAGTTTGGGAAGCAATGTTACTGCTTCCACATGAATAATTAAATAAAACTTTACAACTCCTGGAAACACAGAAACACTTATTCACCAACCGGCTATGAATGCAGAAGCCCACATTTTCTCTCCATCTTGCAGTTTTTCCCCTCTCTCTCCCTTACGCACACCCACAACCATAACGACACACCAATATTTCACTCACACAGCCCCTTTCTAGCAAAAGCTGCCACCAGAATATAGTTCCTCTCTTGGATTTGTCCCATGCAGCCGTCAAACTTGGCCAGTTCAGCCGTGTTAAAGCATATTGTGTGTCCCTGCCTTGTTGGCTTCTGGAGGGAGAAGCAGCGGAAGATCTGTGACACTAAAATGGTAGAGGAGGAAACACAGAGGAGGCCAATGGCTTCAGCACGTAACATAGGAAGTAGATAAGAAGCCTGTAATTACAGAGAAAGAGAAATCCAACCAGGGCGAAGCAGAGAGATGTGTAAGTATTCGTGTGTGCTTGAGAGAGAGAGAGAAACTGATAGTGTGCACTGTGTGTGTGTGTGTGTGTGTGTGTGAGAGCGAACCACACCGAGAGGGAGAGATATCTAAAGAGAGCAGGTGCGCCAACACAGAATAGATCAAAAGAGTTCAATTGAAAAGAATAGGAAGACAGAAAATGTGTTGTGAAGTGAACCAAAAATAATTAGGTACAGAGATTAGCCTATTATCTTAACGCAGAATCACCTACACTGAAAGATAAGTCATATGTTTTTATAATCATGGTTCTTGCAGATAATTGTATTCCTCTATGGGGTATTTTCTAAGCATCTTACTGTATGTTGTGTTGTGTGTTTCCACCAGGTTAGTAGGTAAAGTCCATTTAATCTGAATTGAGGATAGAGGGTGTCATATGTTATACAGATTTTAAAGGCCTCTGAGACAAATGTGTGCTCTTGGACTCTATAAAGAAAATCGTCTTGGGTATGGTTGCTGTCCTTTGAAAAGCACCTATCTACAAAACATCAACTTTTAATGAGCTTAGAACAATGTGCCTGTTTTTAGCTGTTTGACAGTAATTTGTTCAGATAATCCATTTTTAAAGTGGTTTATTTCACTTGACAAGTAGGAGAGTAAAAGTAAAAGAGCTATTAAATTTCAAAAAATTGAAGAGACATCCTTTTCCCCGGACAGCACCAAAAAGACAGAAAGACAAGAAAGAAAGAAGAGGTGTCGAGAAGAGAGGTTTTCTAAAACACTTCTGCTTGGCCCCAAATGCCTCAAGTGTGATAGCTGTATGTAAGGCAGCCATCTTGAATTAGTCTGTCAATTCACTGCATGTCATGGCTATGGCTGTCATCTTACTCAACTATGACTAACTGGAGTGATGCTTCAAGGATGGAGAGTTGTGGTGCTGCAGGAGTGACAGCAGGGCCTTGATACAGTGCTATGACCGGTGAATAATGTGACACATATTCAGCTGGACTGATGCGTCTGGCCTGCGTAACAGCATCATGATCATTAGTAAGATTTGCTCCATCTACTCAAATGACTAAGCAGCTTTACCATCATTCAGGAAGAGACAGGTACAGAGAGAGTCATTGTTAAATATCACTTGACATGTTAGCATCCCAATATCACATAAATGGGTGGAAAAGACTGTGCAAGGCAGACAACTGTGATGAGGTGTTTTCTGTTACCCCCACAAGCAAAGCCAAGGTGCAGAGAGTGATGAAGTGGCAGTAACGCACAGGCATGCCAGGTAACATCTGCGATGAGATGAGATGAGATGAGATCCCATTGAAAGAATAAGGGGATACTCGAGAAGCATCCCGGGTAATCCTGACACACAGCCATAAGCTTAGAGGAGCAGAGGGGCGAGTGTTCTCATCCATCTCAGAGAATGAACAAGAGGGCAATTAGTCACCTTTCCCACACAAAACGCCCCCCACTACACACACTCAGATACCGCCACCTAGATGTGGTTGTTTCCTCTTCGGCACGCTGAAGGAGAGGCTATCACAGCACAGCTCTATTAATTTAGATTTGCTCTGGTTTTTAATTATGAGGTTATGAATGACAATAAGAGGAAAATCTTATTGTCAGTGGCAATTATTTCCACAAGAATGACAAAAATATTTAGCAACAAGACAACTGCATTCCAAAAAAACATATACAGACAGTTATGGATAGATTTTAAGCTTCTTCAGAGATTTGTTTGTCATTCAATAGCTCCCACTTTAATTTACATTTTTTTCCAACTACTTACGCACATTTTCAAAACTGTCTCCATTTTTTAAAACTCTACACACAATTCCACAGATTAATTGACACTGAGAGTCACTCAAAATGAAACACCGCTTATAAAATGCCATATACATTTCAAAATGGCAAACACTTTTTGGATATACCATGTAAATGCTCCGTATTTGTATAGCACCTTTCTAGTCTTTTCGACCACTCAAAGCGCTTTTACACTACATCTGCATTCACCAGTCATACACATTCACACACTGAGGCTAAGTGCTCAAACGGAAACTAACATTCACAAACATTCATACACTGGCGGAACAGCCGCCAGGGTCAAATCGGGGTTCAGTATCTTCTAATCGACCTTCCGATTAACAGCTAACCCGCTGTACCTCCTGAGCCACAGCCGCCATGTACACACTATAGTTCTAAATCTAAAGCTCTTTTGTCTTTCTTAGGCTAATGTGTACATTGTAGTACAGCATGATAACCAACCTCATTTATACAATGCAGTGTAAATTAATGGATGACTTAGAGCTACAAATGTTTCAATTGAATTCAATTCAAAACTTTATTACAGACTCAAGGTCCAAATCTTACCCACAACAATGCATAAATACATACCCACAAACACACATGCACACAATACATACATATATACATATAAAAAACACCATAGTAAACCATGGTTAGAAAATTTTAAAGTATCAAATTATTTAAAATGATTAGAACACATTGTTCTACCAGGAGACAATTATACCAGTGTTTCCAAATACAGGATTGGTAGCATGTAATATTTAGCCGCATGTTAGTTAAGCCCAATATTATTTCATTTTGTGACCCATTGAGCCCGCACATGAATTTAAACATTAGGTTTCTTAAAACAGCATGAAAGGTCGTTACTCCTGCAGCCACAAACATCTCATCTCACTTGCAGTACACCATCTTGGTCTCTTGAGTAATATTCTCATTGCATCGTTATGTGCTACTTTAAGTTTCAGTAGACTTGCCTTTCTATAATTTGACCTCAATTAGAGGCATAGAACGGTGTGCTTAAAACAGCGATATCTTTACACCAACTGTACATTACAGTACAATACTCTTATGCTCAAATAATCATTAGATAGTTGCTTACCTCATGTTGGGCTGAACGATCAGTCCATCTTCCTTCATGGTCAACATGTGGCTGATCACATGATCAATATGTGTGGCCCTGATCTCATCAGAGATGCATCTCTTTCCTTCTCTTCTTTGCCCTCACCGTCTTCCTCTTCTGCCCTCCTCCTCCAACTCTTCCTCCTTGAACTTGCCCTCTTTGTCCTCCCCTGCCTCTCCCTCCTACTCCCCTTGCTCTCTGTCCATCGTTGGGATCCATTGTTCAAAACAGGTAATCTGACCTTTGAACTACGCGTACGCCTAAAACAGTGATTGCATAGTGATCAGTTAAGCATTTAGTGTTTGCACATGTGAGGAGTGTTACCTGGTGTGTGTAGCATTTTGATTGGTTGTGTTTGGAAAAGGAAAGCAAGTCACTTCCTGTTAGATGTTTGTGTCTTATATAGACAATTGTGTGTGGTTTTTTGAAATAGGTGTTTTATGAAATTGAACACTGAGTGAAAGCCTGAGAAATAGGCTGAGAAATATCTTATGGAGCTTATTTGGAGATTTGGTGTGTAGTTTTGCTATTTAAGTGAGAGGTTTCAAAAATCATGTGACATGTAAAGATGCTGTGTGTAAGCAGTTGTAAAAAAAACAAAAAACAAACTACAACTCATTTATCTCTATCTGAGACGTTATCTCACTAGCTTTACAACCCACGTTTTAAAGCTAGTTAGATAACGTCATACGCTCTCCTACCTCTACACAAAGTGCAGCAGCGTCAATGCAGCAATGACAGAAGTGTCTCCAGGTTTAGTCTGCTGCTGTTTGTACATGACGTCTTCTTGCTACACAACAACAAACACCTGCCTTGTTTTCTCCAGCGTGGCCTTGGCGCAAGCATTGGACCATCAACCTCTGTTCATAGAGCACAATATTGTCACTGCATTAAATGGAGCAGTTAATGATGAGTGGAAGTGAAGAGGACAAAGAGAAAGAGAAAAAACAGGGCAAGGTCCATTTATAATGCAGTCTCTGGTGTGTGTGTGTGTGTGTGTGTGTGTGTGTGCCCGTCATATAGGTGTAAAGATGGTTATGACATTATACTTGTGTGAGGGTGTGCCTGTGTGTGTGTTTGCATCAATGTGCACATGTGAACACGTGCATACCTGTGTGGGCGGATGGGACCAGCATTTGACAAGAGAGACTCAGTTTGCCCAGTTGTAAAATATGGTGTTGAGAGATAAAGAGAGGAGAAAGCTCATCACTAATGCAAAGGTTCAAAGACTCGGTCCCCGTCTCATCATCAGAGCCACAAACACAAAGGAGATGACCAACTGACCCCCCATTTTCACCACCAGCAGGGAGAGATGCACTGTACTATACTATAAAAAGCACGTCTTAAGAGGCATCCTTTAGAAGCCATTTCAAAAAGACCTCACTTATATTGATCACCTTAAACCATCTGCACAAGGACAAAAACATTTGAAATACAAATGTTTTTACAAAATAGCATTATCTGATCTAATTCAGGGAATATCCCTGTATATTCCATGTATATTCACAGACAGGGTTTATTTCTGCTTCCCAAAGGTGTATGTCAGATAAGAATCATGCCTGAAAAAAAGTCATGCACTAGTGCTGCAGGTGTGAAAATACAAATGAAGTGCTATAAAGGTTTTTAGCAACAGATATTAGACCCTGCGATTGCAATTTCATCATGCAATCTTTTCACACCCCTCCTTTTTAACTAATACTCAGAAAAGAGAATGAGTTGAAAGGGAAGGCAGTGAGGAAAGGAGAGGGAAGGGAAGCACATACCTTTTCTCTGATGGAGGCTGCATACTCTCTCCTTGCAGAAGACACGTCAACGATGATTATAAATGACAGCAAGAAAATCAATAGTCTCCCACTAAGAATAGGGGCTCTCCCAGTTATTGCAGTTTCATGTCTGCAAATAACGGGGAATACTCGCTCAAGATTTTTGCAAGCACATGCTCAGGTTATTGTTACAGCAATTGGCTGCTCCCTCTTCCTTCCTCGTGTATTTTTACCCTCCACCTGTTTGTGCTCTGATAAAACCGGGTTTCAGCTAAGTCCTTTTTTATTTTTTTGTTGAATTTAATTTTATTTGCCTTGAGTCCGCAGTGAAATCTCATTCCCAACGCTGTGTCATAAAATGAATTCCAGGAGGGGCGTTTAATGATGATTTACACGAGATCGATGCGATTTGGACTTTTATCAATTCAGGACGATGGAATAAAATCTGACAGGGTGTGGGTCTCCCGGAAGATATAAAAAACGCTGATGGGAGCTGTGACAAACCAAGAAAAGCACGGGAGGGGGGGTTTATGACCTTGTGTGCGCTGACGTTTCCCCCATCACCCCCTCCTCCCTCTGAATTGATGCGGGGATTCCTGATGCTATTTTTAGCCTCTTGGTCGTGGAGAGCCGTGCGTGGGTAGAGGAGAGAGAGAGAAGAGAGAAGCGGGAGGTGGAAGAGGAGCAGCAGCAGGGGGATGAAGGGGGGGGGGGGGGGGGCAGATGGAAGAGAGGGAGGAGAAGAGAAGATGAGAGGAGAAGGAGGGATTTGTATGGAAGGGGGTGAGGGTGGGTGTTGGGGGGGGGGGGGGGGTTCCCATGCGGACTTCAACTGCAGCAGCATCAACACAAATCTCCCTGCTGTGAGGGCTTTGAATCGTGACCAGACAGCCAGGAAAAACAGAAAAGGGGAGCGCCGTGTCATTTTCTCCACACAGGAGGGTACTGCTTTCTTTCATTTAGCAGGGTTTTCTTTTTACACCAGTCTTAAATTACCCAGGTCTTTGAAAAAGGTGGAGAGTTATATGAGAGTGTATAATTATATTGTGGAAAATTTGAGGGATATGAGAATGAGTGTTCAGTAATAAACCTACAGTAATAAACCTGTAATGGCATTTCGTTTTATGATATAGGGTGTTTTCACAGCTATTATTACTAATGCAGGCCTAGATGTCATAGCTCTTTGTCATTTAAATGTCTGATTGTAGAGAGATCTCTTAGGTAATATATTATGTATTTGTCTGTAGAGGTCTGTAGCCTACTCCTTAAAAAGGTTCAGATTTAAACAGGCTATAGACATGCGCACATGATGGTGTTTTCCACACTTGTCTGTAATAATAGACTGCCTAATGCTTGTGCTTGCCATTTTTAAAATTTATTCAAGATTAATTGAGGTGTTTAGGTCAATTCTTCTAATCATATAATAGCTTAACAGTGTCTCCTTGGTGTTAAAGAATATGTGCATTTTTCGTTCACAAAGGCCAGCCCATGACCACCATAAATAAGACACTTAGAGGCTACATTTCTTTACACGTGTACCCCATTGAAATTAAGTCATGGTCACAATCTGAAATCGGGAGGAAAGTAGCTTGGCATATGGGGAGAGGTTTTATTATTTATCACCAGCGGGCTATTTTTAGCTCACGCTGCCGTGTTGGCGTCGAGGGTTTCCGGGCACATGGATGGCAGGTTTCCCCGTCACCCGCGGGTCACGCGGCGGGGGGGGGGGGCCCAGGCACACCATACTAGAGCAAAAATAAATAAATAAATGAAAAAGCGGGCGGGGGGGGGGGGTGTGTTCACCCAGCTGGTTGCATTATTCACTCACGCAGTCAATCAGAGGCGTGTAATTACTGAGAAACGACCAGCCACACTGCCGCATAGGAGGCGTGTAGGCTTTATAGGCCTCTAGATAGATACATAGATAGTACCAAACCTTGAAGACCACCAAACAAAAAGCACACCCGTAACCACATAATAGTTAGGCTAAATAAATGTCATATAGATCTAACATTTTCAGTGGCATTTTCTATCACTGATTAAAACTTCTGAGGAGAGGTTTTATTCTCCTTGCTTCTTGTCTGCCATTAGTAGAATTAGCATTTACATTTATGAATTGCTTTATTATCCTTGGGTGCATATGACATTAAGCTGTGGCTCAATTACAAACAAAACAGGCCAACACATTGTAAAGTTTCTTCAGTATCACATTCATTGCATTATTTAGCCTACAATATTGCTTAAACTTAATAGTGAAGTTGATTTCTTTGAATTTTGAATGGCTAGGGTTAACAGATCTCTTCAAGTGCGTTGATAATGCACAGTGAAATAGCAACCTATCCTGGATATAAACAGATACCTTGCTTTTATTGCTACAAAATAATTAGCCCTATAACGTGTGGGAATGAGCAACATCCAGGAGCAAGGAATTATCAAGTTCTCACCACAGTGAATTTAGGCCAACATTGATGGGATAAACATAGCTGGAAGGATCTTGAAAAGTACACTTAATGGTGCTCTTTCCCCTCCTAAATAGGAAAAGAAAGAGAAAGAACAAGACCAAGAGATGGCTAAAGTAAAATACATCAAGTGAAAAGACAGCAATTGAGGAGTCTGAGGTAGTAAAGGATGAAAACAGGGTTGTCTGATTGAGTGGAAGACGTGGGAGGAAAAGAGGGAAAGAAGAAGAGGGAGACAGAGTGCATTAGAAATGATTGGAGAGGACCGATAGAAAGAGTGTATACAGGATGGGGGTGAATTCAGATGTGCTGGATGATAACGCTGCCTTGTGTCCTACTGAAAAAACACAGATGTTATCTGGCTTCTGGAAAATGCTGGACCTCTTTCCTAACTGGCTAAACACTGTGGGGATTAGCTTTAGTTTCTCTTTCCTGCCAAAGTGTCCTCGAGGTGGGGAGAGGTAGCAGGTCTGTCCCTGCTGCCTGTTGGTCTACTCTGCATGAATGTCTGCATTCCCTACACCCTGCCTGCCTCTGCCATGAGCGTGTCAACTCGCCTGTCTGTCTTTGTCTGGCCAGCTGTTTGTCCAGTCTGTGTATTATTTGTATTCCATGTGTATCTATGGGCTGGTCTGGCTTCTCTCAGTCTTTCTCCTTGACAACCTCAACTTCTCTCATGTCTGTCTGCATGTTGATGCTGGGTGCTTCTCTCTGTTTGACGACCTCCATTTTGCTGGACTTCTCCACTGCTCACTGCCTGCCGGGCCGCCTGTCTGCTTCACTGCTCTCTTTGCCTCTGTTCTGCCCCAGCAAAAATAAAATGTGTAGAGAAAGAAGGCTCAGCCCTACCCAAAAGGAACATTACTTTTGTTATTCACAATGCAACCTTTAAGTTTACCGTTTGACTGCTCTGCATGTGTAAATGTGGGTAACTGTGGCTAATTTAAAATGGAGCTGAGGGAAACACCAAACAATGACACAGACACAGTTCTAATTAAGGAATTAACGCAGCTTAGGTTAATTTGTAGCAAGGTCCATTCATCAGAGAATTTAACTCTTACCTTGAAATAGCTGTTGCAGGATGCAGCTCTTACTCACAGCTGACGTCATCTTCATAATCTTTAAGCACGGTGGAACAACTATCAGCTTTTAGCAGCATTGTTTTAACCTTGAAGGGACACAGTGACATTTAAAAATGTAACTTTTTTCACCAAGCCTTAAAGGCTACAGAGTATTTTTAGCAGACATCTGCCCTGGAGATTCACTGCCACTACTAGGATTTTATCTTTTTGAACACAGACCTGCGCACTTTGTGTTGTGTTATATGCAATTAAAAATTGTTCGTTTCTGTTTCTATAAAGTTTAGCCAGGTGTTTAATTTCTAGACATAAGAGGCCACACTGCTCAACAAACAGAAAATGCAGTTAACACAGTTGAATCTTTTTTCTGGTTTTGACTGTTTTCTGCTTCAACATTTGCTGGGTAATCTCTGGACTTGGAGAAGCTGCTGTTGCACTTAATGTCACAAAGAGAAACCGCCAGCTAGAAAGCTAAAGCAAGAAAGCTATATCAAGTGCAAGCAGGCTGGTGAGATGGCCATGGCTAGCCAAAACTAAATTTATTCAGTTTTTCCCCCTAGCTCTAAATAAAAATAATACGTTTTGATAATTTCATAATTCTTAGTTATCTCACATAACTAAATGGGGCAGTAGCACAATCACAATGGAGTAAGCTAAACCTGCTCAGGGTAACTAGTTTAGCAGATTTCAGTAGCTGCCATCTCAGCTTTTCACTCTGGTGGAATTCATGCGATAACGATGTGGTTAAGCTACCTCAAACTGACTTTTTTTTTTTATTCGTATTACATTTTAAAGTAGTTTAATATATCAATTTCAAAGTAGTATTAGTAGCAGAAGGATGAGCTTGCAAAACAGGGATACTTCAAATTCCTATAATAGGCTGTCCTATAAGAACAGAAATAATGACACTTTTACTACATCTTTTCTTTCTTTCTCTCCATATGTAGACTGCAGAAGCTGCATTTTTAGGTGTTATGTTAACATCTTGGGGAGTAAAAAAAAAATGTTTTGTTACGCAGTTTGCCAGCCAGCCTGAAAACTTACAGTAAAACCCTTTTTTCTCATCTTCACTCCTTCTGTAGATACCACTAGATGCTTCTGTATGGCAGAAAATGCAGTTAAAACACAAAGAAACACATAAAGCACAAAGTTGTTTTATTATGGTAAAATTAAAATATTAAAAAAAAAAAATTTGTTTATTAGGATGTTCCTTGTTAAAGAAAATGCCTTTTCTTGACACTTTAACTGTATCAGCAGTATAAGTGGACAAAATGACATAAAGCAATACAGACAACTGTTTTTTAGTTGACTGAAGTGCAGAAGCTTCTTCCAGACTGCTGTGTTTTGGGCCTGATGCTGTTTGTTGGTAATGGGCCAGACAGATGTGCTTGCCATCCATCAGCCCACAACATCTTCCATGTGTCACTGACAGTCTATTTCCCCATGGTGCTGCCTCTCTTTAAAATGTGTCATTTTATTGTTCTGATTTCTTTCTCTTCTCTGGGGAGTGGAATATGATTTCACAGAACATTAAGGATGGGATCTAAGGGAATAGTGTGCAGACTGGGGATGCTGGTGGTGTAGAGTGGTGGTGATCTGGCCTAATTAAGCCCTCTCCCTATCCCCCCACCTCCACTTTCACTCCCACCCACCCCTCCAACATCCCTCTACACCCCACGCTCTCTGATAGGTTGGTGACTTTCACCGTGGAGTGTGAAGGGCGAAGGAGTACTCCTCAAATCATAATCCGCCTGACTTTGGGAGAAAAAGGATTAGTCTAGCAGTAGCCTGAGCTGCCATGCAAAGACACACGCTTTAGCATCTTGTGTCTGTTTAACCCTGCATGTCATAAAAAGACACGGAGAGAGTAAAATGACACATTAAGGCATCAGTGCGGTAAAGGCTTATTCCATCATGGTCTTGGTAGACTGAAATTACATGAGGCAGTGAAGCCACAAATCAAAGCACTTCACTCCATTCAGCCACTTCCACCTTAAACACTGTATGATGCAATCTGCTGTCCGTTTATAATGATGCTCCCCATGTTGGCAATACAGTTATACATATATTTCATATGAAGGTGTGACCTCATGTTTTCTTAATGGCTCTGACCCAAGTATCATCACGTGGGTGAGTGGCGCCAGGTGGGTCTAATCTAACCTTGTTTTCCCCCTGACCTGCGCAATAATTACCTAGTCGTCTCCCGTCGTTAAAAGCATGGGGTCCTCCTCTGTACTGCGATAGAAAGGAAGACCCACAGAGGTCATGCAGGGATGAAGGCCCCATATACAAAACACATGCTCTAAACACACCATTCAAATGACGAATGACTGTGAGTGTTGGCGTCACCGCCACTAAGGCCCAGGAGATGCGGAGGGAGCGGGAGTCCTGCAGCTACAACACATGCCCCCTCCTGCATATCGAGGACTGGCTCGGGCAAGCGTAGGGTGATTGATAGCGGTGCCAAGACAACATCTCGTCAGGGGCCCAGTGCACAAGGGTGCCTAGCTGCGCAATGATGGACGAGCCCGTAGACGCTACATAAAAATCGAACCCGGCATATATAACACATTCCCAGCTCCCTTTCTTAACCTGTAATGTATAGTGATAGAAATTTGTTTCGCAGTCCATTGCTGCAGACAGTGATGGATGCCAAAAAGAAAGAGAGGGAAAGAGGATGGGGATGGGAAGGAGGGTGATTCAGTCGTGTTGGGGTGTGTGTGTGTGTGTGTGTGTGTGTATGTGAAGACATATGGGAATCAGTGAGAAAGTCCTCTGTTGAATGTTTAGCAGCCGTACTTTTTGTTATACATACAGACACAAAAAATATGTAGAGAGACTGGAAAAGTGTTCTCTTATTCAGTGGCAGTGTGCAATCATCTCTGAGAACATTCACTGTTTATTAAGACTAATGTTAAGGTGTTATCCCATACCATACTCTCAATTTCGCATGGTTTATGTGCAGCTTTTCCAATGGCTCAATGACTTTAGGTGCCCATCCATGTTTCAGCATCATATATACAAGTTTATTTCATGATCTTTATCACATGTTGTCTTTATCTTACTCCTTACTATGTCTGTTAATAAGATAAAAGAGAAAAAACTAATGGAATAAGTCCCTTTTGCAGGTACCTCTGTGCAAAGACTGGGTTTTTGCTGTTTAGAAATAGTCAAGTATTGATGTTTTCTGGGTTAACAACCAATTGTGTGACATATATGAGAACATTTGAAACACGCCTGTGCTGTTACATGACCCATTGTCACATGTCATACTCTCCCAAACACATGCACACAACATGCCCTGGCAGACCTGAGTGGGCCTTTGTAATTACTAGACAGTTTTTCATATTGTGGTAAATCGTTAGCAAACTGTTTAGTAAATAAAACAAATGATAAAGTAGTTGACTACGTTTGCATTTAAATGATGCAATCAAAATAAATGTGTAATAAAATTATTTAAATGAGCAAATTATGCTATTATTGTGTCTTTTAAGCGATGGATAATTATTCACTTTTTTAATACCAAATTCTTTCTAAATGTATATATTTTAAAGTTTAGTATAAATTAATCATTTGATTATAACCAACAAATTAAAAAGTCTATGTCCATTCTGGTGTCACTTCCACAGCCTCCATGCACATGTCCTCCTGTGTGTGTGCTGTTTATACCTTGTTAATGTGGACTCACATACCTGCAGGTGCACACAACAACACAGACCACCTCGGCGCATTGTTAGCCTATCAAACTGACCTGTCGTCCCGAATCTCCCAGTGGCTGATGAATATTAGATGGGAGAGGATAATACCTCAACAGAGCAGGCCTACCCCCACCAAGGCAAGTGAGGCTGCAGACTCAGCAGTGAAGCGCTGCCCACTGAGACCACTGAGGCTGCTGAAAGATTCTCTTGCAGTTGTGAGCATGATGCTGTATAATTGTGGGTGGATTTCATGTAACACCGAGAGGGAGAGGAAGTGTGTCCATGTGCGAGTGTGCCTGAGTCCATATTTGTATGGCAGAGAGAAAGAGAGAGGGATGACAAAGAGTGGTATTCATCTCCATCTATCTCCATAAACCTCCAATTGGATTTTACAGCAGTTGCCTCTTCATCATGAACTGCGATGGATTGTATTCCAAAGCTGCTTTTTTTAGTTATGTGTGAGAATGAGGAGAGATGAGGAGAGAAAAGCTGGGCATCAGAGATTCTGTATATACATATGTATGTTTGGCTTTGGAATACAATCCGTGCATGTGATGGTCTGTCTGTAGCGCCACACATGCATTTTTGCATATGAGGAGGAAAAACTGAATATAGAATTACTCAGCATATATTTGTCATAGGACAGCTTAGAGTCACAATCTGTGATCCAAATGTAAACAAATGGGTGACACCGCCACCAAACTAAAGAAAAGATTGGGATGTCCTATCAATCTGAAATTATAACTTTCATATAAGGTCTAAATCTAATGTATTAACATTTTCACTCACTATAAAAGGTTTAATTAAGAAATGTTGTTAAAACTATGCCTATATTTTCAATTTGGATCAGCGATGAAAATATTATTTTGTCTGTAGTTCAAACACTATACACTACACTACATACGTTACAGTATAATACATACATGGAAATGTAAGCACTTTTACTTAAAAAAAAAAAAGATTAATTACTTATTGGGCCTTTAAGAGAAGAGTTGAAGATTGAGGCTGTTTTGACAATGTTTCCATTACGTCAAGTCAGTCCTTTTTTTAGAAATTGACTAAAGCTCTCACTGGATATTTGAATAAGCAGTGTGGTAACTGAGAGAAAACATGGACTGAAACAGAATAAACATACACTGTTTTATTTATTTAACACTGTGTGGTTAAATTTTGATTTGTTTACATCTATGCTTTAATTTACATCAAGATCAGACTTGAGCAATTGATGCCAACACATTACAAGATGTTTTGATTGTATATGACTGACGTGATCTGCATAGCAAAGTACAATACAAGCCATTTTATCCAGCTACATCCAGGCATAATGCAAGACACACCATGCACATGAACACACTAGAGTAGTGGGTCCAATCTAATTTGCATGAACAATCAGGCATCAAGACTTGTGCATTCTCATTCTGAGTTAAGTCCTGTTAAGATATATAAAAAATAGTTTGACATTTTGGGAAATACAATTATTCCCTTCTCAATCCTCTCATTTAATTCTCTGCGAGAAAAAAAGCCTAATTAAAATCTAAACTGTCCTTCACATCCTGATTCGTGCTTCTGCTTCTAATGAAACGCCTTCCATCAATAAACCACTGGAATGTCTTTAATACGAAGCAGCTACAATGCAGTAAGGTTAACAACCATGCTAACTGAATGTTAATGAATAAAACATTCAAATATGGACACTTTTTTGTTTGTTAGTTAATCGGTTAAATATTGCAACAAGCAGCAGTGAGCTTGTTATATGCCAAACTGTAGAGTGTAAGTGTTCTGCTGTTTAGGCGAGATTTAATCTCTAACATGTAAATAGTACCTTTTAACATGCTGTTCCTGTTATTAAAAAAACCCTGCATGCCAGTAACTCAACTGTGTAGAAATTGCATGAGGGGTCCATGTCATTAAAATTAATTCAGTTTTAATAATTAAACTATTAATGCAAACCAAAGTGTGTTGTAAACTCCTCCTAAAACTAACCTGTCACTAATTGTAGGCCCCTACAGGAAACACGCCTGCAAGCAGACTTGCGCATTGTAAGCTGAAGAACAATATAAGAGTTCCTGGTATAGTCACAACTACAGCAGGAGGTTTCTACCTACTGTAAGAGGCAAGACTGTAAAGTTTGACATCATCGAGTGATCTTTATTCAAGCTGCTCCTCACACTGCCGGAGGAAGACCCTTGTGGTTACATTGTGTGTTCTGTGTCTGCTTGTTTTCTGCCTATTGGGAGCTGTAGCACTTGGTAAAACTGCAAGACTCCACTTTGTTCCTATATTCAAAGTAAAACACATTTTGCATCAGATTCAACAATGTTCCTCTTTTATTGGCTCAGATGATTTTCTGGTTTGCTGAGCCTCTTTTCATGGAAAATTTGTTCTAATTCTTTAATTTCCTTTCATAAAAAGAGGGACACATTTTTAGTACACAGGCTGTAAATTATACATTATCACATTTTAGTTCTGTCCGGTACTTGTTAACACTGACTTTACAAACGAACCAAGAGGACTGAACATGAACTTATACACACTGACTGGTCCTCATTGGTTGGACAGTTTTGGCGATTGTCATCCTGCATCATCAAGATGTGAGGATATCAAAATCCGGTGTAGATTTATGTTCTTTAATGTCACAACCAGCTGAAGAAATAACTTTCTAATATTATAAGCATTATTAGTATCATTACACCGCATGTTATGAATAATGGACGGCGCTTGGTGCAGTGGTTAGCACTGTCGCCTCACAGCTGTGTGGAGTTTGCGCGTTCTCCCCCGTGTCCGCGTGGGTTCTCTCCGGGTGCTCCTCCCACCGTCCAAAGACATGCAGGCTAGGTTAATTGGTGTCTCCAAAATTGTCCTTCATAGATTCTCACATGGTCATTGTAGACAGGAGACTGCCCTCACGAAAAAATAAAACATTTTTCAAAATGAGTAAACTAAACAGCTAACAATGTCATGTTAGTCGTGTGATGTTAAAGCATCTCAACAAATCCACAGATAACTATCACTCAACTCAGTTCCACGCAGCTGTATAGAGCTTAGCGTATTCCCACTATAGCCTATGCTATTTGCCCAGCACCAAAAGGTAGACAGGGGAAGTTGGTGACTAGCTAGTGAACATGCAGGTTTATACATGTTCGGCAGCTAAAGAGCCAGATATTTCCTAAAAAAAATGCATATGACTCATCCTGCACTCGGGCATTAATTTTGTGTCCAGTGAAACACTTTCCCAATTTTTATGCCATCCCTGGAGCAGAAGCCTCACTGGCCTCACTGATTAATGTACAAAAACACAACCTAATAAATATAATATTTTCTTGTTTTGCCTCAGATGTCCTTCGGCTGCTCTGCCTTGACTCTCGATGATTTATGGAGTTTCCAGATGGATAGATAGCTTTACTTGTTGCTAAAGTAACTGCTGACTCCTGCTAACTAGCTGCCATTATCTAGTTCAGTTAGCCATGCAGCTAGTGGTCCTATTAGCTGACTCAGCCAAACACAGCAAGAAAACAATCTCAATAATGTATTCCGTCATCAAACTGGCCTTCCTCGGTCTCAGAGGCTGTCCTTGGTCCCGGTCTGGCCACTTTGTTTACTTACCAGGAGCTTCCAGTGTGCACAAAACAAAAGTTTTTCTAAGGCTTATCTAAAAAAAATGTCTCTGTTCATGATTTAAGAATAGGTGCCAGGATTTAAGTTTCTTAAAAAACTATTTCATCTGTGAAACAAGTGGTGGAAAAACGTTTTGCCAGGTGAGTTTTAATTTCTCTATACACTCTAAACACAAGGTACATTTATTGAGTGTTAGTATAGTATAGCTAGATATGTAAATTTACTGTCATGTCTTTGTTCTGGCCAGAAATCCATTGTAATTGTCAGATTTTAATCGGCATTTTAAATTAGAACATGGGGTAGTGGTGCACTTTAATAACAACAACAAACACGCAAAACAATTTTTCAAAAACCTTATTTTTCAAGTTTTCACGGATGAAAAAAAAACTTTTTAGGAACTTCAGCAAAACCTGTTTTGCACCTGTCAGTCATAAACATGGGAGAGAAAACAAAATAGATCAGAATTAGGCTACATCCAACTAAACTGTGTTGTTTCTTTTAAAAAGCAGCGGAAGACTCTGTTATTCAAACAGGCGTTTGCTAAACATTAAGCTTGGTTTTAAAGTTGCCTGCCATATGTCAATGTGTTTCTGGTGTTTAGCTAGAACTGTATTTTGTTGTTTTATTGTGAACATTGTGATTCCCTAACCCTCACAGGTAAACATGTTGTATTTCTACACATCTGTAACATTGCCACTCAAGGGAGGGGTTTACCACAGGTTCATTTTAAACTACATTCATATTCAAATCCATCTATGACATAGTAGACCTTCACAATTCAAAGACACTGTCAGGCCTCAATTGTAAATAGAAAAGATCGGCACAACCTAATTAGCATATCGAAGGATCTACCCAACAGATGGCCATGGATTATATTCAAGGCTTGGCTCAAGTTAGTGCAATGGAAATGTCTGACACAGGAACTGCCTCTCTGTGTGCTCATGGCTACCAGATACATGTTATGAACATGAATAAGCACTTACCTTATCTCATGGAAAGGTTTTCTTCAGACACACTCCAGAAGAAGCCAGCAGCATGTATTCCTTTACAAAGAATAATTTAAGACTGAATTATTTTGTCTGCAGTGTCTCAGAATCCGTTGTAGTCGTGCCTTTGCCAAAAATGTATATATTTTGATACAACCCAGACATTTTTAATTACATCTAACCTATGTAATGAATAACTGATATCCTACCCTAATGTCGGCTATGGCTGAGCAACCAGCCAAGTACATTACCAGTCTACATCCTGTAAAGCCTTAAAGCTGGTGACAGGGCAACCAGTGGGTCAGTGGTACACTAGGTGCTGGAAAATGCATTAGCTGATAAGGTGGACCACCTTGTGTAATAGTACTATAGCAGTATAGGCTCACAAGATGGTCAGGCATCATTTCATAGGGTAAATTAACATGGGGATCGAACCTGAGAGCAAATGAGATAAAGTCAAACAGCTTCACTGCTGAGATAAAACAAACTTGAAGTACATACTCTGCTCTTCTATGACAGAGAAGATTATCAGTCATCCAGGTCATAGTTCACATCAGAACTGAAGAGCAAGAAGCCTCTTGGATGAGAGGCAAAACGTCTTTGATCTTCAACCAAGTCCAGTTGCCTTTGATTTTAACCCACTTTGGATATTCTGCATGACATCCTCATATTTCTGTGGTCTCAATGCCGTGTCTGTGATTCCTATATGGCACGTTACTTGAAAAATTTAATAAATGACATGAATTTTCTCAGCGAAAATCTAATTAAATTACTTCACTAATTACTCAACAGCAAAAGTACAACACAACACAACTTCTTGTGTAGAAACAGAAAACAGACATTGTGGTTTACTAAGCAGCCACCCCATGGTTTGGAGGTATTTACTGTTATGTATGTATTTATATTAGCCTCTGTGACTGCACACAGCACTACAGAAGTCCCGTCCTCACATTGAAGCTGCAAGTCTGAACAAAACCAGGTTTTCAGCCCCTGCTCCAAGCTAACATATTCCACTGCACAGAACACAAAAGACAAACGTGATCAACCCTTTATCAAACTCCCAATAAACCAGTGAGCAAGCCAGCTCCCCAAAATGTAATTATTGAACTTCTAAGTGTAATTCCTTACACTACCTGTTATCATATTACTGTGAGTTACTAATTAATGCATCACTGCCCAAAACTGTCCGTGATGTCAAAATAGGCTAAGAAAATGCCAAGCCTCTTCTTTCAGTGTAATTGGTATTAAATGAATGTAGACAATGAAAGTGGAGGATATTTGCTTTAAAACATGAGATGGAAGTTAGTTAAAATCTTGTGTTTCAGTGTTTCAGCAGAAGATTTAAAATTTTGAAACAATTCTTGGTTCATGTCTTTAACCTGTGACGTTTTGCTTTGAGTGGTTCAAATTCACAGAAACTGATTTTTTTTTAACCACATGGATACATAATTTAGAGTAACTTTATTCTGCTGTATGGAGACAGAATGTGGGAGTGAAACTGAGAGACCCTGAATTTGACCCAATGTTTTTACTGGCTGAATAAATGAAAAAGACATGACACTGAAAGACAGAAGGAAGTCTGATACTTCAAACTCATTAACATGCACATTAACATGGCTTTGGTCTGGCCCCAAACATCACCTTGTCTAACGTTGAAAGAGAAATACACTGGCTGGTGGAGGTCCTACATTGCGTATTGATGAGTGTGACTGTATAGGATGACAGCGCAAAGTGAAACCAGAGACCCTCAGCAGAATGAGGCGGGGAGGGAGGCGGTGACAGTGGTGGCTGTGGTGGTGTGATTTAGCATTTTAACATTATCACTTAACAAGACAGGCCTGGCACTCGGCCCCCAGTGTACGGCCGAGGAGAGCAGGAGGAAAGGGGGGTAAGGAAGGGAGAGGAAGGGAGGAGGAGGAAAAAGAGACGTCCAGTGCTCCCAGGCCAGCCTCACCTTTCTTATTCACAAGAGAGCGAGAAAGGAAGCCAGATCCATGTGGAGAGAAATGGAGATGAGAAAACAGAGGTAGGGAGGGGGCAAAGGAGGGTGAAACTTAATTATGCATGGCAGGGCAGCTGGAGAAAATAGAGGAAGAGAGATGGATGGATGGAGAGGGAAAGAGGAGAGCAGAGGACCCACCTACACAGAGGGATGGGGGGCAGGTGGAGAGGAGGGCAAGTAGGAAGGCCAAAGAAGATTACATAAAATGAGTAAGAGGTTGGGGGGAGGTTCTGCTTAAGGGTTTTTGTAGGTGGTGAAAGTTAAACATACACAAGAGAGCCCATTTTGTCGACGGAGCTGCAGGTGATGCTGCTTTAACACTCAATCTGCTCTGATCAAGGAAGGAGAAAAATTAAATAACATAAAAATGGTAATTTTTTAGTATTTTTTCTGCATCTCTCTACCATCCTCATATTAATACAGTGCTATCAAACAAAAAAATGTAGAAGACAAAACATAATACAGCATAAAAGCACATTTCTATTGTTTATTTTACACAAGTATTGCAAACTTGTAAAATGGAGGCAAATAATCACCTAGTCAGTGTATATTAATAATTGTGATACTGTATCAGTGCAATTTTGTACCAGTGCAGAAATCTGCTGCAAGGCTTAGTCAAAACAGAGTCGACAACAGCAAACAGCAACAGCAGTCAGTAAATATGATTCATAATCAGAATCCTCTTTATTGAATGAGCATGTTTAGGCATACAAGCAATCTGACTCCAGTTTCTAATGACTTTGTAGAGAACAATACACATATACAGCTGAAGCAAGGATAGGCAAATCTAAACATATAGCTACTTTGTACAGGCAAGACAAAATTCTAGGCAAAACATTTCATTTCAACCAGCCAGTTTGACAGGGAGCCACTGCACGTTCTGCAAGTAGTTACTATGTTGTGAGGCGTCCTGCACCACATAAATTATGCAAAGGTGTAAGAATAGATTTAGATTGTTTTTAATTAAAATTAGATTTGAAGATTGAATGTGAGACTAAAGAATAACTATTAAAGCTGTATATTTTTTGTAAAGCAGAAAAACAAGACAAATAACTTGTGCCCATGTCCTTTTCTTTCAGTTACACCTGCCAGATTCAATTGAACCCTCTTTGATTGTACACTTACCACAGAGGGGGCCAAACCCTGAACCATTTAGCGTATGCATTGGGTAATGGGTCCACTTACTGGTGGTGAGGTGAGAGGCAGTGTTTCAATTTCTTAAAAAGCTGTATACTGTACCTGCTGTTGTTCTTCTCCTCTCGGCTTAGGTATCCCACTGAGACACACACACACACACACACACACACACACACACACACACACATACACACAGCTTTAATTACTTGTTTGATGAATGTATGGGGTTGATTGTTCTTATGTAGTTTGTATGATGCTTTGGCAATATTGTTGTTATACATTCGTGCCAATAAAGCTATTTTGAATTGAATTGAAATTGAGAGAGAGAGAGAGAGAGGCAAACAAAGCCCATAGTGTGCTACACAAAACAAACAGAACATACACAGACTCAAACACACATGCACACACACACACCTCTTGCTTTGCCAGGAAACCCATGCATTCTCATTCTGTCTTCATCCCACACCCTGATGGGGAGAACTGGAAGTTACACAAGCAGCTTAACTTTGATTAGGTGAAGTGTATTGAGTGAACTGCTCATGTTTTAACAGCAACATCCCCCTGAGATAGACCCGGCTGATAACAGTGACAGGAATATCAAAGGAGGTAAGCCAACAAGGATGCAATTTGTGTGAGTGTGTGTGTGTGTGTGTGTGTGTGTGTGTGTGTGTGTGTGTGTGTGTTTGCACTTTGTAGAGTAAGGATTTATAAAAATATTTGTTCATTTGTTAAATAAGCACATATTTTAAAAATGCAATGATAAAATATGATGCATATGATAAAAAGTGATAGGCAACCATAAAAGCAGTGATTTCTTCACTACATTATTTAACTCACTGACAATGTTTTAGCATCCCATCAAGTTTGGAGTTATCCTGCATCGTCACAGCAGTTTGCCCCACAAGCCAAGTACTCACCACTCAGGAGTATTTTGTCAACATCACATCAGCTACAAACAGTCCAGTCACGCGTGAGCGTATGGAGGGATGAAATGAAGGGAGTGATGGACGGAGAGAAAGAGGTGCAATGGAGCAATTGGGAGCAGCTGTGAAA
Source organism: Micropterus salmoides (assembly GCF_014851395.1). Lineage (NCBI taxonomy): Eukaryota > Metazoa > Chordata > Actinopteri > Centrarchiformes > Centrarchidae > Micropterus > Micropterus salmoides. The sequence continues at coordinate 21,148,054 of NW_024040485.1, read as the reverse complement.
GAGCAGCTGGCGTAATCGTTTTCCTGGGCCTGCCCACTGCTGTCTCTGCTGCTGTCGCTCTCTCTCTGTCTCATTTTTCTCCTCTTACACTTTTCTTTTTACTCACATACTTTGACAGACACACACACACACACACACACAGACAGACACACACACAGACACTTTTCCATCTTTATCAATTCTCTCTTTCTTCATTGCACTGAAGTCTAATTTTCTAGTTTCTTGTGTGTCACTAGTCACGCTGTCCGCTGCAATTGGATGAGGTTGATCCTCCCTCAGTGTGTCAGAGCTAGCACATACATGTACAAACACATGAAAGATACACAAAACCAACTGAGTCTTGGTGCTTACTCCAGTCGGCCCCAGCTTCACAAGACACCCATGACTTACAACATCAGAGTAACAGCAGAGCTCCATGGGTCAACGTGCAATCATTGCATCACATACGTAAGACTGCCAGGTGAAGTGCAGGGTTACTTGAGGGAAGTTACCAGTAGATTAAGAAAGGAAAAGGGTGAAAGAAGGTATAATAGTGTGTAATCTTGCACAGTTTCTGAGAACATGAAGGTTGAGGACTGAGACTGCATGTTTTAGGAAGAACAACAGCAGGAGCAGCAGAAGAAACAAGTCTGTCTCTGAGGGTGTCAAACTCATTGATTTAACAACATTAAACAGCATCAATTTTTGAGACAAAACTAAAAAGTACCAACTCACACACAAAACACATGCTGTGGATAAAGGTGAGACTCCTAAATGGTACGTAAGGGATGTTTTAAAACAAAAAAAGGGATGATGTATGAGGACATATCCATTTTAAGACAAATTATGGGATGTGCTTATCTATTAAATCTTTTAAATATACTGTCAGTTATCAAATTTGAGCAAAATCCATACTGGTCTACAGTATTGTAGCCTTTAATTGATTGCCATGGTTCTGGGTTAAAGTATTTCAAATGCAAAACAAACTATAGATGCTCAGTGATTCAGCATGCAATGCCATCAGTTTTGTCTGTAAGCACCAGTAAAGAGCGTCACATTATCTGTGCTGCGCTGTGGCAATGAGCTCTGCAGCTGCAGAAAACTCGCCTGCAGTCGGTTTAGTGGCTGCTGGTGCCACACTGCCCTCTACCAGCTCAGCTCTATTAGTTCAGCTTCACCACCTCTCAGTGGCCCCAAGGTTGTGACAAAGTGGTAGTTAATGTCTCTGTATGTGTGTGTGTTGCTGCATGTGGTTCTATTCTTTCACTGGACAAATTAAGCGGATATAATGACATGCATATGGAAGACCATATAGGGCGAGGAAGTAATTAAGAATGTTGAGGTAATAATTGGCTTTGGTTCAGAGGCCACCAACTGTGGAAATCTGAGGACATATAAGTTGTAGAAGAATAAAACTGAAAACTGACACTATATAGTCATGGCCTATTAATACACAGGACCCCCCAAAAACTATTTTATTGGCCACGTCTCCTTCCTAGTTTTAATTCTGGGAGATGAGTAAAACTAGCCTTGATGTATGTATACAATTATTGAGTTCTAGAGTAGAGAAGGCAAAAATAGCAAAATACATCTGAAGAGCCAAATATGTGATATTGCACAGACAAATGTACTATAAAAATGTTGTGGCACTGAATGTAAAAACAAATGCTAAAAGGACAATCAAAGAGCAGGATGAGGATGAGATGAGAACACGCCCTCCAGTGACCATCTGCCGTCTGAACCACAGCATCACTCTTCAGAGAGTTAAACACTGTAAGTTGTTTTAATAAACTCCAAAACACATAGACTGAGTACAGAGGTTTTTGACACGACTCTAATCATTTTATTTATGAGTCTACTTAAAATTAAGGTTTTCCTGGCAGCCTGTAATTTATTACATAATCTTCGGCGTGTTTATGATAATGAATATGGCTGAAACATTCAATGATATGATATAAAGCTGCATTTCATCAAGTAATAACACCATATAGATGTACTAATTTACCACTGTTTTCCCTGGTTTCTTTGCAGAATATAATTGTAACGATGCTAAAGATAGTGAAACGCAATCCCGACGCAGCTAGGTAGATGTGAGGGGATCAGAGCACATGGACAACAAGAAAGCTCTGTCAGTGGATCTGTCTTCCTCTCCCTCGTCCCCTGGGAGCAGCGTCTAATCACACGATGCTCCTGAAGCTGTCACTGCTGGTCAGGTCGTGTAACTGTTGTCAATCAGAGAAGAAGACAGACCCGTCACATCACAGTAGGAGATGGTGGATGTTGATATATTGGATGATGTTAGTGGCCAGTGAGATGTCCTTTGTGGGGTTTTTAGAGCTAGAAGCGGCACTACATTCAGTTGATGGTGAGTCCGTTAGTTTATTGGAGTCGAAATGACGTCATCAGAGTTCACATGCGTTTAATGTGAAACCCCGGATTGGATGTGAATGCTTCCTATACATGAACAAAGGTAAATGTGTCATCACCAGGACACAGATCCATAGCGGGACAATAAGTAGAAAATATGTTACTTTATGTATCTAAATTGTATGTTGCAGGAAACAGGGAACCTTTTGTTGGCGTTATTCGTCACACCTGTACTTTTCCTGCTATCACAAATCAAAAGTGTCTGTTGTTAAAAAAAGAACCTTTTAGATTTTCCAGAAGGTAGGTGGTCAAACTGTCCTTTGGCGGGTTCTTCCTGATGAACAACCAGCTAAAAAGACAAAGTAAGCGGCAGGTTGTTGACATGTTGTCTTTTTGACATGTTCTTACTGATTTATATAGCATTGATTCATTTTTTATTTAACATCAATAAACCAAAAGTTATAACACATAAACCCTTTATAAAGGAAACCTTGTAATAATGAAAAAAGAAATATTATATTGCTGCTCTATGTTGCACAGTGGAATATGTCCTGGTATCTGGATCAAGCATAGAATGAGCAGTATTGCAGTTCATGTCACATCTGTCACAAGCCAGCTCTTAGCCTGTGACAAAAAAGGAGCTGAGACAACAGGTTTGCATGCCAATGGTATGATTTATTATATCTCCTAAGAGGAGAGAGTCAGTCCTGGCTAAATAAGATCTGAAGGTAGAGCTGCACAGGTGATTGCCCAGCCCAATCAGCCTCCCTGCCTGCAGCCTCCTGCAGGAGAAGGAAGCAGGAAGGGGGGGTCCGTAACACATCGGAGTTACCATAATTACTAGTTATCAATGATAGCATTCTTGTCAACATCCAAGTCATAATTTTGACAGGAAAACGTGTGTTTTTTCCTGTTCCAATAAAGCCAATCTGTGCCTAATAACATGAACCCACCTGAGAACCAAACAAACATGAGCGCCTCACTTCAGCCAAAATCCACTGTTCAAGGTAATCAAATCTAATATATATATATAATTCACATTATTTTAAACCTTCACATGACATAATCAAACACATGTTTTGAGTTGCCCAATGACGTGAAAGCTAAAAGCAAGCTTCCATATCTCAGAAATGTTACTGAAGATGACAATAATGTACATAAAGTCAAGTGAAAGTAATTAAAATTCAAGCTTTGGCAATTAAGATGTTATGGGTGACATACAGACAAATAAGCAGCACATTGTAGTGCCCCTCTTGGTCAAGTATGGGCAAAGATACATCAAAATGTATTTTAAAATAATATTTCAAAAACACCAAAAATACTTTTCCAAGATACCATGAAATCATTTTGCAAACCCTCTATCTATTGGACTATTTGATCTATTCATTCACCAGTTGATTAAGTGGACAATGTCAGCCAGCAACCTAATCAGTCATGCAATAAATCTGACATATGCAACCAGTTAAGGGATACAAGCTTAGCCCAGCACTACTCCCTCACCTCTTCTCTTCTTTGTCTCCCCTCATAGGCTTCTACCTCTCCATGCTGCTATCTCTGCCTCCAATCTCTCTCTTTCTTGCAAAAGAGGGAGAATAACTTTCAGGTGTGCATTTTCAGATGTAGAGCCCACCCAGTCTTGTTCAATAGCAGACTTATTTGGGAACAAATTTTCACAAAACAGCCCCTACAACAAACACGAGTGGTGGATGGGTTGACAATCTGCTATTAAATGGCACGACAATGTTAATGACAATAAGGCACAGGTGTGTGCATATAACAAGTTACACCATTTTGTGGCATTATAAAGTAATGTTGTACAAACAAATCTGAAACAATTTTTTTCGTGCACAACCGACGAAAACTTAACATAGGCTGAAAGTAGCAAGCTAACATTAACTGTAAGGGCTGTTTCTCGGGTCAAATAGTTAGCTAGTTAATTGGTAAATGAGTTAGCCTAGGCTACTTAAACAAAACACCAAAACTTGCAATTTATGCAAAAAATTGATAAAAAGCTGATGGCAACACTTTCTCATCTTGACCTTCTTCTTCAGGCCTGGATTGGTTTTCTGTTCTGATCTCAACAAGTCTGGGCAAATTACTGAGTAGGCACCTATCAAATGTCATCAGACTTCTCACAAAGTGTCTAAGAAGATTCTCAGTCATCCAGGTCAAAGTTATCCTAGGTGGGTTAAAATCAACCTGAGGCGTTGGCCCTTCTGTGTTGAGTCATGTGTTTGTGTAGTGTTTTTTAAGTTTCCTCAATATACAGGTCTGTGCATTCCTCTCTGCATTGGACTGCAAACACTCGATTGCTTTTCTTGTGTTTGGGTGCGGTCTTTCAGGTGCATCAGTATCTGTCTAAGTGTGTTCTTGTGTTTAAAAACACAGGGATGTGAGTTTCTCTGAAACTCCAAACATATATGGAATCACTTTGATGTGGCGTTTTTTCTTCTTTTCCTCATCACCCATTGTGTTTGTGTTCTTCCTAGATCTTGTAGCCATTTTCACAAAGGTAACTAGCTAGCTTATGCTCCAGAGGGTGGTGAGAATCAAAGAGTAAATATTGATCTGTGTGTGTTGGTTTCCTGTGTACTCCAATGTGGAGGCTCCCGTCCTTTTCAATGTATACAGCGGAGTACCAGAAAGCCAAACTGTTGTTGTTGACATCCTCTCACGTGAACATGGCTCTGCTTTGTACTTCCTCCATGTAGATGTTGGCCACAACAGGTGATACTGGTGAGCCGATGGCTATCCTATTTTGTAATTTGAAATATATGAATAAATACTGCCCATCCCTGCCACTAGGTCAGGCCATGTACAAAAGCTATAGATGTAGCAGATGCTTCATTCATGAACCTGGCAATGGTTTTGGTGGACTGGAATTTATGTGAATGCAAACATACTGAACCTACAAAAACATCTTCCATTTCAGATTTTATGTTGTTGTCACTCAATGTATTTTTCACTTAAGCAGAGTAGATCAGATCTACTGTTTGTCACATAGGTTAAATATAACAAGCTTGCAGTGGAAATCTCATTTTGGAGTTTGAAGTTTCAAGATTGAAACATTGCATGCACAACAACACCCTGTTACTGGGGATCTCTTAGACAAAACATGTGACAGTTTGTGTTACATAGAAATGTCATTCATCATCTTTACTTCAACTCCCATGCCCATATGTGCTCACTGGTTACAAAATAAGTATAGTATAGACATGGACAATGGGTTTCCTGGTCTTGTACACCCACACACATACCCTTAGAGCACATGCACGTATGGACATATTTGTATGTATGTATGTACATGAAAATATGAACCATAGATACACATACACCAAATATAGCATCTTTAGCCTTGACACCTTTACTGTTGGAAGCAAGAGCACTGATAGTCGTTTAATTTACATGCAAATTGACACCAGTCCACCACACACACTCTTCTCCCTGTCATGCGCATGTGTGTGAGCAGTGTAGATGCTCTGCTGGAACTCATTGAAGGCGCCATTCTGTCCTGCTGCTTTTTTGATGCTCACTAAAACTAGACACAAAGAGATAGAAAGACAGAAAGGGAGATCAAGGCTCTGATTTCATTTTCCATATCCGGTTTAGCAGCTTTTCAGTTGACTAACAGGCATAGAGGAGCCCATCAATGAGGCCCCATGCAGCCAGTTTGTCATCTCATGTTGGCACTGAGTAATGGTGGGCTGAGGCCTAGAAATGAAGTGTCTTCTGATCAGATTTCTCCTCTTGTCACAAGGAGATAAAGGATCACTTGAGGTGACTGAGCATTTTACAATAATGAGCTTTGAGAGACTGATCGTCAAGGGAGGGGAAATTTGGCTGAACGCAACTGTAATGAATGAACTTGATCCAGTAAAATTTAAATTCAACAGTATCACCACTGAGTTGGCAGAAAGAACCGGTTCTTCACAAGTGTCGACTGTGATAGACAAGTGAGGAAAAGCAGTGCAGAGAGTATATCGTTTGAACTCAGATATCTGTCACTCTCTGCTGGTAAAGATGAGGCACTGCATAAAATCTCTGTGAAATAGCCTCCTGCTATCCCATGCATGCACACTGTTAAAAATGCATACATGTGTAATATGTGTATATATTTGGTTACAACTCATAATTTCCAAATGATTTCAATTATTTAATTTGGTCTAATAATAAGGAAAAAGATTATTTCCCTGAAATTTTTCGAGAGAACTACTCCATTGTAAATGCAAATGAATATTTATTAATTATTCTTTAATTTTGTAATTAATTCTGTTATTCGAAGTATATAAAGTGGACCAAATCACAATTCTTTTGAGGAACATTCTGAGGAAATTATTATGACTGACCTGTGAAATATAGTTTCGCCATATTTATTTAATAAAAAATTTAATTACTCTCCATTTGAATGTCTTCAAATGTCATACTATCCAGTTACTATGCAGTCATATTAACTCATTGCACATAGACCAAATGCATGAATACAACAAGCTCAAGGACACACACTGGTTTCTTGTTTGAAAAGGTTATACATAGAATCTGTTGTGGTGGGAACCCGGCTGAAGGTGAGTGTCCTGTTTATTTGTCCACATCTCTGTTTTCCCTGTTACTAACCCTGTCTGCCTTTCCCCAGGTCCACTCATCTCCGTCCTCCGTCGAGTCAGCTGGGCTTGCCTACTTGCCCTCTCCTCCCGGGCGTCTTCCACTGTGCCCTCTCGGTTCCCCCTTGTGCCTCACAGTCAGCCTGCCACCACACTCCTCCACCAACCCCCCCGGTCACTTCTCCCATGCATCCTCTCTTCCTCGGCCCCCGGTGCCTCCCAGTTCCCTCCCAGCCTCCTCGGTACTACCTGCTCCTCGGCCCCCTGTGCTCCTCACCTCCACTTCCTCAACCCCTTTTTCCCTCAATAAATCCTCTTTCACCTAAGTGTTGCTTTTGGATCCTCTGTCCAACTCGCACAACAAGAATCAAGTCCATGGCCAGAAGCACGTAGCCAACTGTTATATTATCAGTGCTGTACACTCTAACCGTGGTTAAAAACCTTACAAACATATCTGCTTACAACTTGATCTAAATTTAAAAATTAATCTTCGGGTTTTTGTCTGATAACGCAGCAAATAAAGCCAATTACACAAAAACCAATTGTACTTACAACGCAATCCATCCCTCCCCAAAATAAAACCAATTAACCAATCAGTCACTGTAGGCTGATTTCATTTGCTATTAAGAGCCATTTAGTGAAGGCTGCAGTATAGAGTGGCAGATAATCAGCACCACATTTGATTATCCATTGAGAGAATTATACACTCCTCAGTGCAAGGAACTGAGACCATTTCTGTTATTATGGAGCTGAATGGCTCAATCACCATCAGAGAGAGCACCAGTGTTGTAAACTGAGCTCAAACAGTCGCATAACTTGAGTGTGGGTCTTACAGCTTATGAATGTGTGTGTGCATGTGCTTCATTTTGTCTGTACTTGAAAATGTAATGTAGTTTAATTGACCCATTTGCAATTTCAAAGTTGATTACTCTGCAGGTAGAATTATTTTAATTAGCATCGGAAGAACACAGTGTTACTTAGTGTTGATTTTCAAGACAGTTGTTTGAAAGTGTTGGCTGGTGTGTTGCAGGATAGTTTATCTATTTATTGTACCAATGTTGCTAAACTGTGAAATTAACTGATAACAGATGAATTACAATTAACACTGGCACAATGTTAATATCTATTGTAGGTATATTTGTTTTGCATGTTTAACCTAAATGTGCAGCAGTTATGGCCCGTCATCTCTTGAAAAACAGACTTCAGTCTCTTCTCTAACCATCCAACCAAATAAAGATGGGGTATAAAGTGTGATTTTAAACTTCCTATTATGACACATCGTTTGGAACAGTAAAAAGACAGAAGTTACTGAAATTATTAAAGGGGCACACCACCAATTTTCATGATGTTTCTTGACCAGAACACATCATCAATACACCTGGAAAGGGGGTGGGGGCTGACACTGATGAACAATTCAATGTTTTATTTTGCTTTGCCTTCTTTAAAAACCTGTGCAGTGGACAGGACAGTCTTGAGAACATCTGAACTCTTGCAAGCTTCTCAACTTGGTGGAGGCCCGATTTTAAATTTACTTCAAAAACATCTCTTTGATGTAGTTATTATGAGGAAATTGGGTTGCAATATTGTGACTTTGCAGTGATAGTTTTGTTTTGCATTTAATTAATGAAATAGAGAAACACGTCACAAAAAGCTGAGGAATTGTGGATAACAAATAAACCTTCATAAATAATCATCAAAAGCTTTATTGCAGCATAGTTTCAGGGTTGCAAATGCAATACAAACTTTTTCTACAATAATACAGACAGAATAAATTAAAGTAATACAAAATAAAACTTGTGTACATTATGATTTTATCGTTTGTCCTGCAGTATAGCATAGTGAATCATTTTTTAAATATGATCGATTATCTATAGTCACTGATTGAATCTTTGTTTGCCAGAATGCTAAATCATTGGAAATATAGCAATGATCCTTCAGGATCAGGCAACTTGGTAATGGCCCCTTTGGCACAGATTTTAAGACAACATTTTATCATTTGGCAAGCTATATCTAGCAAAACTGGATCAACTCTTTTATACTGCATCCTTTCTCGCAGCAAATGTCAGATATTTTTCCAGCAGCTCGTCTAATCCGAGATGACTGAGAGTACCAGTGAGGAGCCAAGGAGAAGACATCCTTCTTCCCGTCAGACTCTGGAGCAGTGTGGACCGTCTCTGTAGCCAGGTGCTCTTCTGTGGAGGCGTCCTGTTCCCCTGTGCAGAGGAGGTGGACAGACATCTGGGATTTAGCCAGAAACTTGGAAATGTGTAGCTTTGTGCTGGATACTTCTTGGGAAACTCCAAAGGGAAAAAATAGCCCAACATCAGAGCTGACTCGGTGATACAAGGGTATGCAGTTAACAAACAGTGCAGCAATAAAGGCTAACACAACCTTAACTTTCTTAACTTCGTCTACATGTAGCACCTTACCACCATAGCAAATTCCTCGTATGTGTAAAATTGGCAATAAAGCTCTTCCTCATTTCGATTCTTAATATACAGTATAGACTTTTTGAAAAACATGAATGTCAATTGATCACTGAGAAATATGACTTTGTGTTTAGTCACTTGTTATTATCATTAATGCATGTGCAATGCATGTTTCAAAATGTTACATAAAGTACTTACAGTGAGAAATGTATCGATGCTGCCCCAGTTCCACGTCCGGGATGCTTCTCCTTAGCCGAGAGTTACCACAGGATGAGACGGCCAGACGTATCAGCTCTCTCCCACACATCTTAATCCTCTCCTGGGTATGAACCACACACACTGCAGCCACCAGCACCACCATCAGAGACACCAAACACTTAGCAGCGGACATTGTATGATGTGTTACCGCTCCTTGGTTGGTCAGTGGAGAATTGAATGGACCGAGAGATGAGAAGTGAGGTTGGGAGTGTGCAGAGTAATAAAGATGTGAGATTATGAGGTGAACTTGAAGGGGTTTATATAGTCAATGTGTGTTACCCGGAGCCGTGGTTTCAAAAATGCTGAGGCCACAGATTGTTCAGCCTTGGTGAAGGAAAAGCATGTCCTGATCTTGAGCTCAGCATGAGAGTGATGAGAAGTCTCCTCAAGGCTGAAACTCTCATTGAGATAAAAACTTTACAGCATACTTTAGCCTTACAGTGGTCTACAACTAGGCCTTAAAAATATTGTTCAGCCAGAAATGTTGCAAATTGTTTTGGCTATTGAGACTCACAAAACATCATACATGTCTTTAGAACCCAGCAGAGGTTTGAGTTTGGTTCTTTATTGAGAAAAGAACAAGTTAAAATGTAAAACAAAGCTGGATTGCAAGCAGTTCGGGTGCCAATAAAACCTGTGCTAATGGATCTGAATGTGGTTCTTTATTTCATGACGTCCTTAAAGTCCTGTTTTGCTCACAGCATTTATGCATATTTGTTTGGAAATTGTCAGAATATCATAATTCATTATTACAGTGAAATGTTTTAATTAAATATGAGTTGCTTTAACACCTTATCTTGACACATCTTGAGACATGGGAGCTAATTGGAACAGAGGGCAACTGGCGAAAAGATGTCAAGGATATTGACGCAACTATTCACATGGTCACCCCAGGCCATTTTGTAGTGGCGTAATCATGCCAGAGATGACTGTTTCATATTTCCAGGACTGAATATGAAAGGCGCTCTAAAGTCTTAAATGTACTTCTGGCTATGCTTGGCATTTTAATCTCTAACGACAATGTCATTATATTGGTTTATTACACTCCGTTGCTATACAGCAATTTTCATGCCAGAATAGGATATTGAATTGAAAACACCAGTCTAACTAGTTTATTCTTTTTTGCCTCACTGATTCTTAACCCTTGTTTGTTGTAAAATGCTTTAAAGTTGATTTTCTCTCCAGTTAGTACACTCAGATATTTATTTATCACATTGCAACAGGTTGTAATGTGAAATTGAGTTTGTAACTCCCTTCTGCTATGTAGCAGACAATATACAATAATATAAAATAAATATTAAAAATGGTAAACAGAAATAAACTATATTCAGTGGAGCGGTGCTGTGGATGAATTTGAGTTTAAAGGTCTGATCTTGGGGGGAAAAGCTGTTCTGCAGTCTGGTGGTGTGGCATCAGAAACTTCTATATCTCTTCCCAGAAGGCAGCAGGGTGAACAGGCTGTGGCTGGGGTGGATACTGTCCTTCAGTATACTTTGGGCTCTGTGTATGCACCTGATGCTCGGGAGATGGGTACCAATGATCTTCTGAGCAGTTTTAATCACCCACTGCAGAGCCCTCCGGTCCTGGGCCATGCACATCCCGTGCCAGTTAGCGATGTTTCCAGTCAGGATGCTTTCTATTGCTCCTCTTGGCACGGGAATTTAGCCTTCTTAAGCTTCCTCAAAAAATAAAGTCGTAACGTCATTAATAACGTCTGTGCTTACTGTTTCCCAGTCTAAAGTGTTTTAATTGATAAAACATAAAGTTTAAAACTGCTCTAATTGATATTTCCATATAAAAAATGGATCTGAATGGAACTACTATGTGTAACATGGAAAAGGTCACTCAGGGTGATGAACCAACAAAGAAAAATCAATCGACTCTGCTGCAGTTCCCCTCAGTTATACAGAGCATTTTAGCTTCCTTTTAGCTTTTTGTTTTCTGGTCAGCAACTTTACTGTTTTGGTTCAAATTCACAGCCCTCATCAGCCTTTGTTTGCAACAACAGAAAGCAGGCCAGACATTTCGCTCAGGAGTTGGTGGAGACCAAAACAGAGCTAAAAGGAGAGTGAAAACTGAACTTCAATTCGACTTCAATTAATGTTGTGCCGTGTGGCCACTGGCTGTTTGAATACCACATGTTTACTCACACTTATAACTTTAAATCACTTATTACTAGAACTGGGCGATTAAAATTTCTAATCACGATTAATTGCATGATTTTCTGTGATTAATCCCATAGTTATGCACAAAATTGAATAATGAATTCTAAAGTAGTGTATTGCACACTTTTAACTTAAATGTACTGTTTTAATACACAAAAGTGCAATAACATGTGGTTTGTAAACACTTTAAACAAATGAGTTTCTTTTTACCAACAGTATTCCCTTTACACAGTAGCAATAAAATATTTCTTGTAATCTCAACTTAAACATTAATAGAATCAAATCAAATATAAAACCAAAGTTATTTGCCACTGCCAGGGCATTACCTTTTATCTAGCTTGTTAAGACAAGTTAGAGTCCAGAGCAACGATCATAACATCATAACAGGCACCTTATGAGCAACAGGTTAACATATATAAATCTGTTTTCTTGTTTGTTTGTTTTCTGAACAGGTATCAGCAGAAACATTTTTATTTTATCAGGGAGCAGCAAACAGTTGAATTGAACTTTTTGTACGAGACATGGAGCACAAATCATTGGATGATCTGATCCTTGCTGTTTGTGAGTTTCGTAGGTCTGAGTAAAAGTTTAGATATCAAATATTAGTTTTTATATGCAATTGTTTTAGTTGATGAGTTGTATCTGTTCCCCAACAATGTATCTGTTTATCTGTCTGCCCATCTGTCTTACTGACCTTTCCCTGATGATGATCTTGACTGCATCTATTCCTGTCCATTCAGTCCTGGTTGAGTCACATGAGACAGCCAGAATCTCTTAGTACTCTTGAGTTTTAATTGAACCTGACGACACTATTGAACCACTGGCTTCTCTCCCATTACCTTGTCCCGAGAGACTATTACGTAGGCAGCACCTCAGCCAAATGAGATAAGTGTCTGTTAATAGACTTAGACATCAAGTTTCTTGTATTTAAAGGACACGTGGATGATTATGATAATGATACATTGATAAATACAAGAGTACTATGAAGAAGATTTTTTTAATTGAGCAAAAAATGATTTTTCCACTTTTTAAGGGTATTGAGAACAAGTATATATTTTAATATATCATCAAATCTGTGTGTTACATGGTTTCCAGCCTGTGATTGTTTTGTTTGCATGGACAAAAAATTACACATTTTACAATATTTGCACATAGCAAAGCAATTTTTTTTTTTACAACCACTGAGTAATAAATAGATTTTCATATCTGAAAAAGGAATGAAATAACTAGGAATGCCTGTGAAATTAAATATATCATGTATCAATGTGTCCTTCTTTAGTCACCCTTTGTTTGCACTTTTTAATGCATAACAGCTGTTAAATTGTTCAATGGATTTCACCCAGTGACTCACCAAACATAATGTAAACAGACATTGGAAACATCTGTCACTTTTGAACAAATTCTTATTCTTTAAGACGTTTTTTTGGACTTGCAGAAAACTCAAAACAAAAACAAAGAAGCATTAGTAATGTTATAACGATGATTCACCCTGATTAAATTAAGATACAACATACTGTACTGTCACTAATTATGTTTCATATGGATGAGGTCAAGGTCCAATACCTTATACGGATCTGTTGTTGTAAATCAGAGGTTATTCATCAACACCTCATCAGTACAGCTGTAAAGGGGGTGGGGGCTGACATTTCTTATGAATAATTCAATATCTTATTTTGCTTTAAAATCCTTTCTTTTTGTTTAAGACCTGTGCCCTGGACAGGACAGTCCTGAGGACACCTGAACCCTCTGGTGTATGGAGAGCCGTTGCCCAGAACAGGAACAAGCTTAATGATCTTACCCAAAGAGCTAAACACAGCCAACAGCAAAATGCAAGGACAGTTTGACTACAGGACTAGGCGACGCTTGATCCTGATATCTACAGGCCAAGAACATGGAGTTTAATCTCTCACTGCCTACAAGGATCATGACAAAAACTGATATGTTGGATGGCCAATGTTAGCACCATTGCCCATGTGTAACTAGTAAACATGAATAATGGTTTACCTCAATTTACTTAATTGAGGGATCTACAGCATAACTGACCTGATTGTGTGCACCTGATTTGATTTTCTGTACCACCAGAATAGCACAGGACATAATTGACTTTTCCCCTTGTCTGACCAGGGAGGAGGCGCAAACGCAAATCCCGGAAATCCTTGACAACAAAATTACTCTCATGCTCCTGATCACTACTGACACACCCACTGCTCTGCTTCTCCTCCCACTTAGGTACAGTCAAGAGCATGCTGAGTGACTAGAGTGTGCTTTGATAAGAATATCACTTTGCTGACTCATCAAGAATGGCACATGGGAGAGCTTTGCACCGGAGATGTTTTTTTCCTCAGGTGCACATAAAACCGAGAGGTTTTCAGTGCTTCAGTGCATGTATATTTGTATTTCCTTAGGCCATAAAAGTGGAAGACACTGACTACAGTTCACAATGAGATGAATCTGGTTGAGTTGTTAACAGTAGAACAAAACTGGGAAATGTAGGCTAATCTTGTATTATTTGAGTTTTCTGCATTTAGTCCTTCCTATTTTTCTTTTCTTCACCTTATTTATTGTTTCTATTTATATACTTTTTGGGGAGGGTGGTGCATTCTGTATGTGTTTTTATGTATGTTTATCATTTAAAAAAGCAATAAAAAAAACTAATAACAAAGTGGTTGGTGGCCAAACATTTTACCCAAGAAAATCATAGTTATACTGTCTTTTCTGCGGCGTATCAAGAACGTAAAGTAAAACACAACAGACCATTTAGTTGTCTTAAAATGTATTAATACCACTTCCAATGAAAACAGTTATTCAAAAGCATAATGCTCCCTTTAACGTGATTAAAGTATAACATTGTTTCATCAATAATGCTACTGCTTGACCTCTTGGTCTTAAACAGATAATAAATTGAGCCCATTTGACTGAGGAGCAGGGGCGGACAGATAACAAATTTGATACAACTAATTTGAAGAATCATTAATTTAAAAACAAAAAACACAATCTGTAAATTTGCAGTGTAGGCCTATATTACATATTGTAATATGTAAATTCTGAAACTAATTTTCCTCCCCATGTTTGTGAATAAGTATTAAAGATATATTTTGTATTGCTTGGCAGTCTAACAAATAATATACGCCTTATAGGCTAGGCTATAATGCAAAAAATAATTTATGAGTAGCATCGTCTAGAAGAAATCATGATGATCAAATTTACATGTTTATTGTACCCATTTACAGTCGATGTTGATGACCAACTTTAGAGAAATTTTGCATAAACATTTAACTCTAAACATTTGTGCACTGAGTCTGACTAGCTAAACCTTGGAAATGGTCAAACCTGCAGCGGGACTCTAGCATTGAAACCCCAAGGTTAATAAACAATATTAGCTACTTCACAGCATGTCAGCATGACAACAGTTCACTATTCACTGCCTCTTTGCTGCTGTCATCAATATCACCTGCAGACTGCTTAAAAAAATTAATTATATAAGCACATTATGCAGCGTCAGCCAGCAAAGCCTTTTTTTTTTTGTGGCGCACCTTCACTGCACCGCCGGCTTCGGGTTTTCTCTTTCTATCCATGTTTCGGCAAGGAGTGCTACTTGGCCTACTTTTAACCCTTTTAACGAGTGCTAGATGCTAACTGTCTGAGTGCTCAAAACTTTCATTGTCAGTTTTGATGGCACTGCTACCTGCTTTTATATTGCAACAGCCATGTTGCTGCAGCTGAACTATTGAATATCTGTATATTGGTCTACGCTATAACATGCCAGGTTTTGGGGGGAAATGGCTGGCCCTCGGCCCTCACAAGACTGGCCCACCAGTAAAATTCCCAAACTTCCCTGTGGCCAATCCACAACTGCTGAGGAGTCATTACTGTAAAGTTGAGGTTTAAAGCTTATCTCAACTTGCTGCTGCCTCCTTTTACTCCATTAAATTGTTTATCTTGAACCACATAGGCTCAGACTTGGAGGCAGGTGGAGTCTTTCCCTTACTAGACCCATGGGTGATAAGGCCATTTAAGGTTAGCAAGTTTGCAACTTGGCAACTCAATCCTCATTCTCATGGATACTTTGCCTTTCCCTGGGCCAATAGCGAATCTCATCTTCAGACTCCTCTGGCTGGGGTTCAAAGCAGCTGTCTAACTTGCGCCTCAGACGTTTCTTGAGCTGGAAGGCGCGCTCTGTGTTTGAAACACTGTATTCCTGTTCCTTCAGTTTGGCGTAGTAGTCAGAAAACTTGTTGAATAGAATGGAGATGGGCATGCCATTGAGAATGATGCCAAAAGAGATACAGCCAAATGCCACGCAGCGTCCAAGATAGGAGATAGGGACAACATCACCATAGCCCACAGTAGAGATGCTCACCTGTAGGATGAAAAGAGTAAAGTGAGCCAGAACAGGAACAAGCTTAATGATCTTACCCAAAGAGCTAAACACAGCCAAGAGCAAAATGCAAGGACAGTTTGACTACAGGACTAGGCGACGCTTGATCCTGATATCTACAGGCCAAGAACATGGAGTTTAATCTCTCACTGCCTGCAAGGATCATGACAAAAACTGATATGTTGGATGGCCAATATTAGCACCATTGCTGAGCCTGTGCACATGCATGATCTGATAGGAAAGGGCACGCTATTCTCAAAACTCTTGTGTTGCTTTTCATAGTTTTAAATGTCTTTTATATTTAACATAAATAAATTTAAAGCATGGTGGGAAAGTGAAGTATTTGGATTTCCCTTATTTTGCTCCAAAGAGGTGGGGGGCTCATTCTCATGGTGCCTTTTACCCTGCTCCAAAGCACTCCTATGCCATGGCATCATGAGTGTCCAATAAAAAGTTGAGAATGAAGAGGATCAAATAAACCTCCAGGAATGCACTGCAACACTTTCCATCTCTGGAATGCAATCACTGTGTCTGGCCACAAACGAGACGCATTACACCGTATTAAAAGGGATTAGACACATATAAATTAACAGCTGCCACCAGACAAATAAAAACCAAATGTCACTAGATGAGAGTGAAAGAAACGCAGAGAAGCAAGCTGATGATTTACAAGCACACCAGTACATTAAAATGTGAGGATGTTTTTACCATTACGCTGGACAATGTAACAAATTTCAGAGGAAATGAATCCTTTATCTTATTTCTTCCTGTAGTTTGCTATGGAAAATCAAGCTACAGTAGAAACAAATAGCTAGTTAGCTATGTTATATAGGCATAGACATCGGCAATCGTAAAACTTCTCTGACACAATTCTATCAACTACAATAATAAAGGTAACTGCTATTTCATTCCATTTCTTTGGTAGTTTTTCAGATATAAATTCCAGATTACAGGACTCCAGTGTTTTGTCTACTCATCATTACTACTTTTGCCAATAAAAAGGAATAGTTTGACATTTTGGGAATTTATATTCCCTTATTCCCTTTCTTACAGAGAGTTAGAAGTATGAAGCTAGGGCCAGCAGTTTAGCTTAGCTTAGCACAAACTGGAACTGAAACTGAGGTCCTTGTGCAGAAAGTACAAAATTATCAAGAATGAGCACACAATGTGGCACCCTTCAAATAATTTGTTGGCAGGGCAGTTTGGTGGCCCTCACCAGCCAGTTCTTCACATTTGTTTAGACCATGAACATAATTCTTATGACCCATATTGACACAGCTCTGTTGCACATTTC